>NC_135592.1:16478672-16786466 GCF_965152235.1 Eretmochelys imbricata | reverse complement strand
TGGGCTCCCCCCCAGCTCTGCCGGTGCCCCTCACTCCCGACCCGCAGCCCCCTCAATCCCAGCCCTGGGCCCCCCCACAGCTCTGCCGGTGCCCCTCACTCCCGACCCGCAGCCCCCTCAATCCCAGCCCTGGGCCCCCCCACAGCCCTGCTGGTGCCCCTCACTCCCGACCCGCAGCCCCCTCAATCCCAGCCCTGGGCCCCCCCACAGCTCTGCCGGTGCCCCTCACTCCCGACCCGCAGCCCCCTCAAACCCAGCCCTGGGCCCCCCCACAGCCCTGCCGGTGCCCCTCACTCCTGACCCGCAGCCCCCTCAATCCCAGCCCTGGGCTCCCTCCCAGGCTCTGCCGGTGCCCCTCACTCCCAACCCTCAGATCCCTCAATCCCAGCCCTGGGCTCCCCCACAGCCCTCCGGTGCCCCTCACTCCCGACCCGCAGCCCCCTCAATCCCAGCCCTGGGCTCCCCCCCAGCCCTGCCGGTGCCCCTCACTCCCGACCCGCAGCCCCCTCAATCCCAGCCCTGGGCTTCCCCCCAGCTCTGCCGGTGCCCCTCACTCCCGACCCGCAGCCCCCTCAATCCCAGCCCTGGGCTCCCCCCCAGCCCTGCCGGTGCCCCTCACTCCCGACCCGCATCCCCCTCAATCCCAGCCCTGGGCTCCCCCCCAGCCCTGCCAGTGCCCCTCACTCCCGACCCGCAGCCCCCTCAATCCCAGCCCTGGGCTCCCCCCCAGCCCTGCCAGTGCCCCTCACTCCCGACCCGCAGCCCCCTCAATCCCAGCCCTGGGCTCCCCCCCAGCTCTGCCGGTGCCCCTCACTCCCAACCCGCAGCCCCCTCAATCCCAGCCCTGGGCCCCCCCACAGCCCTGCCGGTGCCCCTCACTCCCGACCCGCAGCCCCCTCAATCCCAGCACTGGGCCCCCCCACAGCTCTGCCGGTGCCCCTCACTCCCGACCCGCAGCCCCCTCAATCCCAGCCCTGGGCTCCCCCCCAGCCCTGCTGGTGCCCCTCACTCCCGACCTGCAGCCCGCTCAATCCCAGCCCTGGGCTCCCCGACAGCTCTGCCGGTGCCCCTCACTCCCGACCCGCAGCCCCCTCAATCCTTGCCCTGGGCTCCCCCCAGGCTCTGCCGGTGCCCCTCACTCCCGACCTGCAGCCCCCTCAATCCCAGCCCTGGGCTCCCCGACAGCTCTGCCGGTGCCCCTCACTCCCGACCCGCAGCCCCCTCAATCCCAGCCCTGGGCTCCCTCCCAGGCTCTGCCGGTGCCCCTCACTCCCGACCTGCAGCCCCCTCAATCCCAGCCCTGGGCTCCCCGACAGCTCTGCCGGTGCCCCTCACTCCCGACCCGCAGCCCCCTCAATCCCAGCCCTGGGCTCCCTCCCAGGCTCTGCCGGTGCCCCTCACTCCCAACCCGCAGCCCCCTCAATCCCAGCCCTGGGCTCCCTCCCAGGCTCTGCCGGTGCCCCTCACTCCCGACCCGCAGCCCCCTCAATCCTAGCCCTGGGCTCCCCCCAGGCTCTGCCGGTGCCCCTCACTCCCGACCTGCAGCCCCCTCAATCCCAGCCCTGGGCTCCCCGACAGCTCTGCCGGTGCCCCTCACTCCCGACCCGCAGCCCCCTCAATCCCAGCCCTGGGCTCCCTCCCAGGCTCTGCCGGTGCCCCTCACTCCCGACCTGCAGCCCCCTCAATCCCAGCCCTGGGCTCCCCGACAGCTCTGCCGGTGCCCCTCACTCCCGACCCGCAGCCCCCTCAATCCCAGCCCTGGGCTCCCTCCCAGGCTCTGCCGGTGCCCCTCACTCCCAACCCGCAGCCCCCTCAATCCCAGCCCTGGGCTCCCTCCCAGGCTCTGCCGGTGCCCCTCACTCCTGACCTGCAGCCCCCTCAATCCCAGCCCTGGGCTCCCCCCCAGCCCTGCCAGTGCCCCTCACTCCCGACCCGCAGCCCCCTCAATCCCAGCCCTGGGCTCCACCCAGCCCTGCCGGTGCCCCTCACTCCCGACCCGCAGCCCCCTCAATCCCAGCCCTGGGCTCCCCCCAGGCTCTGCCGGTGCCCCTCACCCCTGACCCGCAGCCCCCTCAATCCCAGCCCTGGGCTCCCTCCCAGGCTCTGCCGGTGCCCCTCACTCCCGACCCGCAGCCCCCTCAATCCCAGCCCTGGGCTCCCCCTCCAGCCCTGCCGCAATCCTGGGCTCCCCACAGGTGCTGCCCAGCTCCACCCCTGCTGGTGCCCCCCGGTGGGGCACTGTCACTGACTCACCTTTGCCCTCAGGCGCCCGGAAGACGGTTTCGGGGAGGATGACGGTGGTTTCCAGGTCCACGGGCTTCTCGCCCCGCAGCGCCTCGTAGTGGGGCAGCTTGGCGCCAGCGAAGTTCCCCTTGTCCAGCCGCACTACGGAGATGACTGGCGGAGAGACCCCCTCATGAGGGCCTGGGCCTGCCCCCGACGAGCTCACCCCACCCTCCTGCCCGTGCTGGCTCCAGGCCAACGTAGGGCCACGATTCTGGGAGCCCTGGAGACTCCCAGGCCCAGCCATGGGGGCGCCGAGTACCCACCCTCGCTGGCCAGGACTGCTCAGGAGCGGGCCATGGGGTGGACAAGGCTGGGCAGCCAAATGTGGCCTGGCGCCAGGCTGGGCTCCCTCACATGCTAGGGCTCCCCTTCCAGCTCCTGGGCACAGCAGCCTGCGCCCCCGTGATGCAACCGCCAAGCCCCCAAGTGACAGTCACGCCCCCCACACGACAGCCACGCCCCTCACATGACAGCCACGCCCCCACATGACAGCCACGCCCCCACACGACAGCCACGCCCCCACACGACAGCCATGCCCCCCACATGACAGCCATGCCCACGCGACAGCCACGCCCCCACGTGACAACCATGCCCCCCACACGACAGCCACGCCCCCACACGACAGCCACGCCCCCACGTGACAACCACTCCCCCACAAAACAGCCACACCCCCACGCGACAGCCACGCCCCCACATGACAACCACTCCCCCACACAACAGCCACACCCCCACACGACAGTCACGCTCCCACGCGACAGCCATGCCCCCACACGACAGCCACGCCCCCACGCGACAGCCATGCCCCCCACATGACAGCCATGCCCACGCGACAGCCACGCCCCCACGCGACAGCCACGCCCCCACGTGACAACCACTCCCCCACACAACAGCCACGCCCCCACATGACAACCACTCCCCCACACAACAGCCACGCCCCCACGTGACAGCCACACCCCCACGCGACAGCCACACCCCCACGCGACAGCCACGCCCCCACGCGACAGTCACACCCCCACGCGACAGTCACGCCCCCAGTGCACCGCCCTCACCGATGTTGGGCGTGACGAGGGTGAAGGGGCTCAGGTAGGTCTGGCGCAGGTTCTGGGCCAGGGTGCTGGCGTAATCCTCATAGCACTTCAGCAGCCAGGCCGTGCCGCCCTCCGTCTGCTGGATCAGCTCCCAGTGGCGCTTGTTGCTGGGGCCCAGCAGGGCACTGCCCACCTGCAGCAGGTTCTGCGGGGGGGCACCATGAGCATGGGGCCCTGCTGGGCTGACACACTGGGCACCCCCGGGTGGGGGTCCAGAGCACGGGCCTGGCTCGGCACTGCGGCAGGCTCGTCTCCATGGTGACCGAGCCCCTGGTCCCACCCCTCTGGGGCTGAGCCAAGGTCACGGTTCTGGTCTCAGTGGGGCCACCTGAGGATCCAGCCCCATGGAGTCAGGGTGTCTGGGGCCCTGCCTGACCTGTGGGACCCACCTGCCCCTGTGGGACCCTCCCTGGCCCATCTCCCCAGCTGGGTGTTTTGCCTGTGGGTGTGAGGGGGAATCACCTGCCCCGGGCCACAAGAGCCCCTGGAGTCCCCTGGGCAGCCTGCATCAAGCGACAATGGGGCCCCACATCCTTCCCGTCAGCCCCCTGTGCCTGTGCCCAGGGGCAGCCTGGACAAGCATGGCAGTGCCCAGATTCTTTCCCAGGTCCCCATGCCGGCTGCTTTGCATGGGGTCAGTCTCCAGCTCCATGGGGTCAGTTTCCCATGGGGCACATGCGTGGCCCCAGCAGGGGACCGTCCTCTGATCACAACAAGCCCCCCGTGCCCAGGAGCAGGGGCACCAAGGTCCTTCCCTCCCTGGCAAATGCTACCTGAAGCCCCCACCCCTGTGCCCGCCTGGCAAGGCTTCCCCGTGCCACCCCAGCCACTCTCCCGACCCGCTGGCACCTCGGTGAAGTGGACGTCCTGTGTGGCAGCCAGGCCGAAGCCTTGCTGGTGGCTCTCGTGCTGCAGGAGGCGGGCACAGAGCTGGTACGCCACCCGCACGTCGCTGCCGAAGTAGCTGGTTGTGTGCTGGGTGGCATTGTGCAGCTGCAGGGCCATCCGCTGCGCCAGCCCCAGGTCCAGGAGCGACTCGTTCCGCAGCAGCCGCTCCGCCTGCGCCAGGCAAGGCAGTCGTCAGTGCTGGGCACCGGGGAGGGGCACTGAACGTAGCCTTGGGGCTCAGCACCGGGGGAGCAGGGGGCCTCAGACTGAATACGGCCTGGGGGCTCAGGGCCGGGCGCTGGGGAGGCAGGGGAGTCCCAAGGGAGCCTAGCTGTAGAATCATAGACTATCAGGGTTGGAAGGGACCTCGGGAGGTTCTAGTCCAACCCCCTGCTCAAAGCAGGACCGATCCCCAACTAAATCATCCCAGCCAGGGCTTTGTCAAGCTGGGCCTTAAAAACCTCTAAGGAGGGAGATTCCACCATCTCCCTAGGTAACGCATTCCAGTGTTTCACCACCCCCCTAGTGAAAAAGTTTTTCCTAATATCCAACCTAAATCTCCCCCACTGCAACTTGAGACCATTACTCCTCGTTCTGTCATCTGCTACCACTGAGAACAGTCTAGATCCATCCTCTTTGGAACCCCCTTTCAGGTAGTTGAAAGCAGCTATCAAATCCCCCCTCATTCTTCTCTTCCGCTGACTAAACAATCCCAGTTCCCTCAGCCTCTCCTCATAAGTCATGTGTTCCAGTCCCCTAATCACTTTTGTTGCCCTCCGCTGGACTCTTTCCAATTTTTCCACATCCTTCTTGTAGTGTGGGGCCCAAAACTGGACACAGTACTCCAGATGAGGCCTCACCAGTGTCGAATAGAGGGGAACGATCATGTCCCTCGATCTGCTGGCAATGCCCCTACATATACATCCCAAAATGCCATCTGCCTTCTTGGCAACAAGGGCACACTGTTGCCTCCTATCCACCTTCTCGTCCACTGTAACCCCTAGGTCCTTTTCTGCAGAACTGCTGCCGAGCCATTCGGTCCCTAGTCTGTCGCGGTTCATGGGATTCTTCCCTCCTAAGTGCAGGACTCTGCACTTGACCTTGTTGAACCTCATCAGATTTCTTTTGGCCCAATCCTCTAATTTGTCTAGGGCCCTCTGTATCTTATCCCTCCAGCGTATCTACCTCTCCTCCCAGTTTAGCTGTCATGATGTCCTCCTCAAGGATGGGACTGGTCAGCTTGTGGGAAAACCCCCTCTGATTCGCTGTCTTCCCCACTGCCCTGTCTCCTGGGGAAGGGCAGCCAATCAGAGCTGCTGCAGGAAGCTGGCAGAGCTCCCCCCCGATACCGTTCCCATGGGGGGGCACTAAACAGCCCAGCGGGTCAGCCCCCTCCACAGTGAGTGACAGGGCAGCTCCTCGGCCCCCCACCCACTTGGCCTGGCCAGAGGCAGAGAGGGGTGAAGACCCCTGAAGATGCCACTGGCCTGGTGGGGGAGAGGAGCCCCCAGCACCCCCATCCTGGGAGAGGAGGTAAAGCCTGAGGGGGGCTGGGGACAGAACTGGGGGGCCAGGATGAAGTGTGGGGCAGGGCAAGGGGAGCCTGGCAGCACCGACGGCCCCTGCACTGGGGCTGGCCGAGAGCACAACACGACCTTGTCCAAAGCGCCTGGCACTGGGGAGCCAAGTCCGGCGGCAATGACACCTGAGGCGGCCCGTACAGGGAGCATCCCAGGTCTCGCCTCGCCAGGTGGAGCAGTGCATGCTGGGGCCCCCCGGAGTCACAGCCAGGGTGCTGGGAGCTGCCATGGGGGCCCTGGCAGGGCTGGGGCTGGGCTCCCCGGCTCTGTGGGCGCTGGGCAGATGCCACTCACCAGGCTCTGGAGCTGGGCGAAGGGCAGCGAGGTGCAGTTGAAGAGATTGGGAGCCAGCCAGCCCTTGTGCTCATCACAGTGCCGCACCGCAGTGCCTGCGGGAAGAGAGCAGAGGTCACCGTGGGGGGCCCCGGCCCTGCCCACCAGCCCCTGCTGCCAGCACGGGCCAGAGACTCAGCACCGTCCTGCACCCCTAGCGTTTGGGCAGGCAGGCACAGGGCATCACGCTGCAGCCATGGCATGAGGGTGCATCGAGCACCGTCTCCCGTCGCAGCGGCACATAGTTACCCAAGGATCCTCGGGGGCAGGGTGATGCGGCGGGCAGCCCAAAGCGGGTGCGGGGCCACCAGATGTTGGCTTCGATGGCACGGGGGCAGCTGTCGTAATTCACTGCACGGCAAAGAGGCAAATCAGAGCGAGAGCCCCGGGGAGCCCAGCAGGTGCCCCCAGCTGGGCAGGTCCAGGGGCCCAGTTTACCGCAGTGTGCTCAGGAGAGCCCTGGCTGGGGGGCACAGGGGCCACGGGACAGCCCTGGGTTGGGGGGTTGCTATCACAGACCCCGCCTGGACAAGGGCCTGCCGGGCGGTGGGCAGGCAGCGGGGTCCATGGGGAGTCTGGATAACAATGGATGGGGGGATGGGACATCACCTGGGACCATGGCCCACATCCTGGCTGGGAGACCTTGGCAGCCAGTGGCCCAGGAACCCCTTCGCCAGCATGGGGGGGGCAGGGTGCCCACAGCTCAGGGGCTATGGTCCATTCAGCCCCCAGCTGACTCTGGCCCCCCAGAGTCTCCTTTATTTCCCTACTGGGGTGGCTGTTCCCCACACACTGCCCCCAGTCGAAATCCTGTGTCCTGGGCATGCCCCCCCACTGGCATCCCGAGTGGTGCTGGGCCCTGCCGCGCCCTGGGGGGCCACATCCCGCCTCATGCTGGCAGTTGTGTCCTGCCCCTCCCTCATGGGTTGTGCCAGACATGCCATGGGGACTGTGCCCCACCTCGCCCTGGGGACCATGTCCCGCCATGCCCTGGAGGCTGGGCCCTGCCATGCCCTGGGGGCCGCACCCGCTGTGCCCTGAGGACCACGCCCGCCGTGCCACAGGGGCTGGTCTGACCTTCGCAGCCGTTGGCGGTGACCTCGGCAAAGGGGTTGTCACAGCGGTCGCAGCGTCGCCCGATGACGCCTGGCTTGCATTGGCACTGTCCTGTCTCGGGGTCGCAGAGCCGCGCCAGGGAGCCCGTGGGGTAGCAGTCACACAGCAGGCAGGAGTCGCTGGCCAGCGGGCAGTAGTGATTCTCCTGGGGGGCAGAACACAGGACTTTAGCCCCAGCGGGCAGCTGGCAGCCCTGCACAGCCAAGCCCCATCTATTGACCAGGCAGCCCATAGGCCACCACAGGGCCAGACCCACCCATTGCCCCGTGCCCCATGGGGCTCCTCTCGGTGGAGGGGAGAACAGCTCCCACCCATCCAGCTAAGCTGCTGGCAGGGCGTAGTTAGTGCTCTGGAGTGGGTGACACTGACTCGCTGAGACCCGCCAAACTCTGCTCACGCGTGGACCACCATGCAGCCAGCGGGCACTGCCACCAACCATGTCCCACTGCCAGCCCCTCGGATGCCTGCTGCCCGGGGCCAAGGGCAGAGCCGTTCTATGGGGCAGGTACCACCAGAGACCAGCCCCACCTGCCCACCCCCAAGGCTGCAGAGGGCAAAAAGTCTCACATTCCATCTGGGCCCCCAACCTGCCTCATGGGAACCCCTTGCCCCCAGTGCTGCTCAACTCCCGGCCCCTGATGGAGCCCTTCTGGGAGCCCTGGGTCACTGGCACCCCCAAGCAGTGTTATCCCCCGCAGCTGGGCTGAGCACCCCCCAATCCTCCTTCAGTGGTATATCCTCCCAGCTGGCCCGCGCACGCCCCCGGTCTCCCTGCAGTGGAATCTCCCCACTGCTGACCCGGGCACCCCCCAGTCCCTCTGCGGCGGGGCCTCTCCCACTCACCCGGCAGTGACACTCCCCACTGGTTTTGTTGCAGTCGGGGTCGAAGCCTTTGCTGACGTCACAGTTGCAGGGGCTGCATGTGGGGTGCCCCCACCACCCCCGCGGGCACGGCTGGTCGATCCTGTGCAGAGCAGCCCCAGCTTCGTTACCTGCCCCCCAGTGCACGGGCTGCCCCCCCCACGCCCTCGCTGGGCACCCGGCACTGGCCCGCGTGCGCTGCACCGTCCCTCCCCCCACACTCGCTCTGGGTACCACTCCCACACGCGCCTGGCCCACCCACTGCATATCCACTGCACACACAATGCCCGCAACATGCTACCAGACACTGGGCACACACTGCGTACACCCCCAGTGTACACTCAGCGTACACCTGCACTTCACGCACTGCCAGCGTACACCAACATTGCACGCCCACCTCGCATACACCCAGCTTACACCTCCACTGCCTGCACACACTGCGTACACCCAGGGTAGGCTTGCACTGCACACACCCCCAACGTACACCAGCGTACACCTGCATTGAACGCACCCCCAACGTACACCAGCGTACACCTGCATTGAACGTACACCAGCGTACACCTGCATTGAACGCACCCCCAACGTACACCAGCGTACACCTGCATTGAACGCACCCCCAACGTACACCAGCGTACGCCTGCATTGAACGCACCCCCAACGTACACCAGCGTACACCTGCATTGAACGTCCACCAGCGTACACCTGCATTGAATGCACCCCCAACGTACACCAGTGTACACCTGCATTGAACGCACCCCAACGTACACCAGCGTACACCTGCATTGAACGCACCCCCAACGTACACCAGTGTACACCTGCATTGAACGCACCCCAACGTACACCAGCGTACACCTGCATTGAACGTACACCAGCGTACACCTGCATTGAACGCACCCCCAACGTACACCAGCGTACACCTGCATTGAACGCACCCCCAACGTACACCAGCGTACACCTTGTGACGCAGCAGGGAGGGGGGAGTGTTCACCTGGGAATGTGGCAGGGGAGTTTCGCTGGGAGACCTGAGAGCCGGTAACCTGAGCCAGGAGGAGGGGGAGGTAACACCTCTGCCCAGGAATGTGAACGGAGGCTGCAGGAGGGAGCCTGCTGGGGGGGTTAGTCAGTTTGGGGCTGGGTGCAGGAACGCAGGGAACCCCAGGGCTGGGGTCTAAGCTCCCTGCTCCCCCAGAAGGACGTGACTGCGGGGTCCTGGGTGTACCCACAAGCTCTGTTTTGGACTGTGTTCCTGTTGTCCAATAAACCTTCTCTTTTACTGGCTGGCTGAGAGTCTCCGTGAATCCCAGGAAGAGGGGGGCAGGGCCTGGACTCCCCCACACTCTGTGACACACCTACACTGCACGCACACCCAGCGTACACCTGCACTCTAAGCACCCCCAATGTACACCCATCATACACCTGCACTGCATGCAAAGCCAGCATACACCCAGCACACACATGCACTGCACACAACCCTAATGTACACCCAGCGAACACCTGCACTGCACGTACACACTCACTGCCTACATCTGCACTGCACGCACACCCAGCGAACACCTGCACTGCACGTACACACTCACTGCCTACATCTGCACTGCACGCACACCCAGCACACACCTGCAGTGCACATACACACTCACTGCCTACATCTGCACTGCACGCACACCCAGCACACACCTGCACTGCACACACACACTCACTGCCTACATCTGCACTGCACGCACACCCAGCGAACACCTGCACTGCACGTATACAGTCACTGCCTACATCTGCACTGCACGCACACCCAGCACACACCTGCACTGCACGCACACACTCACTGCCTACATCTGCACTGCACGCACACCCAGCACACACCTGCACTGCACGCACACACTCACTGCCTACATCTGCACTGCACGCATACCCAGCACACACCTGCAGTGCACACACACACTCACTGCCTACATCTGCACTGCACGCACACCCAGCGAACACCTGCACTGCACGTATACAGTCACTGCCTACATCTGCACTGCACGCACACCCAGCACACACCTGCACTGCACGCACACACTCACTGCCTACATCTGCACTGCACGCACACCCAGCACACACCTGCACTGCACGCACACACTCACTGCCTACATCTGCACTGCACGCACACCCAGCGAACACCTGCACTGCACGCACACACTCTCTGCCTACATCTGCACTGCACGCACACCCAGCACACACCTGCACTGCACGCACACACTCACTGCCTACATCTGCACTGCACGCACACCCAGCACACACCTGCAGTGCACGCACACACTCACTGCCTACATCTGCACTGCACGCACACCCAGCACACACCTGCACTGCACACACACACTCACTGCCTACATCTGCACTGCACGCACACCCAGCACACACCTGCACTGCACGCACACACTCACTGCCTACATCTGCACTGCACGCACACCCAGCGAACACCTGCACTGCACGCACACACTCACTGCCTACATCTGCACTGCACGCACACCCAGCACACACCTGCACTGCACGCACACACTCACTGCCTACATCTGCACTGCACGCATACCCAGCACACACCTGCAGTGCACGCACACACTCACTGCCTACATCTGCACTGCACGCACACCCAGCACACACCTGCACTGCACGCACACACTCACTGCCTACATCTGCACTGCACGCACACCCAGCACACACCTGCAGTGCACACACACACTCACTGCCTACATCTGCACTGCACGCACACCCAGCGAACACCTGCACTGCACGTATACAGTCACTGCCTACATCTGCACTGCACGCACACCCAGCACACACCTGCACTGCACGCACACACTCACTGCCTACATCTGCACTGCACGCACACCCAGCACACACCTGCACTGCACGCACACACTCACTGCCTACATCTGCACTGCACGCATACCCAGCACACACCTGCACTGCACGCACACACTCACTGCCTACATCTGCACTGCACGCACACCCAGCACACACCTGCACTGCACACACACACTCACTGCCTACATCTGCACTGCACGCACACCCAGCACACACCTGCACTGCACGCACACACTCACTGCCTACATCTGCACTGCACGCACACCCAGCGAACACCTGCACTGCACGCACACACTCACTGCCTACATCTGCACTGCACGCACACCCAGCACACACCTGCACTGCACGCACACACTCACTGCCTACATCTGCACTGCACGCATACCCAGCACACACCTGCAGTGCACGCACACACTCACTGCCTACATCTGCACTGCACGCACACCCAGCACACACCTGCACTGCACGCACACACTCACTGCCTACATCTGCACTGCACGCACACCCAGCACACACCTGCAGTGCACACACACACTCACTGCCTACATCTGCACTGCACGCATACCCAGCACACACCTGCACTGCACACACAAACACTGTACATCTAAACTGCACACACACAATGTACACACACTCACTGTGAACACCTGCATGGCACACACACTGGCTGCATACACCTGCACTACACACACACACAATCACTGAGTATACCCACATGCCACGCACACACCCACCCTGAGTGTGCACGAACACTGCACACAGCCCCACACACATATTCACTGAACACACCTGCGTAGGGCATGCACACTCACTGCATAGCTCTGCATTGCACACGCACACACATACAGCGTACACCTGCATGGTGCTCGCTCTCACACACATACACCCTGTGTACAGCTGTACAGCACACAGCGTACACACCGCCACTGTGCACACACTCACACTCACACTCCCTGCATACACCTGCACTGCACACCCCCCCACACACACCGTGTGCGCACACCAGCCCTATGCCCACACAGCGCGTCTACATGCATGGCAGACGCACGCCCCGCGTCCCGGCATCTCACTTGTTTTCGCAGTAGGGGCCGAAGTAGCCGGGGGGACACTCGCAGATGTAGCCGTGCGGGGCGCTGGGCGTGCGAGTGCACGTGGCCCGGTGCTCACAGGGGTTGAGGGCACACACGTGGGCACAGCTGTCTCCATAATAACCTGGGGCAGGAAGGAGGAGATGCCTGGAGGTTCAGTGTCCCGCTGCCCCAGCCCAGGGCTCCCACGGCCGCCCGCCCCTGCTGGCTGAGAAGGAGTGATGCTCTGCGTGCAGTACAGCCGGGCGGCCTTGGCCGGAGCTGTCCTCCAGGGGGCTGGCCAGCCTTGGGGTGCCCCTTGCGTGAGATCAGCCCCAGAGCCGCTGGCCTGAGCGCCCCACGGCTCCCCAGCCTGGCTGAGATGTGCCCCGCTGATCCCAAGGGGCTCCTGGGGCGGGGCAAATACCCTGAAGATGCACAGGGATCACCAGGGAGCATGTGACCCCCCTGATGCGGGCAGTGCAGGGCAGGGAACACTGCCCCCCGCCCAGTTCTTGCCCCTCACCTGGGTCACAGCTGCAGGAGAAGCTGTCCCAGTCGTCGTTGCAGTAGCTGTTGGCCGGGCAGGGGCTGGAGTCGCAGGGGTCAGGGACGCTGCAGCCATGCTCCACGCTCACCCGCTCAGCCTGGTTCACGTTCAGGGCCACGGCACTGGCCGACGTCTCGCCGATCCGCACCCCCTGCCAGGGCACGAGGGGCTCCGGTGAGCCTGGCATTGGCCCCGCCCCCCTCTGCCCCCCTCAGAGTGGGCCTGGAGCCCCCCTGAGAATGGGCTGAGAGCCCCCCGCCCCAGAACGGGCCCAGAGCCCCGGAGAATCAGCCCAGAGCCCCCGCGAGAACGGACCTGGAGCACCACTGAGAACGGGCACAGACCCCCTCCCCCCAGAACGAGCCCACAGCCCACCAAGAATCAGCCCAGAGCCCCCCCAAGAATGGGCCCACAGCCCCCCGAGAACAGGCCCAGAGCGACCCCCCCCAAGAATGGGCCTGGAGCCTCCCTGGCAGCCCCCCAGCAGGGGGCTGGGTTCCACCATCACCCTGTTGTTTGCGTGTTTCATGCTGTACCCCAGACCCAGCAGCAGAGGATGGAAACCAGCCCCCAAGGGCCCAACTGTGTGGCAGGCTGTAGCTGCCAGGACTGGCCACTAGAGGACGCCACAGTCTGACCCTGGGACTTGGGGCTGGCGGGTGCCCGCGGACAGTGGTGGGGCTGCCCGAGAGCCAGGGACTGTAGGTCCGGCCGTGATGCTGCCATTACCTGCCCGCCCAGGTGCCAGGTCCCAGCCGGACGGGCCCATCCCCCGGCTGGCACCCAGAGGAAGGTACGAACCCCCCGGCGCCCCCCGGTACCTGCATGCAGCCGCGGAATCCCTGCTGCACCCGGCCCCCCGCGCCCGCCACGCCGCCCACGCTCAGGTTCCCCAGCTTCAGCCCCTGCAGCTCGCTGCCGACGACCTCCAGCACCTGCCAGAGAGACCGGTGAGCGCTGGGCCCTGCAGAGCTCAGGGAGCCCTGGACTGGGAGAGCAGGGCGGGGGCTGTTGGGCAGGAGTGAGGGGCACCGGCAGAGCTGGGGGGTGGGGGGAGCCCAGGGATGGGACTGAGTGGGCTGTGGGTCGGGGCTGAGGGGCGCCGGTGGAGCGGGGAGCCCAGGGGCGGGATTGAGGGGGCTGCGGGTCGGGGCTGAGGGGCGCCGGCGGAGCGGGGAGCCCAGGGGCGGGATTGAGGGGGCTGCGGGTCGGGCCTGACGGGCGCCGGTGGAGCGGGGAGCCCAGGGGCGGGATTGAGGGGGCTGTGGGTCGGGGCTGAGGGGCGCCGGTGGAGCGGGGAGCCCAGGGGCGGGATTGAGGGGGCTGCGGGTCGGGGCTGAGGGGCGCCGGTGGAGCGGGGAGCCCGGGGGCGGGATTGAGGGGGCTGCGGGTCGGGGCTGAGGGGCGCCGGTGGAGCGGGGAGCCCGGGGGTGGGATTGAGGGGGCTGCGGGTCGGGGCTGAGGGGCGCCGGCGGAGCGGGGAGCCCGGGGGCGGGATTGAGGGGGCTGCGGGTCGGGGCTGAGGGGCGCCGGTGGAGCGGGGAGCCCAGGGGCGGGATTGAGGGGGCTGCGGGTCGGGGCTGAGGGGCGCCGGTGGAGCGGGGAGCCCAGGGGCGGGATTGAGGGGGCTGCGGGTCGGGGCTGAGGGGCGCCGGCGGAGCGGGGAGCCCAGGGGCGGGATTGAGGGGGCTGCGGGTCGGGGCTGAGGGGCGCCGGCGGAGCGGGGAGCCCAGGGGCGGGATTGAGGGGGCTGCGGGTCGGGGCTGAGGGGCGCCGGTGGAGCGGGGAGCCCAGGGGCGGGATTGAGGGGGCTGCGGGTCGGGGCTGAGGGGCGCCGGTGGAGCGGGGAGCCCAGGGGCGGGATTGAGGGGGCTGCGGGTCGGGCCTGACGGGCGCCGGTGGAGCGGGGAGCCCAGGGGCGGGATTGAGGGGGCTGCGGGTCGGGGCTGAGGGGCGCCGGTGGAGCGGGGAGCCCAGGGGCGGGATTGAGGGGGCTGCGGGTCGGGGCTGAGGGGCGCCGGTGGAGCGGGGAGCCCAGGGGCGGGATTGAGGGGGCTGCGGGTCGGGGCTGAGGGGCGCCGGTGGAGCGGGGAGCCCAGGGGCGGGATTGAGGGGGCTGCGGGTCGGGGCTGAGGGGCGCCGGCGGAGCGGGGAGCCCGGGGGCGGGATTGAGGGGGCTGCGGGTCGGGGCTGAGGGGCGCCGGCGGAGCGGGGAGCCCGGGGGCGGGATTGAGGGGGCTGCGGGTCGGGGCTGAGGGGCGCCGGTGGAGCGGGGAGCCCGGGGGCGGGATTGAGGGGGCTGCGGGTCGGGGCTGAGGGGCGCCGGTGGAGCGGGGAGCCCGGGGGCGGGATTGAGGGGGCTGCGGGTCGGGGCTGAGGGGCGCCGGTGGAGCGGGGAGCCCGGGGGCGGGATTGAGGGGGCTGCGGGTCGGGGCTGAGGGGCGCCGGTGGAGCGGGGAGCCCAGGGATGGGATTGAGGGGGCTGCGGGTCGGGGCTGAGGGGCGCCGGCGGAGCGGGGAGCCCGGGGGCGGGATTGAGGGGGCTGCGGGTCGGGGCTGAGGGGCGCCGGCGGAGCGGGGAGCCCAGGGGCGGGATTGAGGGGGCTGCGGGTTGGGGCTGAGGGGCGCCGGTGGAGCGGGGAGCCCAGGGGCGGGATTGAGGGGGCTGCGGGTCGGGGCTGAGGGGCGCCGGTGGAGCGGGGAGCCCAGGGGCGGGATTGAGGGGGCTGCGGGTTGGGGCTGAGGGGCGCCGGTGGAGCGGGGAGCCCAGGGTGTCTCTGTTGCTCTCACCCCGGCTCTGTTGTTGGCCCCAAAATTCAGTTCAAATGTGAAGAAACAGACACAAGGTTTAAAGGAACGACAGTGACGACGCCCCCTCCCCCACGCCTTGCCCAGCCCCCCATCCTGCCCCCTACACCCTCCCCCAGGGCCCATCACACCCCAAACACCTTGCCCCCACCCCTCTTCCCCCCTGTACCTGCCCCCCATCCTCCGCCCCCAACACGTCGCCTAGTCCCCCATCCTGGCCCCCACCCTTCACCCAGCCCCCCTTCCGCCCCTCCCCCCCTTATCCTGCCCAGACCCCCTTTGTCCCAGCCCCCGGTTTGTCTCGGCCCCACCCGCTGCTCTGCACCCTCCATGCCCAGCTCTGTGCCCGCCAGCCCCCGCACCTGGTGCAGGCCGTAGTCGAGGGACAGGACAGCCAGGCCCTCGGCCTCCGCGCTCTCCCGCCCGGGCCGCAGCTCCAGCTGCAAGTGATGCCAGCCGCCATCGTTCACCTTCACCTGGCGCAGCTGGAGTGCCCAGCCACGGCCGCCAGGCTGGGCCACGCTCATCAGCACGTGCCCCTCGCTCAGCTGGAAGAAACCAGAGGGGGCGGGGGCAGTGAAGGGAGTAGGGGGCCGGGGGGCAGTGGGGCAGGAACGGGGGGGAGCGGGGGGAAGCAGTGGGCAGTGGGGGAAGCAGGGGGTAGAGAGGCAGTGGGGGAGCGAGTTGGGAGCAGGGGGGCAACGGGTTCCAGGGGAGCAGTGGTCTGGGGTCCCGGCTGCTGGGACGTGCCCAGTGGGTGGCTCTCGAGGGCCCATGGGTGGATGCTCAGACTCTGGGCAGGGGCCCCTGGGGACGGGAAGTGTCTCCCAGATCCGGGTGCTCCCAGCTGCACCAGTGCAAGGGGCCCTGGGGTGGGCAGTGTTAGCTGGAGGCCAGTGGGGCACGTGGGACCGTTCCCAGCCCCCGCCTCTCGCAGCCCATGTGGGGCCGATGCCAGGGGGCCCGAGCGCTCTGGCACCAGCCCAGCAGAGGGGGGTGCATCACTTCCCTGGGCACTGTGCCAGGAATGGGCCCCGCCCTCACCTGGGCAGTAGGGGGATCAAGGTCCTGCATCCCCCAGGCTCTGGCACCCGCAGGGAGTCCCTATGGGCTGACGGCCCCTCCCGCCGTGGCACCCACCAGCCAGGCGATGGCCCCTCCCCCCCGTGGCAGCCGCCTGCCGGGTGACGGCCCCTCCCCCCGTGGCACCCACCAGCCAGGCGACGGCCCCTCCCCCATGGCACCCGCCTGCCGGGCGACGACCCCTCCCCCCGTGGCACCCGCCTGCCGGGCGACGGCCCCTCCCCCGTGGCACCCACCAGCCAGGCGACGGCCCCTCCCCCGTGGCACCCGCCTGCCGGGCGACGGCCCCTCCCCGCGTGGCACCCGCCTGCCGGGCAACGACCCCTCCCCCCGTGGCACCCACCAGCCAGGTGACGGCCCCTCCCCCATGGCACCCGCCTGCCGGGCGACGACCCCTCCCCCCGTGGCACCCGCCTGCCGGGCGACGGCCCCTCCCCCGTGGCACCCACCAGCCAGGCGATGGCCCCTCCCCCCCGTGGCACCCGCCTGCCGGGCGACGGCCCCTCCCCGCGTGGCACCCGCCTGCCGGGCAACGACCCCTCCCCCCGTGGCACCCGCCTGCCAGGCGACAGCCCCTCCCCCCATGGCACCCACCTGCCGGGCAACGGCCCCTCCCCCCGTGGCACCCACCAGCCAGGCGACAGCCCCTCCCCCATGGCACCCGCCTGCCGGGCGACGACCCCTCCCCCCGTGGCACCCGCCTGCCGGGCGACGGCCCCTCCCCCGTGGCACCCACCAGCCAGGCGATGGCCCCTCCCCCCCGTGGCACCCGCCTGCCGGGCGACGGCCCCTCCCCCCGTGGCACCCGCCTGCCGGGCGACGGCCCCTCCCCCCGTGGCACCCACCAGCCAGGCGACGGCCCCTCCCCCATGGCACCCGCCTGCCGGGCGACGGCACCTCCCCCCGTGGCACCCGCCTGCCGGGCAACGGCCCCTCCCCCATGGCACCCGCCTGCCGGGCGACAGCCCCTCCCCCCATGGCACCCACCTGCCGGGCAACGGCCCTTCCCCCCGTGGCACCCACCAGCCAGGCGACGGCCCCTCCCCCATGGCACCCGCCTGCCGGGCGACGACCCCTCCCCCCGTGGCACCCGCCTGCCGGGCGACGGCCCATCCCCCGTGGCACCCACCAGCCAGGCGATGGCCCCTCCCCCCCGTGGCACCCGCCTGCCGGGCGACGGCCCCTCCCCCCGTGGCACCCGCCTGCCGGGCGACGGCCCCTCCCCCCGTGGCACCCACCAGCCAGGCGATGGCCCCTCCCCCATGGCACCCGCCTGCCAGGCGACAGCCCCTCCCCCAATGGCACCCACCTGCCGGGCAACGGCCCCTCCCCCGTGGCAGCCGCCTGCCGGTGCCCTACCTGCAGGGTGATGGTGGAGAGCTGCCCAGCCAGGGCCCGCAGGAGGACGCCGTGGGCCTGGCGGGTGCGGAACATGAGCCCCATGTGCCAGGGCAGCGAGATGCTCAGGGCCGGGTCACTCCAGGCCACCAGGCTGCTGCCCAGGAATCGCTGGGGATTCGCCATCTCTGCAGGAGACACCAGCTCAGCCCATGGGGCCTGCTGCCCCTACGACAGGGGCCCGCGGCCCCGCCCCCCCAAAGAGCCATGCAGGGGCCTAGAGCGGGTCTGGAGGGGCCTTGCTCCCTGGGGACCAGCACTCGGGCAGTGGTTTGTGGCTCCAGCTTTGTCCTGGAGCCCCCTGCCTGCCCCCTCCGAGCCCCCCGCCTGCCCCCCCAAACCTCCTGCCTGTCCCCCCCGGACCCCCCCCGCCTGTCCCCCCCCCTGCGAGCCCTGCACCTGCCCCTGCCCTGAACCCCCAGCCTGTCCCCCCTGGAGCCTCCCGCCTGGCCCCGAGCCCCCTACCTTGCCTGCAGTTCTTGCCCCCAAAGCCCAGGGGGCACTCGCAGCTGAACGTGTCCCACTGGTTGACGCAGGTGCCCCCATTGTGGCAGGTGTTGCTGTCACAGACGTTCTTCTTGGCAGAGCAGCCTGGGGGGTGAGAGCCAGGCTGAGCCCCGGCTGATGGGAAGCGTTCCCCAGAGACGAGGGGGCAGGTGACGCTTTGGGGCTCAGGGAGGGGCACAGACCCAATGGCCGCCCCTTCCCAGGGTCTGAACCCCATGACTGAGGGCAGAGGTACGCCCAGAACCCATGCCGCTTGGCTTGGCACACACACCTCTGTTGCACCCCCATCCTGCGGTACAGGAGACTTTGCCCCCCAGCTCCTATCCCAGAGACCCCCCTAACTTAGGGACCACCTAGCACCCACGAGGCACGGTGCCCCCCGGCTCCTATCCCAGAGCCCCCCCTAAATCAGGGACCACCCAGCACCCACGAGGCACGGTGCCCGCCGGCTCCTATCCCAGAGCCCCCCCTAAATCAGGGACTACCCAGCACCCACGAGGCACGGTGCCCCCCGGCTCCTATCCCAGAGCCCACCCTAAATCAGGGTCTACCCAGCACCTACGCGGCACAGTGCCCCCCAGCTCCTATCCTAGAGACCCCCCTAACTCAGGGACCACCCAGCACCCACCCAGCATGGTGCCCCTCAGCTCCTATCCCAGAGACCCCCCTAATTCAGGGACCATCCAGCACCCACCCGGCAAGGTGCCCCCCAGCTCCTATCCCAGAGCCCCCCCTAACTCAGGGACCACCCAGCACCCACGCGGCACAGTGCCCCCCAGCTCCTATCCCAGAGACCCCCTTAAGCCAGGGACTTCCCAGCACCCATGAGGCACGGTGCCCGCCGGCTCCTATCCCAGAGCCCCCCCTAACTCAGGGACCACCCAGCACCAACGCAGCATGGTGCCCCCCGGCTCCTATCCCAGAGGCCCCCCCCGGAGCTGCCCAGCACCTACCCGGCACGGTGCCATTGTTGGCGATGAAGTCAGCCATGTCCAGCTGGCGATTATCGATCAGCAGGTTCCGGATGCAGCCCACAAACTGCCGGTTGCGCACCGGGAAGCTCTCTGGCAGGTCGGGGACCCCCCCCAGGAGCAGGGGGCCCGTCAGATCCAGGGACCTGGGCAATGGAAGCAGAGTCATACGGGGACATGACCATGCGGTGGGGGATTCCTCACCATTCACGCGCCAGAAAACCCTCCCCTGCCCGGTGCTGGGCTGGCAGGGGCTGCGGGTCGGGAGTGAGGGGCACTGATGGAGCGGGGGGGGCAGGGCTGGCAGGGGCTGCGGGTCGGGAGTGAGGGGCACTGACGGAGTGGGGGGGGCAGGGCTGGCAGGGGCTGCGGGTCGGGAGTGAGGGGCACTGACGGGGGGGGGGCAGGGCTAGCAGGGGCTGCGGGTCGGGAGTGAGGGGCAGCAGCAGCCCCTCCCCTTCTCCCTGTGCAGAAGCCGCTTGGCTTTCGCTACTCGGGGCCCCAGCGAGTCTCTTACTTCTTGGTGCCCGACTGCGTCCCCTGGGCGGAGCAGGAATAGTTCCCCAGCACCTGGCCAAACTTCAGGGCCACAGCCGCGTCGCAGTCGTCCACCGTCACCACGGCCACCTTCTGCTCCGAGGGGCCCTGGGGCACCCCCGACTTCCCAATGACGGGCTGTGAAGAGAGCAAAACCCCAGGGTGCAGCAGGTGGCTGGGGCAGGGCGTGCGGCACAATCCGCACCTCCCTGGCCCAAGGGATTCGGGCACCAGTCAGACCTTTGCTGCCATCCCATCGTGAGAGCAGCCCAGCAGCCTCCTCCCCAAATGGGGCCGCACCCCAGAGAAGAGGAGTCCCCAGCACTCCTGGGACCCAGATCTCGGCCTGCCCCTGCCCGCGGGAAGCGGCTGGAGAGTGACAAGACGGGAACCGGCTGGCAGCCTGCGGGCGTGTGGGGTCGGGGAGAGTAGCAGCCCCAGGAGCTGCCAGCAGAGCCGCTTTGCCATCACCCGCCCGGCCAGCTCATGGCCCGACCTTCTCCTGGCCGCTCCCTGCCCAGCCAGGCCCATGGGAAGCTGGCCCTGCCATGGCCCTGTGGGAGTCAGGCTCCAGGACTCCCATCCCTCAGGCAGTGCAGTGAGCACCTGTGACCAAGTGGGAATTTTGATGCCTATGTGTGCCTCAGTTTCGCCAGTATTCTGCATGGTACTGGGGGCGTGTCTGCTCTCAGGACAGGCTAAGAGACACAGGTGAATGGTGCCCAGCTATCTGCACTGGGCAAGCTGTGGTGACCCCATCTCAGCCAGTCCCCAGGCCAGCGACACCTGGCGCCCAGTGCCCAAAAGGGGATGGATTCCCCGCCCCTCCACAGGGCAAATGGGCTACCCCCCCCCGAGGCAGGAGGGAGTGGGAGAGGAGGGGGAGCAGAGCTGGCTGCGGGTCCCTTGGAACAGGGCGAGGACAGATGGACGGACAGAGCCTGACCAAGGGGAGCTTGGCTGGGCTCTGGGCTCACAGCAGCCGGCACTTGACCCCTTGCTCTGCTGTGCCCAGTGGGTGGGTAAACCCACATGGTGCCGGCAAATGGCACTAATCCCAGCTGAGCCGCCACGTCTCCGCCAGGAGGCTGCCTCGGGCCCTGGCCACGCGGGACACGCTGGAGAGCCAGTGTAGACACCAGCTGTGCCCGTGGGAGGGGCTCTCCCGTTGCTGTCGATCATCTGCCTCCCACCCCCAGCGACCTGGTGCCATCTGCATCCATCCCATTTTGCGCTGCCCCATGGATGGCTCGGGGCAGCCCTCAGCCAGACTTGTGGGGCAGAACTCCTGGCGTGAGACCTTGGGGCCCGCCCTGGGCAGGAGACTGGGAGCCCTGGGATTGGGGCCTCCACCCCTCCCCCAAGAACCCCTCCCCCTGGACCAAGAGTCTCAGATGCTTCCCGCGGGTCCCACCCCACAATTGCCTCCTCCAGCTCTCTGGGGCCCCAGGACAGGAGCCTGCCCCCCGCCCCCACCCCCAGCCAGCTGAGAATTGAGGGGGCTGGGGGGGGATGCAGCGAGCTCAGCACCAGGGTCAGCCCGTAGCGAGGGAGGGGCTGGGCTGGGCCAGGGGCCCAGCGCTGCCTCCTGTGGGGGTCTGCTGGGACCTCTGACTGCCTTGGTGATCGCCTCACCTCCCCTGCCCGTGGCATGGCTGGCAGGCACGGCACTGACAGGCAGCTGCCCGGATGCCCTGCCCTCCGGCTGCCCGCCGGCCCCGCCCCACTCACCTTGTTGTAGTACCGCAGCCGGACCGTGTGCCACTGCCCATCGCTCACGCCGCCCGGCACGGACGGGGACACCGTGGTGGTCGACTCGCCTGGGGGGAGCAGGGGACGCTGGTTGCTGCGGGGCCCTGGCGAGAGGGGCACCCCAGGGGAATGGGGGGAGCCACGGCCTGAGGTGGGCCAGGGAACCCAGAGCTCCCCCCCCCGGCAGCAGGGAGCTGGGCCCTGAGAGGGGAGCGGGGCCTGGGGGCAGAGGGCTCTGCGGGGGGCTGCACGCCCAGGAGCCAGAGGGAGCCAGGGGGTGAGGGGAGGCAGGACCAGGGGAACTGAGAGCCAGGGCAGCTGGGGTGAGGGGTGGGGAGGGCTGGTGGGCCAAGGGGAGCCAGGCCGGGGCCGAGGGGAGCCAGGGCCCGGGCCGAGGGGAGCCGGGTCATGGGGAGCCGGGCCGAGAGGAGCCAGGCCCGGGGCCGAGGGGAGCCGGGCCCGGCCAGGCCCTACCTGCCGAGAAGGTGAACTGGATCTGCTCATGGACGATCTCCAGGGCCACGAAGTCATGCTTCTCGTTGAAGCGGCCATTGTACAGGAGCAGCCCGTTCCGCTCCTTCGTGGCGAACCTGCCCGCGGGGGAGAGGATGAGAACAGCGTCCCCCACAACACACCCCCTGGATCCCCTGCCCTCATGCCTGACAGGCTGAGAGAGCCCAACCCCCCCGGGACCCTCCGAGATGGGCAGGAGCCTGTGTAGTCAATTAGTTTGTGTCAAGGTCCAGACTCCAGAGAAAAAAATAACAATAATGATAATAAGTAAAGGAAAAGATTTCGGGGTCTGTTTAAAAGCATCTGGCTGTCCAGATTTGGCCTACTGTCCCCTGCTGACGAACCCTGGGCATGAGCATGGCCAGAGGACTGGTGCATGGAGGCACCTTGGCCTGGGTGGGGAATGGATGGCATCAGGGCACAGAATTAAGGTGGGTGTCGGGCACAGTTAAGGGGGTGTTGAGGCAGAGTTAAGGGGGGCACTGAGACAGAGTTAACGGGGGGCATCCAGGCAGAGTTAAGATGGGTGCTGGACCAGAGTTAAAGAGGGCATCGGGTCAGCATTTAGGGGGGCATTGGGACAGAGAGAAGGGGTGCATCTGGTCAGAATTAAGGGGGCATCAGAGCAGAGATAAGGGGGGAGAATTAAGGTGATGGGCCCCCATGGAGTGTGCTCCCTGTGCAGTGAGGCATGAGTTCAAGGCTGGGTAGTGGCGATCCCATCTTTGGTCGCCCCACAGCAATCGGAGTATAAAGGTGGCCATGGGCCTGGCTCCCCCGTGCTCCCCGATCCCCCCTCCCCGTCAGAGATCAGAGGAGTGGCGAGGAGCCTGCAGAGCCTGCAGCAGCCCTGCGTGCGTGGGGAGAAGCTGGGCAAGGTCCAGGGCCTGCGCCATGGCAGCCTCACCTCCCTGAGGGCCAGAGATTCTGGGGCTGCTGGGCTGGTTCTGGGGCTCCCTCAGCCCCACGGGGGCCAAGAAGAATGAATATAATGGGGCTGGGACAACAGGGGCTGTGGGTTGGGACTGAGGGGCCGGTGAGCATGGTACATGGACATACCAGTGACACAGGGAAAGGCAGGTACGGGGGGGGTATGGCTGGACGGGGGCACAGGGGGGTATGGCTGGACGGGAGTATGGGGTGGGTATGGCTCAATGGGGATAGAGGGGGTATGGCTGGATGGGGGTAGGGAGGATGGTTTGACTGGATGGGCTACAGAGGGGGGTATGGCTGGACGGGGGTACAGAGGGGTTATGGCTGGATGGGGGCACAGGGGGAGTATGGCTGGATGGGGGTAGGGAGTAGGGTATGGTTGGACAGGGGTATAGAGGGGGTATGGTTGGATGGGGGTATGGAGGGTGGTATGGCTCAATGGGGATACGGGGGGTACAGCTGGATGGGGGTAATGAGGAGGGTATGGCTGGATGGGGTATGGGGGGTGTGACAAAGTGGGACTGTTCTTAATGTTTCCTCTGAATAGTGTGGGGGTGCCTCAGTTTCCCCTGTGCAGTTTTTAAGTATCTAGGTAGTGGGGTAAGGGTGTATGATCATTGCAGAGCCCTAGAGGGCAGGTGTGTGCAGGGGTCTGGACACAGAGAATGGCTGACACCCTGTTTCCTGGCAACTGATGGCCTGGGCCCTTCCCCCCTGTGAGGTGAGAGCTAAAGGGTTGGAGATCAAAGGAATCAGGTGACCTCCTGGCCCGGGAAAGGGACAAAGCCCAGAGGAGGAGGGGCTGGAGAGAGTTTCAGTTTGAGGCTGGC
Organism: Eretmochelys imbricata; assembly: GCF_965152235.1. Classification (NCBI taxonomy): domain Eukaryota; kingdom Metazoa; phylum Chordata; order Testudines; family Cheloniidae; genus Eretmochelys; species Eretmochelys imbricata. The sequence goes on along the minus strand of NC_135592.1, from coordinate 16,762,527 downwards.
TGGGACATGGAGTGAAGGGCAGACGTGGTTGTCTGGCTCACTGCCCCCCAAAATGGACCCAGATGAGGGGTCCTGTTCTCTGCACCTACAAGCTCTGTGTTAGACCATGTTTCTGTCATCTAATAAACCTTCTGTTTTACTGGCTGGCTGAGAGTCACGTCTGACTGCGGAGTTGGGGTGCAGGACCCTCTGGCTTCCCCAGGAGCCCCGCCTGGGCGGACTCGCTGTGGGAAGTGCACGGAGGGGCAGAGGATGCTGAATGCTCCGAGGTCAGACCCAGGAAGGTGGAAGCTGTGTGAGCTGTGTGTCCCGCAGACAGGCTGCTCCCAGAGAGGAGACTTCCCCAGCGTCCTGACTGGCTTCGTAGGGAGCAGTTCCAGAGCATCGCCCAGGGACTCCGTGACAGGGGGGTATGGCTGTATGGGGGTACAAGGAGGGGTATGGTTGGATGGGGGTATGGAGGACGGCATGGCTGGACGGGCGTACAGAGGGAGGGGTATGGCTGGATGGGGGTACAAGGGGGGTATGGCTGGATGGGGGTACAAGGGGGGTAAGGCTGGATGGGGGTACAGAGGGGTTATGGCTGGATGGAGGTATGGGGGTATGGCTGGACTGGGGTACAGGGGGGTATGGCTGGATGGGGGTACAAGGGGGTATGGCTGGATGGAGGTACAGAGGGGTTATGGCTGGATGGGGGTATGGAGGGTTATGGCTGGATGGGGGCACAAGGGGGGATATGGCTGGACGGGGGTACAGAGGGGTATGGCTGGACGGGGGTACAAAGGGGTATGGCTGGATGGAGGCACAAGGGGGGGTATGGCTGGAGGGGGGCACAAGGGGGGATATGGCTGGACAGGGGTATGGAGGGGGGTGTAGCTGGAGACCAAATTTAGGCTGCTAGTGAAGAGGTTAAAGTCCAGGACTCCCTGGGAGCAGTCTCTGAGATGCCAGGGAGACGGGCAGAGCTGCAGGGTCTCAATGCGGGGATGAGCCGACGGTGTACGGGGGGGGGGGGTTATAACTGGGGCAGGAGGGACCAATAGAGGAAGGATGGGCTCTGCCTAAACCACAATGGACCCAGGCTGCTGGCATGTCAAATTCAAAGGTCATAGAGGAGTTTTTAAACTAGGGGCTGGGGGAAGCTGACAGGTGTAAAGGAGCTCGTGGTTCGGATAGAGACGTCCCTTAGGGGAGGATCTGTTAGTGGGGATTCTCTGTGTCCTACTAAGGAGGAGAGGACAGAAGTTGATACCTAGTGAGGTGGTGGAATCTCCTTCCTTAGAAGTTTTTAAGGTCAGGCTTGACAAAGCCCTGGCTGGGATGATTTAGTTGGGGATTGGCCCTGCTTTGAGCAGGGGGTTGGACTCGATACCTCCTGAGGTCCCTTCCAACCCTGATATTCTACGATTCTGTGAACGTACAGTTAGGAGCTGAAGAGAAACAGATGAAAAGAGCCCCAGACAACTAAACAGGGACACATTTTATAAGTGCTTGTGTACAAATGCTCAAAGTCTGAATACTAAGATGGGTGAACTGGAGAGCCTGGTATTAAATGAGGAGGCTGATAAAACAGGCATCCCAGAAACTTGGTGGACCGATGATAATCAATGGCACACGGTAATACCAGGGTACAAAATATCCAGGACTGACCGAGCGGGTCGTGCTGGTGGGGGACCGGCACTGTATGGGAAAGCAAGCAGAGTCCAATAGAGTAAAAACCTGGAACGAATCAATCTGTGCCGCAGGATCTCCAGTAGGTAGAAAGGTCAATGCTTGGCCAATAAAAGTAGGGGAAGTTGCTCCTGACGCCCTGAGCAGGATGGTGACGGTGACTGTGATATGCTCTAGGAGCTCAGAGAGGTTATACAATAGGAAACTCAACAATAATGGAGGATTTCCCTATCAATGGAAGAGGAAACTGAGGCACAGGAAGTGACTTGGGCAAGAGCACAAAGGGAGTCAGCAACAGAACCCAAGAGTCCCGACTGCCCCCCTCCTGCCTACTTTTAACTATGACACCCCACTCCTCACCTCACCCAGAGCCAGGAGTAGAACCCAGGAGCCCCAGTCACCCATATCCTGCTCTAACCATTAGATCAGACATCTGCACAAGGCACCGCTGACCTCCAGCCCCGAGGAGCTGTTCCAGCTTCCACAGGGTGTGCTGGAAATTCAGGGGTTGGTTGGGGGGCGGGGCAGGTCTTGCCTTCTATGACGAGATAACTGGCTCTGTGGATGAGGGGAAAGCAGTGGACGTGTTGTTCCTGGACTTTGGCAAAGCTTTTGACACGGTCTCCCACAGTATTCTTGTCAGCAAGTTAAAGAAGTATGGGCTGGATGAATGGACTATAAGGCGGATAGAAAGCTGGCTAGATTGTCGGGCTCAACGGGTAGTGATCAATGGCTCCATGTCTAGTTGGCAGCCGGTATCAAGTGGAGTGCCCCAAGGGTCGGTCCTGGAGCCGGTTTTGTTCAATATCTTCATAAATGATCTGGAGGATGGTGTGGATTGCACCCTCAGCAAGTTTGCAGATGACACTAAACTGGGAAGAGAGGTAGATACGCTGGAGGGTAGGGATAAGATACAGAAGGCTCTTAGACAAATTAGAGGATTGGGCCAAAAGAAATCTGATGAGGTTCAACAAGGAAAAGTGCAGAGACCTGCACTTAGGAGGAAAGAATCCCATGCACCGCGACAGACTAGGGACCGAATGGCTCGGGAGCAGTTCTGCAGAAAAGGACCTAGGGGTTACAGTGGACGAGAAGCTGGATTTGAGTCAACAGTGTGCCCTTGTGGCCAAGAAGGCTAACAGGATTTTGGGCTGGGGGCGCTGAGGGGTGGGGGCACTGGGGGCTGTCAGGTGCTGGGGACTGGGGGCACTGAGGGGTGCTGAGGGCTGGGGGTGCTGAGGGATGGGATGCTGGGGGTACTGGGGGCACTGAGGAGGTCTGGGGACTGGGGGCTGAGGAGTGCTGAAAACTGGAGGGTACTGGGGGGTGCTGGGCACGCTGAAGACTGGGGGGCACTGGGGCTGAGGGGCACTGAGGACTGGGGGTATTGAAGGGGGCTGGGGCTGGGGGGCACTAGGAGGTGCTGGGGGCACTGAGGCTTACTTGGGGATACTGGGAGGTGCTCCCTGACCGCTCTGGAAGAGAATGTCACTCTGCAAATGGGGCTCTCCCCCCGGCAGGCAGTGCTGCCCCGGTGCAGCACTAGGGGGTGCTGTTATACAGGGCGCAGGCAAGGGCTCAGCAGGGGGCTCGTAGCCAAATTCCAGACCAAGTCCATCAGCATCAGCCAAAGCTCCTGCCCGCTCCAGATGTGCCTGTGGGTGCCTGTTCACAACGGCTGCTCGGTTCCACCCCAGAGGTGGCTGCATTTAGACCCTGGCAGCTGAGATGGGAGAAGGGTCTGACACGGGTGCTGTGGGGCCCAGCTACAAATGTTATTACAGGTGCTGGGGCAACACCTCGCAGCCAAGCTCAGGGCCCTGCACTGCACAGAGCGTGAACCAGACCATGCCCTGAACAGCTTACACCCTGACTAGATGCAGGCTAGCAGGGGAAACTGAGGCATGGCGAGGGGAAGTGACTGGCCAAGGTCACTCAGCAGGGCAGTGGGGTGTCCTGAGTCCCAGGGCTCTGCCATTGCCCCCGCCTCCCCGTGCATCCAGCACCACATGCCCATTGGCCCAGCCCCTCACCCGCCTCCTGGCGCGCCTCTGCTCTGTAGGGCCTGACCCCATGTCCAGCAATGGGCAGGTACCCGCCGGCCCCTCCTAGCAGGGATTTTCTGTCCCTTGGCCACCCTAATGCTGACTGTAGCACCCCCAGCCAGGACAGCAGTGCATAGGGTGCCCCCCATTCGCACAGCCCAGCAATTTGCCAGGCTGTGGGGTTGCTGGAGGGGGCCATCCCCTCGGCACTCCTGAACAACAGGCCTAGCCCCAGCCCCCCATGCCAGCTGCGATTCATTACCCGCTGTCAGCGCGTAGCAGCCCCCCGTGGGGTGATGGCCCAGCCCCGGCCCCGCCAGGCCCAGCCCCTGCAACGGCTCCACCGCGGGACAAAGGGCCCTGGCTGCCCTGCCTGTGGCTGTGGCTGGCTAGGCCTTTGTTCTGGGCTGACAATGGCTAGCCCTGGCAGGATTATGGGGCGGGGAGCCAGGCCCATTGATGAGGGTTGTGATCTCATCGCTCCTTGGGATAATCCCTCCCATCCCCAAACCCTGCCCGTCCTGCTCTGCCTTAGCTGGGGGGAGAGTGGGGCAGGGCAGGGCCAGGCGGCGAGGCCAGAGGCAGAGGGAAGCAGCTGTTCCAGCCCCACCCCAGCCATGGGGGATCCTCTGGGGGGCCAGGCCTGGGTGAGGGCTGCTGGCGAGCTCGCAGAAAGGCACCCAGGGGCAGACACCCCACCCCACTGGCAGCCAGCCCCCCACCACATCCAGCCAGACAGGCCCTGGAGTGAGTGGAGGGGGCTCCGGGGTCGGGGAGGGCCAATGGAGGAAGACCCCCGGGTGTCCTGCTGGAAAACAATGGGCCCTTCTGGAGCAGCGGAGGGGAGGGGAGAGCCCTGGGCTTTGGAACAAAGATGCCATTTTGTGTCCACCTGCCAGACCCCGATCCCCAGGGGATCTGCTGTGGCAGGGGCTGGGGCAAGGCTGGCACCCCCCAAATAAGAGCTGCCATCGCGGGTCAGCCCAATGGTCCATCATGCCCAGTAGCCTGGAGCAGAGGCAAATGATCCCAAGTTGGGACTCTCCTTCCAGAGTAAGTGGCAGTACCAAGGACAGCCCTCCGGGGAGGGGCCCCCATTATGGAGGAGCCAGGGAACAGCAGCGGGGGATTCGAGGATGAGAGATACGGAGAGCGGGGCTGTGATGAGCGGGAGACCTGCAGGTGAATTGCTGCCTGGCATGAAAGTAGTGGAAGTCGTGCGAATCTAGACAGCCCGGCAGGCCGTGCTGGGGAGGAGCCGGTGGTCGTGGTACCTGTAGGTGCCAGTGACAAAGGGAAAGGCAGGAGAGATGTCCTGGAGGCTGCTAGGGAAGAGGTTACAGTCCAGGACTCCCTAGGAGCAGTCTCTGAAATGCTTCAGTTCCACGCGCAGGGCCAGGGAGACGGGCAGAGCTGCGGGGTCTCGATGCAGGGGTGAGCCGACGGTGGAGACCAGGGGCTCTCAACCTTCCCAGGCTCAGGAGTCTGATCTGTCTTATGGACCCCACGTTACACCTCACTTCACAATGACCGGCTTACAAACCCAGACATGACAATACAAAAGTGTCACGGCCACTGGGACTGGAACAGGGATGACGTTCTCCTTTTTACTATGTCATTATAGAATAAATGGGCTGGACTCTAAATCTTGTCGTCCAGGCAGCGTGTAGGGCCCAGCGCAGGACCAGCGCCGTCTGGATGACGTTTCAGTCTGTGCTGACTTCCCCAGTGCTTTCCATGGAGCCTGCTGTCAAACGAGGCAAATCTCCAGAGGAGTTGTTGTACCCCCAGAAGACCTTGCATACCCCGGGGGTACCCATCCCCATGGCGGGGAACCACGGGTGTAGGGTTGGGGGGTTCGGTTTATGACTGGGAAAGGAGGGACCTATACCACAAGGATGGGCTCTGCCTAAACCCCATAGACCCAGGCTGCTTTCTCTCAAGTGGAGCAGTTTTTAAAGTAAGGGCCGGGGAAGGGGCAGAGACGTCTCTTAGGGGAGGATCTGTTCTGGGGCTTCGCTCTGTCCTCCCCAGGCGGGGAGGGGAGGAGCTGGGACGGCCAGGCCTGTGGGCGGGGAGGTGCTGAGTGGGTGTGGGGGGACTGTCCAATTCACTGACAACACGGAGGACAAGCTGGGGACCCACCTCAGCCCCAGCTCCGCAGGACCCCTGGGCCCAGAGTGCTATTGATACGTGGGCAACGGCTTCCCACCCCGGGGCCAGCACTCAAATGAGGGCGATGTCCCCCCGGAGAAGGTGTCAGTCGCCCAGCCCCCCCCAGCACTGACATGAGGGTGATGCCCCCCCCCGGAGGAGGAGCCAGTCATCCCCCCCTGGCACTCACATGAGGGTGATGCCCCCCCAGAGGAGGTGCCCCCCAGCACTGACATGAGGGTGATGCCCCCCCGGGAGGAGGTGCCAGTCATCCCCCCCCGGCACTCACGTGAGGGTGGCGGTGAAGTGGAAGCGTTGACGCAGGCCCGGGAAGGTGACGAAGGAGTGGGCGGGGAAGCTGCGGCTGCTCATCTCGCAGTAGGGCTTCTCGTAGTCCCCCGAGGGGCAGTCACACTTGAAGCCCCCGACCAGCAGGTTGGTGCAGGTGCCCCCGTTCTTGCAGACGCCCGGCATGCAGCGGCCCAGGTGGGCATTCACCTCACAGTGCTCTCCTGCAGGCAAGGGCAGCCGTCAGGGGCAGTGCCAGGGACCCCCCACCCCAGGGCACGTGCTGCTGGTCCCCGGCTGGTACTGGGAGCCACGGGCACAGCACCCTGCTGCACCCAGCCCCCAGGAGCTAATCGCCCTGCACCAGACAGCACCCCTGGCTCAAGCCCTGCCAATTCCCCAGTGCCCCAAACAGCTCCCCACTGCCACACATCTGGCACATGCCGTCACGCCCGTGCACCGCCAGCCCGGCGCACTGGGGTACCTGACCGAGCAAGGCATGTGCTCCGGGCCCCACTCACAGCCAGGGGCTTGTCCTCGCCCAGTCTGACATGGCTCCCTGGGCTGGCAGCACTGGTATGTGGGGGTGTCTGCAGAAAGCCAGGGGCTCCGCTGGCCGCCTGGCAAAGGCCCTGGGACACGAGGCCGGCCGGAGCCCGAAGGTGCAGGAGCAGGGACGTGGGTCCTGCTGACAGATCCCCAGCTGGGGTGATGCCAGGGAGTAGGCACTCGCCCCGAGGCTGCGGGCACGGGGCAGGCGCTGCGAGGCTCGCGGGAGCGAGGGCACGGCGAGTTACAAGCGGGGTGGGGAACGTGCACTTCCTGGGACGGGCAGGACACCGGGGACAGCGCTTCACAGTGCAGGGGGCCCGGAAAGCTGGGGCTGGGGCAGGCCAGAGGGCAGGGGCAGAGAGAACAGACTCTTGGGTGAGAGGGGAGTAGGCAGGCTGTGATGTTATTGACTTAACGGGGACCGTATAGAACATTGTTGCAACCAAGGTCCTGTAGTGGCACCAAAGCTTGTATAAGGGGGTCAAATGAGGTGTCTCAGACAAGGTCATGGTTTGCTGCTGCTGCTGCTGCTGTCTGTATGTGGGTATCATTTTTGTAGTTGAAGTTATGAATATTGGCTCTGTACTGTCTGTATTTCAAACTTATGCTCTGCTTCTGGGTGACACCCCAGAGAAGTTGGTGTCAGCTCTGCCCAGCCTGCTGGGTGGCCCATGAAGGACCATCAGCTATACAATGACCCATTGAGAGAAGGCAGACACGCCTTGGGACTCAGCAAGGCATGCAGGGACCTGCCTATGGACAGAACTCTGAGGTGTTTCCAGGCCATGTGCTGGGCAGCTTGTCTTTGGGACACAGAAAGCAGAGACCACATGGCAAGAGACTATACAAAGCTGCTGCAGGTCCTCCATCTGGTCTTCAATCCTGTGTCTGGCCTCTGGAGGGACTTTGCTACAAACTGAAGCTCTGAATAAAGGACCGAAAGACCCCTCCCAGCTGGGGACGTTCTGCAGAGACTTGATTTGAACCTGCAGCTTATTCTGTCACTGCTGCAAGCCTGAACCAAGAACTTTGCCATCACTGCATGTCATTGATTCCATTTAACCAATTCTCGCTCTCATCTCTATCTTTTTCCTGTTATGAATAACCCTTTAGATTTTAGATTCTAAAGGATTGGCAACAGCGTGATTTGTGGGTAAGATCTGATTTGTATATTGACCTGGGTCTGGGGCGTGGTCCTTTGGGATCGAGAGAACCTTTGTTCTTTTACTGGGGTATTGGTTTTCATAACCATTTGTCCCCATAACGAGGGGCACTGGTGGTGATACTGGGAAACTGGGGTGTCTGAGGGAATTGCTTGCGTGACTTGTGGTTAACCAGTGGGGTAAAACCAAAGTCTTCTCTGTTTGGCTGGTTTGGTTTGCCTTGGTGTGCACAGAAACCCCAGCCTTGGGCTGTAACTGCCCTCCTTTTAAGCAATTTGTCCTGAATTGGCACTCTCCGTTGGGTCCCGCCAGAACGAGCATCGTTACCCAAGCAGTGTGGCCTGGAGCACTGGCCTGCACTCAGAGGAGCTAGGTTCTGTTCTTGCCTTTGCTAGGAGACCTTAGGTGAGTCCCCCAGCTCTGTACCTCAGTTTCCCCCAAACAGGGATAAGGACCCTGAACGCCTTGTGACACATTCAGAGCTCTACAGATAGGGAAACCGAGGCCCAGAGGAGCACAGAGAGCTGGCCTGAATTTCGATTCCGGGGTCCTGTGCCAGGCCCCTCAGCCATATGCATGGCTCTGGTTCGCAGCTCTCCTGCTGTCAAGCAGCCCCTCAGCGCACAGCAGATAAAAGAACCCGGGGAACAGAGATCTGGGAACACACAGAGATGGAAGCTCTGCCTCAGTGCCCCAAACCCGCCGCTCAGCTCCCCCCCCTGCTCCCCCTCAGTAGGAGTGGGACACTCAGCCGACCAACCACATGCTGCACGCAGCCCAGCACCCTCCCAGCCCCTTGAAAGGCAGGTGCTTTTAACCCCCTCTATCCCGCTGCCTCCTGCCGCTCAGACAGTGACCAGGCAGGTCGGTTTCTCTGCCCTGCTGTTGGGCTGCACCCCTGTAAGGGGCTGGGTACCAGCACCAGCTTCCACGGAGACTAGCAGCATCCTGGGCCCTGCTCGCCTGGCTTGGCTGTACATCTAAGGGCCCGATTCTCAGCTGGTGCAAATCGACACAATGGGGCTGCACCAGCTTACGCCATCTTATGCCAGCAGAGAACTGGGCCCACCCTTGACGGGCCAGCAGCCTGGAACCCCGCAGAATCTGGGATGAATCACAGAAGCAACTCTGCCCATCTGCGCCTCCTACTCTGAGCAGCCAGCGTAGTCCCAGCCCAGAGACCCTGCCCACGCCAGCCCTGCGCTAAGTGTGTGTCCTGCAGTCCCATGTGACGAAGCAGGACTGTTCTTAATGTTTTTTCTGAATACTGTGTGGGTGCCTCAGTTTCCCCTAGGCAGTTCTTAAGTATCCAGGTGGTGAGATAAGGGGGTGTGATTGTGGCAGAGCCCTAGAGGGCCAGTGTGATGGTGTCTGCACAGAGAATGGCTGACACCCTGTTTCCTGGCAACTGATGGCCTGGGCCCTTCCTCCTGCAAGGTGAGAGCTAAAGGTTTGAAGAACAAAGGAATCAGGTGGCCTCCTGGCCCGGGGGAAAGGGGAAAGCCCAGAGGAGGAGGGGTTGGAGGGAGTTTCAGTTTGGGGCTGGCTGGGGATGGGGAGTGACGTGCAGATGTGGTTGTCTGGCTCACTGCCCCCCAAAATGGACCCAGATGAGGGGTCCTGTTCTCTGCACCTACAAGCTCTGTGTTAAACCATGTTCCTGTCGTCTAATAAACCTCTGTTTTACTGGCTGGCTGAGAGTCATGTCTGACTGCGGAGTTGGGGGGCAGGACCCTCTGGCTTCCCCAGGACCCAGCTTGGGCGGACTCGCTGTGGGAAGCGCATGGAGGGGCAGAGGATGCTGAATGCTCCGAGGTCAGACCCAGGAAGGTGGAAGCCGGGTGAGCTGTGTGTCCTGCAGACAGGCTGCTCACAGAGAGGAGACTTCCCCAGAGTCCTGACTGGCTTCATAGGGAGCAGTTCCAGAGCATCGCCCGGGGACTCCGTGACACCCTTTCCACGCCAGCCCTGCGCTAAGTGTGTGTCCTGCAGTCCCGCAGCCAAGAGACCCACAACAACAACCCCGCGTGCTCACAGGCCGGCTCCCACAACACATCCCGCAAGAACAACCCCGCGTGCTCACAGGCCGGCTCCCACAACACACCCGCGTGCTCACAGGCCGGCTCCCACAACACACTCCGCAAGAACAACCCCGCGTGCTCACAGGCCGGCTCCCACAACACACCCCACCACAACAACAATGCGTGTACACAGGCCGGCTCCCACAACACACCCTGCAACAACAAGCCCACGTGTACACAGTCCAGATCACACAACAGACCCCACAACAAGCCCATGCACATGCCCGAAGGAGGAATAACCGCTGTGGTGACCGTTTTATCACCAGAGCAAGGGGACGAAGCACTGAAGGGGCCCGGGTGAAATCTGCCGAGAGCTGGGGGATCAGGGCACTCCTGTGATCACAGGCCAGCGGGTGCTGCCCTTGTTTGCTGGCTCAGGGCCTTAGCCTGGGAACTGTGTGGGGCAGGGGCTGTCACGCCGTCTGTGCTGAGCCCACCCGATGGGGCCCCAACGTGCTGCTCGACACCCAGGATCAATAGCAGGAATGGCCAGGGACCCTGGAGCCGGTGCCTTGGGAAGTTCTAGATTTATGGCTGTTTCTCGGGGAAGAGGCGCCAGGAATTACCAAGAAACAGATTCAACCTTTCAGCTGCTGCTAATACAAACTAACGTGCAAGGCGACGGCTTCGGCACGGCACCAGTGCCTGGGTGGCGATGCGCAGGACAGGCAGGCCGCACGCTGGGTCGAGCCGGGGCCGGGGCCGGGGCCGAGCCGGGGCCGGGGGGTGGGATTGGTTTCTTTGCTATGACTCTGGCTGTCGAAGACAGAGATTTTGAACAAGCAATTGCAAGACGCGCCCCAGGGCAGACTCCCCGCACAGAGCCAGGGCTGCAGCTGGGGCCACGGCCAGGCCTGTGCCACACAGAGACCGTCCCTGTGTCCGGGGCGGGCAAGGAACTGGCACGCTGGGAAGTGACCCCTGGCCTTTTAGCACCGCCACTGAGAGGCACTTCGCCCTGCTGCATTCTTCCAACACGCACCCCACCACCACCACCACCCCAGCTCCTGCCTTCTAACTTCCTGCACAGGCCGGCACCTCCCAGAGGGCCCCTCGGCTTGGCCAGGGTCCCCCCCCGGCTTGCTGTCTTCGGGGTTTCCCAGCCAGGCAGCGGGAGGGGGAACCTGCCGTGTGGCTCTGAGGTTTCTTCCCCACTGACAGTAAAAGGTTTCACAGCAGGGCCCCCTGCGTGCGGCACGCCGGGAACACTGGCCGCAGCACAGACCAGCCCGGCTGGCGTGGATCGCAGGGGGCACAGGGAGCCCTTCAGAATGAGCCCCCCCAGCCTGCGCCCAGGTCTCCGCAAACACTGGGGCAGGCGTTCGGAAGTGCTCAGCACCCAGCAGCTCCCATTGGGATCCTTCTCACTGGGGGCCCAGTGGGGATTCTTCATTGCCCCAGTGTGGGAGGGGAATTCTCCATTGCCAGGGAGCTCACAGCTTTCTACAGTCCCGGGTCACACTCCCTTCAGCGCCATCACCCCGGCTACACTTGGGGAAACTGAGGCCCAGAGCGGGGCTAAGAGCTAAAAAGAGAATTTGTGACACAGCCAGGGAGAGAGCTCAGGAATCCCAATCCGACACCACTCCCCTCCCAGAGCTGGGAATAGAACCCAGGAGTCCTAGCTCCCAGCCCGCACTGCTGAAACCCCGAACCCCCATGTCTCTCCCAGAACTTGGGCCAGAACCCAGGAGTCCTGCCTGCAGTCATGTGTTCTAACCACTAGTCCCCGCATCCCCGTGTCCATCCCAGGTGATGTGGGGGAGCATTTACTGACACCCAACCTGCGGTGCTGGCAGCCTCCTGGGGCAGGGCTTGGGGGCAGGCAGTGGAGGGACACTGGGGGGCACCAGGCCTGGTTTACCGGGGTCCTGGGTCTGCAGTGGGTATCACAGGGGCACGCCAAGCTGTTATGCCACTGCTGGGTTTGGAGGTCACTAGCTGCCAGGGTGAACAGGGATGGGGGGCTGGCAGCTGTGGAGCACGTCTGAGGGGAGGGAGGGTCTCTGGGAGGACACAGGGTGGGTGGTGTCCCTGTGTGGGAGCAGGCCAGACACTGGGGCCAGGCTCTTCGCAGGCGCTAAGAGGGGGCAGGCCGGGGGCTCGGGCTCAGAACAAGTGGCTGCTGCGTCCTCAGGCTAGGGCTGGACAATCCCACAGGTGGGGGCAGCCTGGCCATTGCAGGAGGCTGCCCCACTCCATGGCCTGCCCCACGGCTCACGGCACAGCCTCCAGCAGGCCTCAGTGCTCCGGCCCCGGCTCCAGCCCCTTGCGGTGGGGACGCTCCACTCCAGGGCTGGGGCTAGGGCAGAGACCCCACCCGGGCCATGGGCCTCAGGGACACCCCCCCGCCCCACAGAGACATGCCCAACAGACATGAGACATGGCCACTGCCATGGACTTGAATTAGTGCCTTGGGTGTGTGAAGGGGGCTGGGTGGAAGGCCCCCACTATGCCCCAGCCCTCCAAGCCAGCCAGCCCAGGCCCCGGGAGGTGGAGAGGGATGGCTGGAGAGGGGTGAGGAGGGGGGTACAGATGCGGCTGGCCGGACGGGGGTACGGATGGGACAGCTGGAGAGGGTGGTACGGAGGGGGGTACAGATGCGGCTGGCCGGATGGGGGTACGGATGGGATGGCCGGACGGGAGTACGGAGGGGGGTACGGATGCGGCTGACCGGAAGGGGTTACGGAGGGGGGTACAGATGTGGCTGGCTGGACGGGGGTACGGATGGGCTGGCCAGACGGGGGTACGGAGGGGGGTACAGATGGGCTGGCCAGACGTGGGTACGGATGCGGCTGGCCGGACGGGGGTACGGAGGGGGGTACGGATGTGGCTGGCCAGACGGGGGTGCGGATGGGCTGGCCAGACAGGGGTACAGATGCGGCTGGCCGAACGGGGGTATGGATGGGCTGGCCAGACAGGGGTACGGAGGGGGGTACGGATGCGGCTGACTGGAAGGGGTTATGGAGGGGGGTACAGATGTGGCTGGCTGGACGGGGGTACGGATGCGGCTGGCCGGATGGGGGTGCGGATGGGCTGGCCAGACAGGGGTACAGATGCGGCTGGCCGGATGGGGGTACGGAGGGGGGTACGGATGCAGCTGGCCGGACGGGGGTACGGAGAGGGGTACAGATGGGCTGGCCAGATGTGGGTACGGATGCGGCTGGCCGGACGGGGGTACGGATGCGGCTGGCCGGACGGGGGTACGGAGGGGGGTACGGATGCGGCTGGCAGGACGGGGGTACGGAGGGGGGTACGGATGCAGCTGGCCGGACGGGGGTACGGAGGGGGGTATGGATGCGGCTGGCCAGACAGGGGTACAGATGCGGCTGGCCGGACAGGGGTACGGATGGGCTGCCCGGAGGGGGGTACGGATGCGGCTGGCCGGACGGGGGTATGGAGGGGGGTACAGATGTGGCTGGCCAGACAGGGGTACAGATGCGGCTGGCCGGACGGGGGTACGGAGGGGGGTACAAATGCAGCTGGCCGGACGGGGGTACGGATGCGGCTGGCCGGACGGGGGTACGGAGGGGGGTACGGATGTGGCTGGCCGGACGGGGGTGCGGATGGGCTGGCCGGACGGGGGTATGGATGGGCTGCCCGGATGGGGGTACGGAGGGGGGTACGGATGGGCTGGCCGGACGGGGGTACAGAGGGGGGTACGGATGCGGCTGGCCAGACAGGGGTACAGATGCGGCTGGCCGGACGGGGGTACGGAGGGGCTGCCCGGAGGGGGGTACGGATGCGGCTGGCCGGCCGGGGCACGGCCGGGGCCGGCCAGACGGACAGAGGCGCGTGTGGGGACAGGCAGAGGCGCCCTCCCCCGCTCACCGGTGAAGCCGGCGTGGCAGCGGCAGGTGTAGCCGCCCTCCCGGCTGTGGCAGCGGCCGTTGCGGCCGCAGGGGCCGGAGGGGCACAGGTCGATCTCGCTCTCGCAGTAGTGGCCGGTGAAGCCGGCGGGGCAGCGGCACCGCAGGCCGCCCACGGGGCGGATGGGCCGGAAGAGGACGGTGGCGGAGGCCAGGAAGGGCGCGGAGCTGTCGAAGCGCAGGACGGACAGGCAGCTCATGTAGTTCTCGCAGGGCTCCCGCAGGCAGACGTTGTCGTCGAAGGGCAGCACCCGCTGCTCGGAGACGGCGGCCAGCAGCGTGCGGTTGAGGTAGAGCCGCTCCTGCAGGTCCTGGGAGGGGACGTAGCGCCCCCCGCGGGCCCCGCCCGGCAGCAGCACCGACAGGCTGACGTTGAGGATGTGGGCGGCCGGCACGTCCGTGTCGTTCTGGATGCTGAAGAGCACCACGTGGTGGCGGGGGGCCGCGAGCACGGCCGCCACCCCCTGCAGGAAGAGCGCCAGCAGCGGGGAGAGGAAGCGCTCCTGGGACATGTTCTCCAGGCGCAGCGTGATGCTGTTGGTCAGCGTCTCGTCCGTGACGATGGTCACCCGCAGGGTGCACTGGGCCGCCACGCTGTGCACGCCGTCTGCGAGAGAGGAGGGCACGGCGTGAATGGCGCCCGCGGGGCTGGGGCTCCCCCTGCCTCGGGGACAGGCTTCGCCCGCTCCTGAGTCTCCCAGGAAGGCCCCAGGGCCGGGCTGCGGGTCGGGAGTGAGGGGCACCGGCAGAGCTGGGGCGGGAGCCCAAAGCCTCGTTCTTCTGGGAGCTGCTCCTGACACCCCCGCATGAGCCCCCCCCCCCCCGCATGTCCCGGAGCCCCCGGCTGTCGCCTGCCACTGGCTTCCCTGGTGGCTCAGCACCACGCTGGAGATTAACTTGTCACAGCCCCTCCCTGGAGGGTCCCAGTGGGTGGGGGGCGGCTGTGCAGTGTGACGGGGGGCTGTGCAGTGTGATGGGGAGGGGAGGGGGCTGTGCAGTGTGATGGGGAGGGGAGGGGTTGTGCAGTGTGACGGGGGCTGTGCAGTGTGATGGGGAGGGGAGGGGGCTGTGCAGTGTGATGGGGAGAGGCTGTGCAGTGTCACAGGGAGGGGAGGGGTTGTGCAGTGTGACAGGGGCTGTGCAGTGTGATGGGGAGGGGAGGGGCTGTGCAGTGTCACAGGGAGGGGAGGGGAGGGGTTGTGCAGTGTGACAGGGAGCTGTGCAGTGTGATGGGGAGGGGAGGGGCTGTGCAGTGTCACAGGGAGGGGAGGGGAGGGGCAGTGTAGTGTGACGGGGAGCTGTGCAGTGTGATGGGGAGGGGGCTGTGCAGTGTGATGGGGAGGGGCTGTGCAGTGTCACAGGGAGGGGTTGTGCAGTGTGACGGGGGGCTGTGCAGTGTGATGGGGAGGGGCTGTGCAGTGTCACAGGGAGGGGAGGGGAGGGGTTGTGCAGTGCGATGGGGAGGGGCTGTGCAGTGTCACAGGGAGGGGAGGGGAGGGGTTTTGCAGTGTGACAGGGAGCTGTGCAGTGTGATGGGGAGGGGAGGGGGCTGTGCAGTGTCACAGGGAAGGGAAGGGAGGGGTTGTGCAGCGTGATGGGGAGGGGGCTGTGTAGTGTCACAGGGAGGGGAGGGGTTGTGCAGTGTGACAGGGGCTGTGCAGTGTGATGGGGAGGGGATGGGTTGTGCAGTGTGATGGGGAGGGGCTGTGCAGTGTCACAGGGAGGGGAGGGGAGGGGTTGTGCAGTGTGACGGGGAGCTGTGCAGTGTGATGGGGAGGGGAGGGGGCTGTGCAGTGTGATGGGGAGGGGCTGTGCAGTGTCACAGGGAGGGGTTGTGCAGTGTGACGGGGGCTGTGCAGTGTGATGGGGAGGGGAGGGGGCTGTGCAGTGTGATGGGGAGGGGCTGTGCAGTGTCACGGGGAGGGGAGGGGAGGGGTTGTGCAGTGTGACGGGGAGCTGTGCAGTGTGATGGGGAGGGGAGGGGGCTGTGCAGTGTGATGGGGAGGGGCTGTGCAGTGTCACAGGGAGGGGTTGTGCAGTGTGACGGGGCTGTGCAGTGTGATGGGGAGGGGCTGTGCAGTGTCACAGGGAGGGGAG
The DNA here is from genome assembly GCF_965152235.1 of Eretmochelys imbricata. Classification (NCBI taxonomy): domain Eukaryota; kingdom Metazoa; phylum Chordata; order Testudines; family Cheloniidae; genus Eretmochelys; species Eretmochelys imbricata. The sequence continues at coordinate 16,746,607 of NC_135592.1, read as the reverse complement.
GGGAGGGGCAGTGCAGTGTCACAGGGAGGGGGCTGTGCAGTGTCACAGGGAGGGGAAGGGAGAGGCAGTGCAGTGTCACAGGGAGGGGGCTGTGCAGTGTCACAGGGAGGGGAGGGGCTGTGCAGTGTGACGGGGAGTTGTGCAGTGTGATGGGGAGGGGAGGGGGCTGTGCAGTGTGATGGGGAGGGGCTGTGCAGTGTCACAGGGAGGGGAGGGGAGGGGTTGTGCAGTGTGACGGGAGAGGAAGGGGGTTGTGCAGTCTGCCCTCGGCCCCATCACTCCCCTGACTTGTTCCCCGTGCCGGGCTTGTTGGGGTCCCTGTGTGACACGAGGTTGCTGGCTCTCAGCTCAGGTCCCCACAGCACTGGAGCTGCTGGCCCCGGGACCCGTCTCTCTGGAGCTTCACCCCAGACCCCGCTGGGGCCCTGAGGTTCAGCAGCAGGGGAAGGGGGGGTTGCTGCCCCACTGCTGTTTGTGTGGCCCCTGCTCCGAGGGGCAAGCAGAGGGACCCTGCCAGGTGTCATGTCCCCCCCAACCCCGTCTGCCCTGGGCCATGGGGCGCCATCCCTTTGACCAGCTCCTCCCTGGTGCCTTCTACCCTGGGAATTGACCCTTGAACTCTGAGGATATGGAGAGCGGGTCCTGCTGCCGGGCCCCCGTGGCCAGCCTGACAGGGTTCACGCCCCCCGCCAGTGGGACCAGCTCTGCGGCTACCGCAGGGGGCAGGAGCAGCTCCCAGGAGCTCTCAAGAGAATCAAGCTGCTGCTGCCCCTGCCCAATCCCAGGCTGCACCCCAGAGAAAGCCAGGCCTGGGCCAGCCTGACACACTGCTCTGAGCAATACCAGAGTGACTCCGGAGTGACCCCAGATCCCTCGGGGCTTGTCTACACTCCGTGGGTGGACACACACTTAGTGCAAACTGAGGGCAGCCCAGACCTGTGGGGCCCCGACTTTGCCGGTCCCCACCCAGACCTGCCCCATGGGGGACCCTAGGAAGTGGGACACAGAACCACCAGTTCAAACCCACCTTGTTCCAAGCTCCCCCCTTCACTTCCTGGCCACGCCCCATTCCAGGCCACCTCCCCTCCCCCGCATTACTATGTCAAGCCTGTCCCCTCATCTGGGTGCCCGCACATGCATGCATAAGCCCCGCCAAGCCCTTGGGGAGAAGAAACGCAGCTCCCCCCACCCCATGGGCACAGATGGGGAAACCGAGGCACGGGGGACAGGGACCAGCCCCAGAGTTGGGACAGACCTGGGGACAGAACCCAGGAGCCCAGCCTGGCAGTGGGGCGAGGGACAGCAGACACTGTGGGTAGATGTCGTCTTGGAGGACAACGGGGCGATCTAGGCACCCCCACTGGCCATGCTGGCACAAGGGCCGGGGCTGGAACCTGGCCGGGAGGAGACGGAAGTGAGGTCACTGAGATGCCTGCCCCAGGGGTGCCTGGGCGGCAGGGCAGGTGGCTACGGAGAAGAACGAGGACGGGTGCTGCCCCCCAGCCCGCAGCCTTGGCCCAGGCGGTGGGGAAAGGGAACCTGGCTCATCCCCCATCAGCAGGCCAAGCCAAGCCCCGCAGCCCCAAGCTGCCAGGCTGCAGGGGTGTCGCCCGGCCCTGAGTTACTGAGCGATGTCCAGCCACGCCAGCCACAGGCACCACGGAAACACTCCCAGCATGCCCAGCCTGGTGCCCCTCACTGCCCGGCTGGGTGCCTGGGGCCGGCTGCCAGAGCTGGGGAGCTGCCAGCCAGTTCCCTGCCAGGTGAGCCCCATGGCACAGCCGCCCCTCCCCATGTCCTGCAGCCGGGGTGGCTGTCGGCGTACAGGGCACATGGGTGGTGTCTTCAAACAGGCCCCCCAGGCAGCGGTGCTAGGACACCAGGCTGCCCTCTGCGACCTCCAGCCCGCTGGTCTCTGGCCGTCTCCCCTCACGCCCCGTGCAGCCCCTGCAAGGCCCAGGGCTCAGAAGGGGCATTTCAGCAGGCACCCTCCTGCACATGAGGCCAGCAGCTGTGCGCCAGCAGGTGCCAAAGCAGACAGCTGGCAGCCAACACCCAATAGGAACCCTTTTCCCAGCAGCTGGGGGGCCGTTCTCACACGCTGGACCTCACTGGGGGCTCCCTCAACTCCTAGCCCACATCAGCCTGTGGCTACCAGGTTATGCCCCCTGGCTAGTCGGTATCTGTCTGGCTCCCAGCCCAGGGGACATGACAGACCATGCTGCCCATCTCAGCCCAGCCCCAGCCACTCTCTGTGGCAGGTTAGTTCTGGCCACAGGAGCCGCCTGTCTCGCTGACCCCTGGGAGTTAGCCTGCACGAGTTGCCCCCGAGCCCTGGGGGGGCTGAGGGGAAGGGGCACATGCTGCACCTGGGGCTCATCACGCTTCTCCATGCCATAGCAGTGAGGTCTCTCTCTGTGGAGAACCTCCCTCAAATAGAAGCAGTGTAGGGGCTATGTCACACAGCTGAGCTTCCAGCAGAGGGCAGCAGTCTCTGTCTCTCTCTCACACACACAAACATACCAGTTCATCACAACTCTTAGTGCTGTTTCAGCCAGGGATCTCAAAGCACTGTGCAAAGGCGGGTCAGTAGCATCGCCGTCATTAGACAGCTGGAGAAACTGAGGCACAGCATGGAGGAGTGACACCTGAGGTCACCCAGGAACTCAGTGCCAGAGTCCTGATCTAACCACTAGCCCTCACAGCCCCCCCGCCCCCCAGAGCCAGGGACAGAGCACAAGAGTCCTGAAAAGGGATGTGGACAAATTGGAGAGAGTCCAGCGGAGGGCAACGAAAATGATTCAGGGACTGGAACACATGACTTATGAGGGGAGGCTGAAGGAACTGGGGTTATTTAGTCTGCAGAAGAGAAGAGTGAGGGGGGATTTGATAGCAGCCTTCAACTACCTGAAGGGGGGCGTCCAAAGAGGATGGAGCTCGGCTGTTCTCAGTGGTGGCAGAGGACAGGACAAGGAGTAATGGTCTCAAGTTGCAGTGGGGGAGGTTTAGGTTGGATGTTAGGAAAAACTTTTTCACTAGGAGGGTGGTGAAACACTGGAATGCGTTACCTAGGGAGGTGGTGGAATCTCCTTCCTTTCAGGTTTTTAAGGTCAGGCTTGACAAAGCCCTGGCTGGGAGGATTTAGTTGGGGATTGGTCCTGCTCTGAGCAGGGGGTTGGACTAGATACCCCCTGAGGTCCCTTCCCACCCACCCACCCCCACCCCCGATCGTCTATGGTTCTCTGACTCCCAGCCCTGCACTCAGCCCAGACCGCAAAACTCTGAAGGCACCTGCCTTAGGCATGGGGACTTCGCCCTGGTGCCAGCATCCACCTGCCCCCCACGTGCATTCCCCCCCCCCCACCCCAGGTGGCTGCAGCCCAGCAGCACGTCACCTGTGCAAGGAGCCACTGCTGAGAACCGTGACATCTCACTGTGGGGCCACAAGGGGAGGCTCCAGCACCATGAACTGAGCTGCGGGGGGGAGGGCTGAGCCAGGGGGGCTGAGTGGGGGGCTGAGCCGGGAGGGGCTAAGCCAGGGGAGGCTGAGCTGGGGGTGGGGGCTGAGCCTGGGGGCTGAGTGAGGAGCTGAGTTGGAGGGATGAGCTGGCAGGGGGCTGAGCCGGGGGGCTGAGCCTGGGGGCTGAGCCAGGGGGATGAGCTGGCGGGGGGATGAGCATGGGGCTGAGCCGGGGGCTGAACCAGGGGGACTGAGTGGGGAGCTGAGCCGGGGGCTGAGAGGGGAGCTGATCCGGGGGAGGCCGAGCCAGGGGGCTAACAGAAGCCGCAGGGCAGGGCGAGGAGCCGAGGAGACGTGCACACAGCTGCAGACTGCTCGGAGCCTCGGAGCCAGCGTTACACGTCTGTGTGGTGCTGCCTGACTGAGGCTGCAGAGAGCTGCCCCCAAACACCCGTCTCGGGGCGATGTGAACGGCTCTCATTCACCACTGCCGTGTGTTCACTCTGAAGCCTAATGGTGACATGTTCAGTCCGGGCTTGGCTGTTTCACTGCCGGTCAGTTCTGCAGAATCTTTCTGCCTGTCTGGGGTGGAGCCTGGACGTATGTGAGAGAGGCCCTGCGGCTGTCAGGAAGGAGCTTAAGGGGGAGGGTTTGAGGCCCTGGCACACTCCACGGGTCCTGTTTCCAAAGCGGCAAGGAACCAAACACAACATGAGGGGGCCCCAGGGTCGTGACCTCACCAAGGAGGTCAAAGATCATCACCCCCCACCAGGCTGCCGCAAAGAATGAGGAGGGGCCGGTTGGCCCCACAATGGCCCCGCCTGACCAGTGGGGAGGCCACGCGCAGGGATCCCGAGCCCTCGCTCCCCCCCCCGCGACCTATAGAGCATGGGGGGCAGTGCGGCCATGTCACAGCTCCCCTGCAGGAGACATTTCCTGAGTGCCCAGCCGCCAGCCCATGTCTGTCTCAGCTATGTCTATCCTGGAATTCGCTCCCCCAGCCTCAGGGCCCCCCATCCAGGCCCCCAATTCTCCTGCCCCAGAAAGCTGATCCCCTCCCACCAGCCCCTTCCCACCTGCCTCCCTCTCCTCCCAGACGGGACATTCCTGGGCCGAGCCACCCACACACACCCCATGCCCCGGAGCAGGCAGCTGTTAGCTCAGCAAACACTGGGCCCTGGGTGCCCGGCGCTGAAGGGCTCTTGGGCTGGAGTGCGGATGCCTCGGATACCTGGGGTGGGGGCTGACAAACCCTCCTAGCACAGGGGCCTTTTCACACTCCGCACCAAGTGGCCTCCCTGGGCCTGGGATAGCAGGAGTGAGGGGCACCAGCAGAGCTGCGGGGGGGCAGGGGGCTGGGGGTCGGGAGTGAGGGGCACCGGCAGAGCCGGGGGGGCAGGGCCGGGCTGGCAGGGGCTGTGGGTCGGGAGTGAGAGGCACCGGCAGGGCTGGGGGGTGGGGGGAGCCCAGAGCTGGGCTGGCAGGGGCTGTGGGTCGGGAGTGAGGGGCACCGCCAGGGCTGGGGGGTGGGGGGGCGCTGGCTCTCGCAGACCCTCCTGGGATATGCACACGGTTTCCCAGCTCCATTCATTGTCTGACAAAGGACAACGGCTGCCATGGCAACTGCCAGCGCATCTCCCCTGCGCCCACAGGCAGGGCCCCGGGCTCGGCAGGGCCCAGGCTGGGGACTCCTCCTCCCTCCGCTGCTGGGGCTGAGGGCAGGGCTGGCACCAGGCAGTGCCCCATCTCCCCCTGCTCCATGGGGGCACCATGCTAGGGTCCTTCCCCCCATCAGGCAGGGGAGCAGGGCCTGGCGAGGACAGCCCTGGCTGAGGGGCTCTCGGAGCCGTGGGGGCATAGCCCAGCCTCCCCTTCCTAGTCCCAACCCCAGGGCAGAGCTAGCTGGCTCAGGGCCCAGGCCCGGGACTCAGCCCGTAACCTGGCTCCTCCCTGGGCAGCCCCCACTCAGTGGCCCAGGCAGAGGCCCCCACTGTGGTCACTGGTTTCTGTGCAGACGCTGACCTGCGCTGAGTACCAGCGAGCTCGTTACACCAGGGCCCAGCGAACAGAGCACAGACGGTACCAGCCTGCCCTGGAGCAGGACCAGCAGCCCAGAGACAGAAGGTTCTGCTGGGCCAAGGCTGGGCCTGGCTGGACAGTGGGGTGATGCCACACCCCTGCGCCCTTCATCTTCTCCCGCTGGGTCTGACGCCAGGGCCGTGTCCTGGAGCACAGGCCCCTGCCCAGTGACCCAGCCCTGCGCTGGCTTCCTGGGAATCCCCCCAGCGCAGTCCCCAGCAGCCCAGCCTGGGCGGCTCCAGTGCCGGGCAGGGCCCAGCCACTCGCTGGGTCTGCGCAGCCCCACAGAGCTTCCCCCTCGGCCACAGTGACACCAGGCGTCCGCTCGGCTGCCCAGCACACATGGGTTCAGTGGACAGCTGGGCTGAGTCCGCAGGGGTTTGGAACAGCCCGATCCCAGCGAGAGACAAGGGCCGGGCACACACAAGGGTCCCCCTAACTCCCTGCCCCCCCAGCCCTGCCGGTGCCCCTCACTCCCGACCCGCAGCCCCTGCTAGCCCAGCCCGCCCCCCCCAGCTCTGCTGGTGCCCCTCACTCCCGACCCGCAGCCCCTGCTAGCCCAGCCCTGCCCCCCCAGCTCTGCCGGTGCCCCTCACTCCCGACCTGCAGCCCCTGCTAACGCAGCCCTGCCCCCCACCCAGCTCTGCCGGTGCCCCTCTCTCCCGACCCGCAGCCCCTGCTAGCCCAGCCCTGGGCCCCCCCAGCTCTGCTGCTACGCTGTCTCCCTCACTGCTGGGGCCAGGACAACAAGCACGGGTGTAAATTGCAGCGAGGCCGGTTTAGGCTGGGGTGGAGGAAAACACCCTGCCAGGGCAGTCACCCCCAGGGAGGCTGTGGGATCCCCGTCATGGGGGGCTGAGCCCAGGCTGGACAAAGGCTGCCAGGGTGGTGGAGGTTTCTTTGGCCCTGCCTCAGCGCAGGCTGCTGGGCTCGGTAACCCCCACGGCCCCTCCAGTCCCAGCTCTGTGATCCGACGGCCGTTTGGGGAAAACGCACAAACCCAACGTCGCTCCACATGCCAGCCCAGCGGGATTCGAACCCAAGTGTCCAGGGCCAGTGCTCAAGCTCCCTAACCTCCCAGCTCAGCCATCTAACCTGCCCCATGGGGGCCCTGCCAGCCCCCTATGGCCCAGCAACTGGTGCTGCCAGCCCACACCTCCAAGCAGCTGCCGGCCCCAGCCCCTCTGAGACACGGCGGGCAGACGAGGCAAGGGAGTGGGAGCGCGCCCCACTGCCCTCGGCCCCCCACATGCCCAGCCCCTGTCCAGCGGCCCGTGGCTCTGGCTGGCCACGCTGGGTTGCCATGGAGGCAGCAGGAAAGGGCCAGCTATGCAGGGGAGGCTTTTGTTCCTCGCACTCGGTTCTCTTCTCTCTGACTCACGAGACAAACACCCCCTTCCCCGGACGCTCAGCCCGGGGGGGAGGCAGCTGGGGGAGGGGGAGGCTGAAGGGGTGGCAAGGGACTGGGGGGCCCACGGGGAGCTGGGAAAGGGGCTCTGGGGTGAGCGGGTGAAGGTGACAGATGGGGAGCTGAAGGGGGGGCAGGGGCTGAGGGTGGGGAGCTGGGGGAGGTGCTGTGGGGCTGGCAGGGCAGGAAGGCTGGAGGGGGAGGGGAGGGGGAGCTGTCCCATTCTCTAGTCCCCGGCTCATTCTTCCGCTTTCCGACCCAGTGCCCCAAGCCCCTTTGTGCCTGGCTGGCCCCGCCCCGCCCTCGCCCGCCCCACCTTTGTGCCTCTGTGCTGGAGAAAAAGGGCCCCCCAGTGCCCTCCCCCATCTCTGGAGGGGTCACAGGGACGTGGCTGCAGCCAGATCCTCTGGCACCAGACTGGGGGGGGGGCTGAGTGATGGGGGTTCCCATGTGGATCACCATGGAGACAATGGCCCATGGTGATGCCGCCGGCAGGCACCCACCGGGCGGGGGCCACCTGGGTCATCAGCCCCCTCCACGTCTGTCCTTCCCATGCGGCCTTAGGCCCTGCCAGCCCCACACTAGCCCCAGACACATGGGGGGCGGGGCGCAGATTCACTGACTCCAGCTCTGGCTGGTTACACCCCAAGGACATCCCCCACAGACTCTCCTGCCAGCCCCCCACTCCGTGACCCTCCCCTCAGACATGCTGGGTCCCATCCTGGCCTACCCCACGCGGTACCATGAGAGTCTCTGAGCGGCTGGGGCCCCCCGGCAGAAGGGGGGTACCTTGCTGGACTCAGACCGGGCCATTGCCGGGCACAGCGCCGGGCTGGGCAGGCCCAGCTCAGGACTTGGCTGCACCAGTGCTGGAGGGGTTAAAGAAGAGAGCCCCCCGTAGCCCAGGCCCTGAACCCTCCCACTCCAGACCCCAGGGGTGTAACCCCCCTCCCAGCCCCAGGTGCCCTCTGCGAGCAGGGGGGCAGCAGAGCCCCGGGATGGCATCAAGGGCAGCCCCGGCCCATGCAGCTGACAGCTAACGCACGGTCGCAGGCCTGGCCAGGCTGGGGGGAGATTAACAGCACGGTTGAGTTACGGGGGGGGAGGGTGTCTCAGATCCCCCGCCCACCCCCTGCTCTGCCCCACACAGCCCAATGGCGAGACCGGCTCCACCAGCGCCGCCCCTGCCCCCCAGAGCCAGAGGGGCAGGAACCATTAACGAGCCAGGAGGAACCCTGCCTGCGCCCCGCACAGCACAGACCCCCCCACAGCGCAAACCCCCCACAGTGCCCCCCACAGCACAGACCCCCTCACAGCATCCTGCCTGTGCCCCCCACAGCACAGCCCCCCACAGCGCAAACCCCCCTCAGTGCCCCCCACAGCACAGACCCCCCCACAGCATCCTGCCTGTGCCCCCCACAGCGTAGACCCCCCCAGTACCCCACACAGCACAGCATCCCCCACAGCGTCCTGCCTGTGCCCCCCACAGCGCAAACCCCCCACAGTGCCCCCCACAGCACAGCATCCCCCACAGCGTCCTGCCTGTGCCCCCCCACAGCACAGCCCCCCCACAGCGCAAACCCCCCTCAGTGCCCCACACAGCACAGGACCCCCCCCACAGCATCCTGCCTGTACACCCCACAGCGTAGACCCCCCCAGTACCCCACACAGCACAGCATCCCCCACAGCGCCCTGCCTGTGCCCCCCCACAGCACAGCCCCCCCACAGCACAAACCCCCCTCAGTGCCCCACACAGCACAGGACCCCCCCACAGCATCCTGCCTGTGCCCCCCCACAGCACAGCCCCCCCACAGCGTAGACCCCCCCAGTACCCCACACAGCACAGCATCCCCCACAGCGTCCTGCCTGTGCCCCCCCACAGCACAGCCCCCCCACAGCGCAAACCCCCCTCAGTGCCCCACACAGCACAGGACCCCCCCCCACAGCATCCTGCCTGTACACCCCACAGCGTAGACCCCCCCAGTACCCCACACAGCACAGCATCCCCCACAGCATCCTGCCTGTGCCCCCCACAGCGTAGACCCCCTCAGTACCCCACACAGCACAGCATCCCCCACAGCGCCCTGCCTGTGCCCCCCCACAGCACAGCCCCCCCACAGCGCAAACCCCCCTCAGTGCCCCACACAGCACAGCATCCCCCACAGCGCCCTGCCTGTGCCCTACACAGCACAGCGCCCCCTGCAGCCCAGCCCAGCCCTGTGCAGTGCAGCTGACCGCTTCCTTCAGGACACCAGGGATCAGCCCCTGGCTGGCGCACAGCCCTGACTCTGGGGTGGAGTGGAGGTGTAAATACCTGTGCCTAGGCCAGGCCCTGCGGGCAGGATCTGGGCTGGGATGCGAAGGGTTATTTTGGCTTCCAGGTGTCAGCAAGGCACTGGGATGGGCAAGAGCTAGGTGAACGGGGCCAAGCTCAGAGACCAGGATACTGGCCCAATATCCCCCTTCCGGCTCCAAAACTCGGCCAAAACCCAAAACTCCACAGCTAACTCCCCCAGAGCTGGTTCCCAACCAGCTCCCTCAGCCAACCCTCACCCCCATGGCCATGCTCCCCATGAACAAAGGGGGCCCCCTCATTCCAGGGGTGCAAGGCAGAGGTAGTTGGGGGCACAGTGAGGGGGACCCCCAGCACCACCCAGGAACGACTTCATGCCCCCCGATCCCACCCTGTACATGGCACCTGCGACCCCCCCCCCTTCGGTTCAGTAGGGTCCATGTTCCCCTGGTGCCCTGCGCTGCTCCCCAGCCCAGGGTCTAACCCTCTCTCTCCCCGTCATGCTGCAGGGAGATGGGGTCTGGATCCTGGGACAAGCTGTCACAGCCAGGACACTCCACGGGACCCAGACCCAGCAGCCGGGGGTGGAAGGTCCGGTCCATTTCCCACCCAGTGCCTGGCTGGCCGGTGCCAGGCAGGGGCGTGGACCTGGGGCTGACGAGGGATACAGCACCAGTGGACCTTATGTTATGAAGGAACCTGTGATTTCCGGGAGCCGTGGAGAAATCAAGGCGGTCCATCTGTTCCACATCCTACGGGAGGGCGATGAGCGGCCAGGCCATGCCGGGGGAAGGGGACGCGGCCAGGGGAGCCAGGCTGCGGCTTTGTGACAGCGAAGGCTGGGGCGGCGGGGGCGGCTGGAGGGAGGCAGCAGGAAAGGGTACAATTGTCCCAAATCCCTGGCTCCGGGCCCCTCAGAGCAGCAGCACAAGCCCCTGCCCTAGCCTTTCCTTTGATTGGGACCATGGTGGCCGGGAGCCAGGGATCAGAGCTGACCCACGCACCCAGGTCCCCACAAGGAAGGCCCAGGACCCACTCCCTCTGGGAGAGCTGGCTCCCATCGCTCATGGGGGGCTTGTAGCAGCATCCTCAGGCCACTGGTTGGGAAACTGAGGCACAGAGAAGGGCCAGAACCTGCATGAGTCTTACGCTGGTGACTGTTACATTAGTGGTGGGGCACTGCATCGTTCCTTCAATGCCAGCCCCCTGCCAGCAGGCTGGCACAGGGCACCCAGACCGGGATCGGGCCCAGACTGCAGAGCCTGTACCCTTGAGGCACCGGTTCAAAGCCAGCTGGGGTCAGCAGTGGCTGAATGTTATCGCACCCGTGAGCTGCTTAACCCCCCTTCCCAGGGCGCAGCCCCCGCTGCCAGCGCCCCGCCCAGCGCCAGCTGCTAGGGTGGCACAGACACAACCCCGGGCCTGAGAACGGCAGCAGAGGAGCAGAGTTCTCCTGCCAGTGCTATGGGCATGGCAGAGAGAATGGGGGACTGGACACAGGGGGGCCAACAGGCCTCGGTAACCAATTGCCCCCGGGGCAGCCTGGGCCACAGGGGCAGCTGGGCCTGCCCGGGTCCCAGCGGAGCCAGGGGATGGAGGTTAGGGGGAGCATGGGGAGGGGGGAGCCCCTTCCATGGGGAGGGCCTGCTCAGTAAGGGGCAGGGGGTGCTGCAGGGGGGCCAGCACTCAGCCAATGGCAAAGGCCAGTCAGGGTGGCGCTGCCCTGGGGCGGGGTGGGAAGGGAAGACATGGAGGCTGTGTGGCTGCCAGGAGGAGCCTGCCAGGCGTGGACCAGCCTGGCTCTGTCGGGCACCAGCCAAGCTGGAGGGTCAGGGATGGGCTGGCATGCCGGCCAGCCCCCGACGTACACACACACAAGGGTGGTGAGCGCTGCCCAGCGCCGCATCTCAGGGCACAGTGGGATTCCCCAGCGTCTGCTCTCTCCAGACACCAGCGAGGCCCTGGGGAAGGTGAGAGCCTGGCCAGCCGAGGGGTCCAGCCAAAATCGGGGGCGTTTCAGTGACAGAGAAGCAGCAGCCCAACCATCTCTCCCTTTCCCCAGCTGGAGCATTGTCTGACAAGTCCACTTCCCCGGCCAGCCAGCTCCAGCCAGCGCTCACAAGGGCCCGGCAGCCTCTGATCAAAGAGACCAAGCTAAACCGGCCAGAGGCCGGCACACAGCCATTGCCGCACTGCTCAATGCTGCAGCCTGGCCGTGCCAGGCCCTCGAGAGTCGCCCCCGCTGCCAGGAGCGGGCTCAGTCTCACCCCAGCCAAGGGCTCCGTGACTCCAGCACTGCCGGTCTCAGGGGCTCAGGGAAGGGTGGAGGTCAGTGGAGACATGCAGGCGGGAAAGGCCTGGCCCCCATGTGCCCACTGACGGGCGCAGGATAAGCAGGACCCAGACAGTGGCAAGACTCGGGTGCCCCCAGCTCAGTGCACAGCATGATCCAAGCAGCACCTGATTGGCAGGTGGCCCAGAGATCCCAGTGCTGCCACCTGGGACCTGGCTCCAGCCCTTCCCTTCCTAGGGGGCAGCCCCCCCCACCCTACCACGCCCTCCGTGGGCTTAGAGACTGTTCGAGATCAGTGGGTATCACATCCGTCCTGGGCCTCCCCCTTTGGGTCTGCCCAGCTGCTGCCCCCACGGTGGAAATTGTTCACTCTGAGGAGTTGTGGGGAGAGTTTCCAGGGAAGGACAAGCATGCCAATCCCCCCTCCAAGACCCATAACAGGGAGTGGGGGCCCCACCCACAATTGCCTCCCCAGCCCCCAGCGCTGGCCAGCCCCACACAGACAGCTCCCACGACCCTGTCCAGACCAGGTATCACGGCATGTGCCAGGCACCCAACAAAGCAGGGGATCCCCTCCCTGGTACTGCCAGTGTGCTACCTGCCAGCCGCCAGAGCCCTGGGGTCTCTGTCACTCATTGCCCAGCTGCCCACGGCACAAGGACCTGACCAACTGTGCGGGTGCCCACATGGCTGCAAGCCTCCCCCCACCCCAGGCCTGGACCCTGGGAGCTCTCAGCCCCTCCCCCTCGGCCCACCCTTCGTGGGCCCAGGCCACAGTCCCTGCCCTGCCCCTTGGCTGGAACGGAAATACTGCCTTTGCACAGGGGCCAGGCCTCCTTACCCCATATGCAGTGCCCTGGGGTCCCCCAAACCACTGCCCCCCAGAGACAGGCACATTGCTCCAGCCAGCAGCGGGAACACGACCGCCGAAGCTCTGCTCTTTGCCAAATGCTTGATAAACAGCCAGTAACAGCCTCCACCCTGCCAGGTGGCTTCACCCTTACGTCAGCAGTAGGGAAACTGAGACACAGAGCATCAATGGCTGTCAGAAACAGAACCCAGGAGTCCTGACTCCCAGCTCCCCTGCTCTAGCCACCAGAACCCATTCCCATCCCAGAACTGGGAACAGAACCCAGGAGTCCAGACTCCCTGCTCTCCCCTCCCCCGATCCAACCCACTGAACCCCAGGGCCCCAGAACTCGGTGAGCCACATGTCACACCCTGCCCCTCACCTCCCGCCGTGCCTGCCCGTCCGGCTGGACCCACGCACCCGTTTCCCACTGGAACGTGGGGAGAAAAGATCTCGTCTTCGCAGCCATTTGGTAGGAAGGGACCTCTCTGGGGCTCTGCCTGGGGAGGAGACCTCCCAGGGCATCACAACTCGGGATGATGCTTCTCTCCCCTTCACCCCTCCCCCCTCAGCTCCCCTGATCTCCCTGCGAACGGGGCTGGGCTCTGGGGTCCCCTCCAGCCTGACACCCCAGCATGTCCATCGCCCTCCTCCCAGCTCCTGCAGGCTGCTCCCTGGTGTGGCTGCCCGGGGCACCTGGGGGGCTGGTCTCCTCCCTGCAGGGGAATGGGGTGCCCCTCTGCTCAACCCTGGGTCATACAAGCCTTCACTTCACCTGGCTCAGGAGAGCTCTTCCCAGCCCCACAGGCTGTGCCCAGGCCACCTTCCCCTGACAGCCCCACAGCGCAGCCTCATGAAGTGGCTGATGGGGCGGGTTCGGGGGGGCAGCGCCAGATGCCGGGGGGATGGGCCTCACCGGGGTGCCGGATGCCCCTGACCTACTTCAGGTCTCTCCAGCGGCTTATGGCAGCAATCCGCTCCTTCCCAGTCAAGGCTCCTGGGCCCCTCCAGGCCCCACCCCCTCCTAAACCATATAGGTCGAGCTGGGCTAATCTCTTGGCTTCTCGACCCACCAATCCCCCGGGCCGCCCCCCAGTGCCCCTCTTCCCTCAGCGGCAGCCCTTGCCCAGAGCAGGGCCAGGCAGAGGCGCTCCGTGAGCAGCCCATGGGCAGCCAGGCCTCTGCCTGCAGCCCCACCGGTGAGCAGATGGTTCGAGTGTATTAGCTGCCACCAAGCCCCCGCCACCCCTCAGCCCCCACCCTCTCCGTCATGCCCTGGGCTTTGTGCTGGTGTGGACACAGCCGGGCCCCTGGCTTAGGGGGCAGCAGCAGGACAAGTCTGACAGGCGGAGGTGTATCCCCGGGAACACAGGGACACAGCTGAAAACTGGTGGGCTATTCCCTGCAGCTTGGAGCTGGCCCAATGTGGGGAGCTGCGGGTCGGGCTGGCGGGGGGCAGCAGTAGCAAGTCCTTCCTCAGCACGCCAGTCACTGGCCCTGCAGCCCTGGCTCTCTCCCCCAGCCCCATGCACCAGGCAGCAGGGTTTGGGGGCTGCTGTCTACCCCACTCCTCCAGGCTGGCCCCAGTGGGCTTCTCCCGTGTCCTGCTGGTGGAGATGGGCCCTTTGCAGGGACCCCAAGGGGGCCGTGGAATCGTAGCTCAATGGGCCAAGGTGTTTTCAGGATCATCTCCTGCGGAGAAGCTCGGGCCCAGACCCCCAAAGGCAGGTAGGCACCTGACTCCCAGTGGGCTCTAGCCCCGGCTTTCCCCCCAGCCCCAATCAACCCCACACCTAATGCACAAACAGGCCCCCAGCCCCTTCCTCAGGCTCGTCCCCAGCTGGGCACCACGACCCGAGCCAGGCTGGTGGTAGGGCTGGGGGGCGGCTCCCTCGCTGTGTCTGCCAGGAGAGAAGCCAGCCCCTGCCACGGCATCCGCCCCTTGGCGGCAGGGCTCGGTGCGTCTCCCGGGGGCAGGAGGTTAAAGCTGCCACGTGTCTGAGTTATTGACACCTCGCAGCATGGCCCCAGCTGGGACCGCCCTGGCAGGGGGCCCAGCTGCGACTGCTCTAATCACCAGCCCCCCCAGCGAGAGCGGCCCGGCCCAGCGCCTACCTGCTCCGATCCCTCCCCCGGCCCAGCAGGTGCACGGCACGGCCCCCCCATGGAGAGGCTAATGGCAGGGCTCAGGCACAGCTGCTCCCCAGCCACCCCCAGCCTGCAGCTGCCAGCTGGTCCCAGACCTACCCCTTCGGCTGCATTAAGCAGGGGCCCCTCGGTTGCGGGGCTCCAGCAGGGCCCGGCGGCAGGCAGGTTGGGTGGGTGAACACCCCCTGCTGCAGTGAGCAGCTACCCCTCCCCACCCCACGCCAGCTCAGCCGGGCCAGCCAGGCCCTGGGACGCCGAGAGCAGCCCAGGCAGCAGGCAGCACCAGTCCAATGCAGCTTTGGGCTCTGGCTAGCGCCCGTCCTCACCGCTGGCCCCGCTGGGCTGGGGAGAGGGATCCAGGCTGGTCACATGGCACAGATCATCAGAAATGCAGCTTCAGCAGCTTCCCCCACCCCTGCGGCACGTTTCGTCCCCCGGTGCCGCGTCCTGCCCCGGCTCGTCCCAGCCTGGCACACCCTCCCCTCCGCCCAGCACAGCCCCAGCAACAGCCTTGGCCGGCCGCGCCCGGCACCTCGCTGCTGCGGCTGCAGGCTCCCCAGCACGGCACCGCGGGGGGCCACGTGTGCCCTGCCCCCATGCAGACGCAGCTCCGTGGCCCCCAGCAGCAGGCTGGCAGAACAGGGGCCCAAGCGAGACGCCAACAAGCACCAACTCGTGCAGGGGAAATCCCGAGCCGGGAGCGGGAGATCGTGGGCAGGCCCTGCCTCCAAGCCTGTGCAGGGAAGGCCTGGCGAGGTACACACCCCGCCCTGCTTCTCAGGCCCTGTGCCAGCCACTCGCATGCTGGGGAAAGGTCCCAGACTGGAGGCCTCAGATTCAGCTCTAGCCCATGGGCACGGCCAGCCCCTCCCCCTGACACTTGTCCCCAGGCCCACTCCGATCTGCTCTTCTCCTCTGAGACTCCCACACCAGGGGGGCTGGGGGCAGGTGGGGGGGGTGGCTGAGGCTAGCTGGCAGGGTGGCCCAGTGGCCAGGGGCTAGCTGGCAGGGTGGCCCAGTGGCCAGGGGCTAGCTGGCAGGGGAGACACCAGGGGTTAGCTCTGGCTGTCACAGGCCAAGCATGTTCCACACGCCCGGCCTCTCTGGCCCAGCCCCCCAACCCGCAATTCCAAGGCAGTCGGGCACAGGAAGCCCGGGGGAGGTGGGGGCCCACAGGAAGAGGAGCCGTGCCCAGAGGGTCAGGCCGGTCGCCCTGCGAGGGGCCGGGCTGAACGGCCGTGGTGGGTCTGAGCAGCCCCTCCCGGGCAGCGACTCAAGGCAAAGCCCTGGGGCTCTGTGCTCCCCTGGCAGGCTGTGAGCCAGCCCCCTCTGCCCCACCAGCCAAATCCTGTCCCCAGCCAGCTGTGGGTCATGACCCCGGAGAGCCCCCACACGGAAGCACCCAGCACCAGGGACCACCCGAGGGGCCACCAAGGAGACACTCAGCAGCTGCCTGATCCTAGCTCTGGCTAAGGTGGAAAGAGCCCGCGTGACAGTCACAGCCCTCGGCCCCGATCACCGGCCTGGCGCCCCGGGCAGGTCCCGCACTGCTGTGAGATCGCGCCCCTCCCCCGGCACCTGCTGCACCACGCCCCCCGGCACCCACCGCGCCCCTCCCCCCGGCACCTGCTGCACCACGCCCCCCGGCACCCACCGCGCCCCTCCCCCGGCACCTGCTGCACCACGCCCCCCGGCACCCACCGCGCCCCTCCCCCGGCACCCACCGCGCCCCTCCCCCGGCACCCACCGCGCCCCTCCCCTGGCACCTGCTGCACCACGCCCCCCGGCACCCACCGCGCCCCTCCCCCGGCACCTGCTGCACCACGCCCCCTGGCACCCACCACGCCCCTCCCCCGGCACCCACCGCGCCCCTCCCCTGGCACCTGCTGCACCACAGCCCCCGGCACCCACCGCGCCCCTCCCCCGGCACCTGCTACACCACACCCCCCCGGCACCCACCGCGCCCCTCCCCCGGCACCCACCGCGCCCCTCCCCCGGCACCCACCGCGCCCCTCCCCTGGCACCTGCTGCACCACGCCCCCCGGCACCCACCGCGCCCCTCCCCCGGCACCTGCTGCACCACGCCCCCTGGCACCCACCGCGCCCCTCCCCCGGCACCTGCTGCACCACACCCCCCGGCACCCACCGCGCCCCTCCCCCGGCACCTGCTGCACCACGCCCCCCGGCACCCACCGCGCCCCTCCCCCGGCACCTGCTGCACCACGCCCCCCGGCACCCACCGCGCCCCTCCCCCGGCACCCACCGCGCCCCTCCCCTGGCACCTGCTGCACCACAGCCCCCGGCACCCACTGCGCCCCTCCCCCGGCACCCACCGCGCCCCTCCCCCGGCACCTGCTGCACCACACCCCCCCGGCACCCACCGCGCCCCTCCCCTGGCACCCACCGCGCCCCTCCCCTGGCACCTGCTGCACCACGCCCCCCGGCACCCACCGCACCCCTCCCCCGGCATCCATCATGCCCCTCCCCCAACACCTGCTGCACCACTACAGCTACATTTAGGGGAGCAGGACGGGGCAAGCTGTCTGGCTAGCTCTAGGGATCGCCCCTTCCATGGGCACCACCCCCCTGCTTGGTCCCCACACACAGCCCTTGTGATTACCCTGAGGGGGCCCAGCCACTTCTGTAGCAGAGCCCTGAGCGATGCAGCCCCACGGCCCCAGCGATGGCCCCACGCCTGCCTCCTGCACCAGAACCCAGAGCCTTGCTCTCTGCGGGGCTCCCAGGGGCCCTTCCAGGGGAGACCCTGGAAGCTAGAGGAGGAGGTGGGGCAGCCTCCACCCGCCCCGGCTCTGCTGGCCCCTGGGCTGAGGGCGGCTCGGCCGTGGAAAGGTCATAGCCTCCTGCGCTAGCCCCGTGTGGTTGGTTTTGAGCGTGCAGAGGGGGGTGTCCCTGGCAGGCTGCCACAGCCTCCCTCATCGCCCAGCCAGGGGATTTGCACTTTGGTTGGGCCTTAGCCAATTGCAGAGACCAATGAGCAGCTCCCGCCCCACCCCCGATCTCAAGGTGGACTGGAGGCCAGAGGGCCTGGCACAAAGTGGCCACCAGCGCGGAATATCCACTAGCCCCACTACAAGTCTGAGATCAGAGCCACTGGGCAGTTTGCCCCAGACCAGGGCACCTCCACCGTGGCTCGGAGTCTTTGTGGCGAGGCTGGACACCTGCATCCAAGAGACGCTGCTCCGGCCAGGACCCCGGCGTGGGCCCTCTGGCCTGCGCGACACCGAATGAGTCCTTCCCCCCTTCTCTGGCTGACACCCCGGCCCCTTGAACGTCCAGGACAAAACCCCACCAACCTGAATGTGCCCCTGAGTTTGGCCTAGGCCCCCCCAGCCCGGCCGGAGTCTTACCTGAGACAGACACCCGCATGATGGCCTCCAGGGGCCTGTTGTTGTCCAGCGCCCGGCTCAGACGCAGCTCCCCAGAACTGCGGTTCAGCAGCACCAGGTGCAGCTCGTTGCCCTGCTCAAAGCTGTAGGCGAGCGTGTCCGAGATGTCGGGGTCGTGGGCTGGGATGCGGCCGATCACCCCGCTGGGGAAGCTGCTGGACTTGTTGGTGATGTAGTTGTTGAAGAGGATCTCAAAGTTTCTCAGCATAGGGGGGTTGTCATTCTGGTCCAACAGGCGGACGTGCACCGTGGCCCGGCTCACCAGCGGGGCTGAGGTGGCCTGGACCACGATGACATACTCGGCCTTGGCCTCGTAATCCAGATCCATCAGCGCCGTCAGCTCCCCGGAGAAGATGTCGAGCTGGAAGACCTCGGGAATGTTGCCCTCCACGATCTGGTACATGACCTGGGCATTGGTGCCCTCGTCCGGGTCGCTGGCCGTGATCTGCGCCACTGCCAGGCCGATGGGGCTGTTCTCTGCCACAAAGACGTCAAACTCGTCCCGCTCAAAGACCGGGGGGTTGTCGTTCACATCCAGGATGGCCACCTGGATGTCGACAGGGGTCCTTGTGGCCGGGATGCCCTTGTCCACAGCGTAGGCTCGTAGCTCGTAGAGAGGGACGTTCTCCCGGTCCAACCGGCGCAACGTCCGCACGATGCCGGAGGTAGATTCAATTATGAAGTCCCCATCCCCATCATCTCCACCTTGGAAGGTGTAGAACACCCTCCCATTGAGCCCCGAGTCCCGGTCAGTGGCGGAGACCTGCAGGACGCTGGTGAAGGCCGGGACGTCCTCGTAGACAGAGCCCTGGTAGGCATCCCGCAGAAATTGGGGCGTGTTGTCGTTGACGTCGTTGACCAGGATTTCCAAGTAGGTGGTGTCTGATTTCTGCGGAATGCCATTGTCCCGGGCCGTGATGGCCAGTGTGTAGGACACTTGGTCCTCGTAGTCCAGCTCCATCTGGGTAGTGACCGCGCCTGTGTCCACGTCGATCTGGAACTGGGGGATACTGTCCTCCATAAAGTAGGTGATACGGGCGTTCTCCCCCGTGTCCTCGTCTGTGGCACTGATGAGCACCACCGTGGTGCCAACCGGCCGGTCCTCATTGATGTTGACAGTGTAGTGGGAGCTCTGGAAGACTGGCCGGTGGGTGTTGGCATCAGTCACATTGACGAACACCCGGGCCGTGTCGAGCCGGGTGCCGTCGGAGGCCGTGACAGTCAGCAGGTATTGCCGCTCCAACTTGTAATCCAGCGGCAGCGCCAGGGTGATGAGGCCGCCCCCACTCTGGCTGGTGATGGAGAAGCGGTTGCGGGTGTTGCCGTTGGCTATCTGGTAGGTGATGACGCTGTTGGCGTCCCGGTCAATGGCCGAGACGGTCAGGACACTGGTGCCCATGGCAGCATCCTCGTTCAGCCGCACAGAGTACTCCTTTGGGGTGAACTCGGGGTTGTTGTCATTCACGTCCAGCACAGTGATGCTGACACTGGCCGAGGAAGCCATGGGGGGGCTGCCGTGGTCCCGGGCCTCCACCCCAAAGCTGTAGAAATCCACTGTCTCCCGGTCCAGCTCCGAGGCCACCACGATCCAGCCCGTGCTGTTGCTGATGGCGAAGGGGAACCTGGGGCCGGCCTCCAGCAGGGCATACTGCAGTCGAGCATTATCCCCGGAGTCCGCATCGACGGCCTGGATGTGTAGGACCGAGTAGCCGAGGGGCACGTTCTCCAGCACCGTGGACTGGAAGGGGGTGCTGACGAAGATGGGAGCATTGTCGTTGACGTCCAAGACCTGGATGGTCACCAGCCCGCTGATGTTGGACAGAGGGGGCCGCCCCCCGTCCTGGGCCCGGATGCGGAGCGTGTACTCCTTGCTCAGCTCGTAGTCCAGCTGGCTGACCACGTCAATGCTGCCCGTCTGGGCGTCGAGGTGGAACTGGCCCCGGGTGTTCCCGCTCATGATGCTGTAGTGCACCAGGGCACTGCTGCCTTTGTCCCGATCCGTGGCCGTCACCCGCAGCACGTGGGAGTTGGTGGCCACGTCCTCAGGCACCTGGGCCACGTAGCGCTTCTCACTGAATTGCGGCGCATTGTCATTGTCATCCTCCACGGCAATGTGGACGGTAGCCGTGGAGCTGCGGGGCCCTGGGTCCCTGCCCTGGTCGCTGGCCTCCACCAGGAGCTGGTAGGACTCCACAGACTCCCTGTCCACCAGCCCCTTGGTGCGGATGACCCCGGAGCGGGGGTCGATCTCAAAGGCTGCGTTGGCCCCGTCACCATTGAGGAGTCGGTAGAGGATGTCGGCGTTGGCAGTGGTGTCCCCGTCGGTGGCCCTGACTGTCAGCACCTCGTACCCGACCTCCAGGTTCTCCCGCACACTCTCCTCGTACTCCTGCTGCTCGAAGGTGGGGCTGTGGTCATTGGTGTCGCTCACCAGGATGGTGAGCGTGGCCAGGGCCGTGCGCCGGGGCGTGCCATGGTCCACGGCCGTCACCCGGAAGACATGGGTGCTCTTGGTCTCACGGTCCAGCTCCTCGGCCGTGCTCACGGCCCCGCTCAGGGGGTCCATGGCGAAGCAGCCGCCGGAGCGGCTGTCGAAGAGAGCCGCCATGGAGTAGTGCAGCCGGCCGGCCTCGCCCGCGTCGGGGTCCGTGGCCTGCAGCGAGATCACCGGGGTGCCGGCTGGCCTGTTCTCTGGCACCGACACCTGGTAGGTGGGCGGCTGGAACTGGGGGCTGGTGTTGACGTTCCGCTTCCTCCGGCTGCTCCCCCGGCCCGGGGCCCCGTCCGCACCCTGGAGCAGCTTCCCCAGCTCCACCTGCTGCCCAGGGGAGCTCAGACCCAGACTCCAGTTGACCAAGGTCCTAGCGCCCCTCCCCTGCCTGAGCCCCCCCGCCCCGTCCCCCTTCGCGCACCGCTCGCACAGCAGCCCCAAGCGCACCGGGTGCCCCGACCGGAGACACATGGCCCGGACGGGGAGGATCAGCTCCCCCGAGGCCTGGGGGGAGAGGCTCCCCCCGGCGCCCCGCAACCTGCATCGCGGCTGGCAGCCTCCCCAAGCGGCCGCGGGCGGCAGGGGGATGCGGGAGCCGGGCTCCAAGCACAGCGCCCAGCTCCACCTCCTGTCCCCAGGAGCCTGGGGCAGCAGCAGCCGGCTCAGCAGCTCCCTCTCCCCGGCAGCCCCGCAGCCCTGCCCGGCCATGTGCGCCCAGAGGCCGGCTGCACCTGCCGGACAGAGCCAGAGGGCGCAGCGCGGCGGCGGCCGGGACCGGTCCAGCAGCATCAGCCGCGTCCCGGCCGCGGGCCCCAGCGCGCACGGCCCGCGGTGCCCGGGCGCTGCGCCCTCCAGCCGCGGCACCCCGAGGGCCAGGAGCAGCAGGAGAGCGCGGCTGGGCTGGCAGCAGCAACCGCCCATCGCCCGCTCGCTGGGGCTCAGCGGCGGCTCCTACGGCGGCGCTGCCCGGCCCCGGGCCTCATGCCCGGCCGGCTCCCTGCGCCCCCCGGCTCCCTGCGCCCCCCGATCCCCGTGCGCCCCCCGGATCTCGCCCCCCGGCTCCCTACGCCCCGGCTCCCTGCGCCCCCCGATCCCCGTGCGCCCCCCGGCTCTCCGCCCCCCGGCTCCCTGCGCCCCCCCGATCCCCGTGCGCCCCCCGGCTCCCCGCCCCCCGGCTCCCTGCGCCCCCCCGATCCCCGTGCGCCCCCCGGCTCCCTGCCCCCCCGACCCCCGTGCGCCCCCCGATCCCCGTGCGCCCCCCGGCTCCCTGCGCCCCCCCGGCTCCCCGGCCCCCGGCTCCCTGCGCCCCCCCGATCCCCGTGCGCACCCCTGATCCCCGTGCGCCCCCCGGCTCCCCGCCCCCCGGCTCCCTGCGCCCCACGGATCTCGCCCCCCTGCTCCCCGCCCCCCGATCCCCGTGCGCCCCCGGATCTCGCCCCCCGGATCTCTGCGCCCCCGGCTCTAGGAGACCGAGCCGCCCCCGGCCGAGCGCCCTGGCCCAGCTCCGCTCTCCCCGCCCGGCAGCCCCGGTTCTGCGGCGCGGCGGCAGGGGCTTGCGGGAGGCTCATTACCATAGACCTGCTCGGCGCAGCGCGGCGGCCCTTAAAGGAGCAACGGCAGCCTCGCCACCAGCCGGGGGACCCACCCGGGCCCCTGTGGGCAGCCAGAGACACAATGCTCTTCCCGGGCGCGGGGCAGGGGCTGGGGCAGCTCCTAGGGCAGCCAGCCTGTCTCCATCAGGCCCATTAGAGTCATCTACCAGGTGAGGGGCAGTGAAGTCTAGTGGTCAGAGAAGGGGCCCAGGGAGCCCCAGGACTCCTGGGTTCCTCTCCTAGCCCCCCCTGCTTAGTCATGTCCCCATTGCAGAAGAGGGATAAGAAAGTGTGGGATCCTGGGCTGAGACGGGCCGCCATCCACAGAGATCAGCTGGGCAGAGCACCCTGGTCCGTACACACCAGCCCTGGTCCATACCAATGTTCCCTCTAATTTTTGACAGGCCGTGTGTGCAAAAAATTTCTTTGGTGCAAATTGTTGTGCGCACAGTGTTTTGCCGTGTGTGAGGTTTAGGATCTGTGTGCACACACGCACGTGCACAGCTGAGAGGGAATGGCGGTCCATACGCACCAGCCCTGGTCTGTACACACCAGCTCTCTCCGTCTCCTCACACTCTGCATCCACACCAGCCAGGCTCTGTTATGGCCAAGGACTGCTCTGCTCCTACTAGCTTGACTGAGGGAGGGGAGCTCCAGAGAAGTGGGGTTAGTGTGAACAGACATGGAGTTTGGATTCAGGGAATGCTGACATGCCCACACCCTGTGCACACACGTATATACACACATTCACTGTGCACATGCTGTGTGCAAACTTTGCACTCAACATAGACACCCACACATACACGCAGTCACTCCTCTTCCAGGATTAATGCAGCAAAGCAGAAAGGAAATAGTTAATCAATAAAGGCCAAACTAGCTCCTAGTCCAGTGGCCCATCCTTGGTGGGCAGGTGAGTGGAGGTCGCAGTGAATCACAGAATGTCAGGGTTGGAAGGGACAGGACCTCAGGAGGTCATCTAGTCCAACCCCCTGCTCAAAGTAGGACCAATTACCAATTTTTGCCCCAGACCCCTAAATGGCCCCCTCAAGGATTGAGCTCACAACCCTGGGTTTAGCAGGCCAATGCTCAAACCACTGAGCTATCCCTCCCCCCATGACACCAAGAGAGACTAAATCGATGTATCAGAGTAGCAGCCATGTTAGTCTGTATTCACAAAAAGAAAAAGAGGACTAGTGGCACCTTAGAGACTAGCCAATTTATTTGAGCATGAGCTTTCGTGAGCTACAGCTCACTTCATGGGATGGATGCATTCAGTGGAAAATACAGTGGGGAGATTTATATACACAGAGAACATGAAACAATGGGTGTTACCATACACACTGTAACCAGAGTGATCACTTAAGTTGAGTTAATACCAGCAGGAGGGCGGGGGGGGGGAGAAAACCTTTTGTGGTGATAATCAAGGTTGGCCATTGACTTCCTGAGGAAACTACAATCCATTGGTGATCTTCCTGAAAACACCATCCTGGCCACTATGGATGTAGAAGCCCTCTACACCAACATCCCACACAAAGATGGACTACAAGCCGTCAGGAACACTATCCCCGATAATGTCACGGCTAACCTGGTGGCTGAACTTTGTGACTTTGTCCTCACCCATAACTATTTCACATTTGGGGACAATGTATACCTTCAGATCAGCAGCACTGCTATGGGTACCTGCCTGGCCCCACATTATGCCAACATTTTTATGGCTGACTTAGAACAACGCTTCCTCAGCTCTCGTCCCCTAATGCCCCTACTCTGCTTGCGCTATATTGATGACATCTTCATCATCTGGACCCATGGAAAAGAAGCCCTTGAGGAATTCCACCACGATTTCAACAATTTCCATCCCACCATCAACCTCAGCCCGGTCCAGTCCACACAAGAGATCCACTTCCTGGACACTACAGTGCTAATAAGCGATGGTCACATAAACACCACCCTATACCGGAAACCTACTGACCACTATTCCTACCTACACGCCTCCAGCTTTCACCCTGACCACACCACACGATCCATCGTCTACAGCCAAGCTCTGCGATACAACCGCATTTGCTCCAACCCCTCAGACAGAGACAAACACCTACAAGATCTCTATCAAGCAGTCTTACAACTACAATACCCACCTGCTGAAGTGAAGAAACAGATTGACAGAGCCAGAAGAGTACCCAGAAGTCACCTACTACAGGACAGGCCCAACAAAGAAAATAACAGATCGCCACTAGCCGTCACCTTCAGCCCCCAACTAAAACCTCTCCAACGCATCATCAAGGATCTACAACCTATCCTGAAGGACGACCCATCACTCTCACAGATCCTGGGAGACAGGCCAGTCCTTGCTTATAGACAGCCCCCCAACCTGAAGCAAATACTCACCAGCAACCACACACCACACAACAGAACCACTCACCGAGGAACCTATCCTTGCAACAAAGCCTGTTGCCAACTCTGCCCACATATCTATTCAGGGGACACCATCACAGGGCCTAATCACATCAGCCACACTATCAGAGGCTCGTTCACCTGCACATCCACCAATGTGATATATGCCATCATGTGCCAGCAATGCCCTCTGCCATGTACATTGGCCAAACTGGACAGTCTCTTACGTAAAAGACTAAATGGACACAAATCAGACGTCAAGAATTATAACATTCATAAACCAGTTGGAGAACACTTCAATCTCTTTGGTCACTCGATTACAGACCTAAAAGTGGCAATTCTTCAACAAAAAAACTTCACAAACAGACTCCAACGAGAGACTGCTGAATTGGAATTAATTTGCAAACTGGATACAATTAACTTGAATAGAGACTGGGAGTGGATGGGTCATTACACAAAGTAAAACTATTTCCCCACGTTTATTCCCCCCCTTCACCCCCCCACTGTTCCTCAGACGTTCTTGTCAACTGCTGGAAATGGCCCACCTTGATTATCACTACAAAGGGTTTTCTCCCCCCCCCCTCCTGCTGGTAACAGTTCACCTTAAGTGATCACTCTCCTTACAGTGTGTATGGTAACACCCATTGTTTCATGTTCTCTGTGTATATAAATCTCCCCCCTGTGTTTTCCACTGAATGCATCCAATGAAGAGAGCTGTAGCTCATGAAAGCTTATGCTCAGATAAATTTGTTAGTCTCTAAGGTGCCACAAGTCCTCCTTTAAATCCGTGTAGCCAACTGCCCCCATGTGTGTTGGGGGTGTGGGAACCAGGCCTGAGCCCGGGAGCTGCTGACTTCAGTTTCCAGGAGAGGTTTGTTTGTGCAATGGCCTAAGTCAGCCTTTCTTGGCTGCCCCAGGCATCACTCACCAGGGACAAGGAAACTGGCCCGGTCCTGGGGTTCTGTAGCCACCAGAGCATCATGTAAACAGGACACTCCAGTGTCCTGCATACCTGCTTCTGCCGTGTCCCAGGCTTCGGGGGCCAGAGCCTCAGCTGGTATAAACCATAGTAACTTCCCTTTACACCAACTTAGCACTGGGCCCATTCAGTGTAAACGGACCATGGAGGAGTTGATCTTACGAGCTGGGGATTTTCAGAAATATGTTTTCAAAGTTGTTGTGGCATCAAATTAAAAAGGGGCGTTGCCAAGCTGTGGATCTGAGTCATTTCCCAGCCGGGTGGTGTGCTCAGGGTGCAGCCAAACACCTCCAGGAGTAACCAGCGCCTTTCAGGCAAAGGCGGACTGCGGCCGCAAACAAAGCATGCTCAGGGAGCGGGCTCTCCCTTCCTGCGCCAGCTTGCACCGAGTTCCATACAGTGCCTCCTGATTTACACCACAGTGGGTGAGAGGGGAATTGGGCCAGGTGGGTTATTTAGTCGGGGATCGGTCCTGCTTTGAGCAGGGGGTGGGACTCGATGACCTCCTGAGGTCCCTTCCAACCCTGATAGTCTATGATTCTAAGAGTGAGCCCAGTGGGTTACTCCTGATTTACACCAGGGCGAGTGTGAGGGGAATTGGGCCCAGTGCGTTACTCCCGATTGACACCGGAGTGAATGGGATTAAAGTCGAGTCTAACCATGCCAAGAACCGGCCTGTTGCCCTGCCTGGGAGCTGACTGGGGCTGCACCTGGGGGGGCAGCGAGCGCCCAGGCTGCAGGGGCGAGAGGGGCAGGTCCAGACACCCCCTGGGCATTAGCATCTCCTCTGGTGGGGTGACACTGGATCTGGAATCTGAGGATGGGGGCGGGGGTCTGTTTGCGGGGAGAAGAGCGAAATCCTGGCGAGTAGCTTTGGCTGCAGCTGCCACTGACAAGGGCTCTGGGTCCTCCTGCCGCAGGGCAGGAGCTAACTGCGGGCTTCCCGGCGCGGGGCTCCTTCGGAAGCACCTGATCCTGGCCCCGCGGGACCGAGCCCGGCGCTGGCCCGGCCCGGCTGTTTCTCCCGCCCTGGGTTTGTTTGTGGTCTTGCCCAGCTCCGGCTCCGGCTCCGGCTGCAGCCCAGGGGCGCCCCGCCCGGGCCGCACGCGGGGCCCCGCAGCCCGCAGCCCGCGGCCCGGCCGGCGCGTCCCCCGCGCGGGGCAGCCGAACGCAGCTCGCGCCGGTGTCTGTCCTGCGAGGACACGAGCCCGGCCGCACCTGCGCGCGGCTCGGAGCCGGCGGGGCTGCGCCCTCTTAAAAGGGCGATGCCCCGCTCAGCGGCCGGGGCAATTGTCCCCCGCGCCGCGCGGCCCTTCCCGGGGCAGGGGCTGCCGCCTTTGCCGGGCAGGCCCGAGACTGGCGTTGTCAAGAAGCCGCCAAAGAAAGCGGCGGCTGGGGCCCAAGCGGCCAGGCGAGGCCGGGGCCAGGGTGTGTTAATTCAGCCGCCTGCCGGGCCGGGGGCTCGAACCGGCTGCGGGGCGAAGCTGCCCCTCTCCTCGCAGCTGCTGAGCAGGGCGGGCTGGTGCCCGGCTGGCCCAGGGCCCGTGGCAGGGGCCTTTCCCGGAGCTCCAGCTCAGCAAGCAGACACAGGCGGAGCCCGAGTGCCCCAAACCAAGAGCCACAGACGCCTCTGAAGTCCGGCTCCCGCCCGCAGGCAGCCAGAGGCCGGCGCGCCCCCGTCTCCGCCGGAGCCAGTCCGCCAGCTTGGGCTGAAAGCGGCTGGGGCAGCTGTTGACGAGCTCCTGTGGAGCTGAGGACACAGCGGCTGGATAGGTGCAGCTTGCCACGAGGGCCGGATCCCGCGGCCGCCGCCGGGGAAAACCCACTGGTTTTGCACAAGTGGGGTCAACCCCTGACTACAGTGTGTTGTGCCAAATCTCCGTTAGCAGTTACAGGACAGGGTCTCTGACACACAGCCACGCTGTTCTGTACCATGCAGTAGGTGGCATGGCAGTGGTGACTCATACACCAGCCAGGCCATTACATCGGGGTCAACTGGGAAAATATGACACCCACCCCCGCCCCCTTCCTTGCTCATTTTCCAGCAAAGCAGCTGCCTGACCCCAGCTCTGAGTTGTGATGTGACGAAGTGGGACTGTTCTTAATGTGTCCTCTGAATAGTGTGGGGGTGCCTCAGTTTCCCCTAGGCAGTTCTTAAGTATCTAGGTGGTGGGATAAGGGTGTATGATCCTTGCAGAGCCCTAGAGGGCAGGTGTGTGCAGGGGTCTGGACACAGAGAATGGCGGACACCCTGTTTCCTGGCAACTGATGGCCTGGGCCTTCCCCCCTGCAAGGTGAGAGCTAAAGGGTTGGAGAACAAAGGAATCAGGTGCCCTCCTGGCCAGGGAAAGGGACAAAGCCCAGAGGAGGAGGGGCTGGAGGGAGTTTCGGTTTGGGGCTGGCTGGGACATGAAGTGAAGGGCAGATGTGGTTGTCTGGCTCACTGCCCCCCAAAATGGACCCAGCTCAGGGGTCCTGTTCTCTGCACCTACAAGCTCTGTTTTAGACCATGTTCCTGTCATCTAATAAACCTTCTGTTTTACTGGCTGGCTGAGAGTCACGTCTGACCCTGCCTGGGTGGACTCACTGTGGGAAGCGCACGGAGGGGCAGAGGATGCTGAATGCTCCGAGGTCAGACCCAGGAAGGTGGAAGCTGTGTGAGCTGTGTGTCCTGAAGACAGGCTGCTCCCAGAGAGGAGACTTCCCCAGAGTCCTGACTGGCTTCATGGGGAGCAGTTCCAGAGCATCGCCCAGGGACTCCGTGATAACTGGTGGCAGTGGTGGGATGTATTGCACCCTGTGGATGGCGCTTCCTGCAGTAAGTGACTGGGGAGCAGTAAAACAAAGGGGGATTGACGAGGACCAGGCGTGCTGAAGGCTCAGAGAGGAGTGGTTTTGGGGGGCGGTTAACCCCTGGGAGTGTGTGACCAGCGAGAAGGTCTGTGCAGTAATGGGGTCCCCCTGGGGACTGCAGTGAGCAGTCTCAGGGGCGAAGGAGCCTGCGGCTTGGCCTGGGAGAGAGAAGGACTTTTGCAGTACCATGGTCCCCCTGGGGATTGCAGCGAGCAGTCCAAGGGGCGGAGGAGTCTGCAGCTTGACCCTGGCAAAGAGGTGGTGACCTCGAGAAGGGCTGGCACACTAGGGGTTCTCCCTGGAAACCGTGGGGAGCTGAGAGCACACAGGCCTGTGAGTCCACAACAACTTGGGAAGAGCGGAGTGATGGCCTGTCACCGCCTCCTTAAGAAGGACATTGTAACCCTGTGCAGAAAGAAAGGGTTGAGCATTGGAAAGTTCACCAAAGCACAGTTAACCGTGCAGCTGGAGGAGGATGACCGCTCTAAGGAGCAGATTCCTGACCCCAAATGGGGCTATAGCAGGATCTGGGAGCAGCTGGAGTGGGAGCCAGGCATCCCCAAGACTCCTGTCCCCAACCAGACGAGGGTCTTCACGATCGGGTTCCCCATCGGGGGATCGGAGACGGATGGGATTGGAGCTGAGCCCGAGAGAGCAAGACGACTGTGAGAGACAGCGAGAGCCCGAGAAAGCTGCAGAAGCAGCAGCAGCATGAACTGGCGGTGCGGGAGCGGAGAGGCCTAGGGGACCTCCCTGGGGTGAGTGGGGATAGACCCCAGGGGGCCAGTTCCGCAGGGAACCTCGAGACTAAATTGCTGCCCCTGGTTAAGGGGGGGGGATGTGGATGCCCACCTCACTGCCTTTGAGCAGGCTGGCGATTTGAACCAGGGGGACCCTGCGGAAAAGCCCCGGTGTCTAGCTCCCTTGCTGGGTCCCGAGGCCATAGACTCCGTCAGCCGGATGGGTGGGGAGGTGGACAGGCTCCCACTCCTGACCCCAACCTTTAGTCAGGCCCCAGGTGGTGCAGCCTCAGATGCTGAGGGGCTGTGTGAGCTGAGTGAGGGTCCCAGGGATGAAGCCCCTCGCCCTGCCTATGGCCCAGATCCCTGTGCAGACTCAGGAGGGGTGGGGCTGGCTGGTCGTTGGGGTTCTCCAGGATATCGGCTGTGAGACCCTGTTGGGGAGTGACTGTGTCTTTTTGGGACAGGATCCAGGCCCTGCTCCTGTAATGGCCAAGGGTTTGAATTTGAATCTAGGGAACCAATCGGCAGAGAGGGAAATGGTCAGTGAAAATGCAAATGACCTGGCTGGCAGCAGGGAAGAGCTGCTAGGCTCAGGACACCTGCCTGCCTGTAACCAGCCCCCTGGGGCTGGGTGGGACAGAGAGATGCTCCCCACTCCCTTGCACACCGGAGAGGGGGCTCACGCTGGCTCTGATGCAGTGAGGAAAGCAGCGAGCTCGCTGCCTACCCCACTGGGACAGCAAGGGCAGTGCTGAGCACAGGGGGAGCTGAGACCCCAGCTGAGTGTGGGGAGACACAGGCAGGGCAGGGGATCTGTTGGGAGTGGCAAGGTGCTTGGTAAGGAAAGTTTGGATGAGCCTAGGCAGCCTTGTGAGCTGATGGCTGTGTCTAGTCAGCAGGGTGGGAAGGCGAGGAGAGTGGAAGATGAGTGTCCCTGGACCTTACCTGTTAGCTGGGTGGAGAATTGGGACAGTGAAGGAAACGTGTCTGTGTCTGTCAGGGGTATTGACTTGCCTGTGGAGGGAGCTACCCTGATCTCCAAGCAGCTGTCTGTGACCAGCCTTTTGTGCTGGGACAAGGGGAATGAGATCCCAAGCTGGGTGTCTGGTGAAGGAGAAAGTGTGTCCGGCTCTTCTTTGTCTGTGGAGCAGACAGAAGGGGCCTTTCAGCCTGTGATGGTTGAGGGTCGTGCAGTTGTCTCAGAGTTGGTTCTGGATTCAGCTAAAGCCCAGGAAGGGAATGGTCCTAAGTTTGTGTCTGCTCGGGAGAATGGCCCTGTAACTAGATCGCATCCAGTTAGTGTCTATGTAAAATCCCAGAGCCCAGACAATTCTGGTGCTTGTATTTTGCCTGTTGCTCGTGTGTTGTTGGGAAAGGGTGGAGCAACTCTGTCTAATCAGGGTGAGATCCTAGCCAGGGCACAAGGAGAGCATGAAGGTGATGTGATTGTGTTACCTACTGAGGGTGTGGAAACCTGTAGCAAGAAGGAAAAGATTCCTGAACTTGTGTGTGGCAAAGGGAAGGAGAATGCTTCTGACCTTTTATCTAGGAAGTCTGTAAATTTGCCTGAAAGGGGATTGTGTAAGAATCCGCCGGATGGGCCAGAGGTAATTCTGGATGTAAGTGAGACCCAGAAAGAGTCTGTTGTTGCTCAGGAAAGTGTTCCTCTAGAGCAAGCCCTAGGTGAAGAGGGTAAGAGCAGAATTTCTGTGAGGGGTGAATTGTTGCATAGAAAAGCCCCTAGGGAAAGGAATCCTCATAGAGTCTTTGCAAACAGTTTACTGCAACTGAAGGATGTGAAAGTGATTTAATCAAGAAAGTTTCAGTTGCTAACAGCCAGAAATTTTCTGTTGTGAATGGATCCACTGACTTCCCTGTTGAAAGATCCAGTGTGGATAGCTTTGAGAAGGTCTCATATGGAGTGAAACCTGTTAAAAAAGTTAAGCAGTCCTATAACCAAGTGGCTGTGTTTGGCCAGCTTGTTGGGGAGACAAGGTTGTTGAGAAAGGGATGTCCCCATGCTAGTTCTGTAAGTGAACAGTATGTGGCCCAGGTCAAGATGGGTGCTCTTAACCAAGAAAGCCCGAATTGCAGCCCTTCAGACTGGAGCGCTGGGAGAAGACCCCATCCCAGTTTGACCCCTGGGGGTTTTGGGATGGCAAAAGGGCACGGGCCACATAAACCTTCCCACATGCGGCATGCAAGTGCTATCGACCACCCCCGACCTAAGGGAGGGTGTGAAACTGGAAAGGCGTAAAACTGGAAGGGCCTGGTGTAACTCCCACCAAGGAATGGGAGAGATGCTGGGGCATCCATGGGAACGTTGGTGAGTTCGGACTTCCCCAGGTCACTGGCTAAAGTGACCCCAGTAAGTTCGGTCTCGAAGGGGGGAGAGATGTGACAAAGCAGGACTGTTCTTAATGTTTCCTCTGAATATTGTGGGGGTGCCTCAGTTTCCCCATGGCAGTTCTTAAGTATCTAGGTGGTGGGATAAGGGTGTATCCCATACCCACAGGGGGCCACGCTGCCTGGAAGGAGAGGAGGTAAACCCTGTGGCTGGGAGCATTCAAGGGCCTCTGTGAACCTGCAGAGTGGGCTAGGCCTGGATGGGAGTGGGGGGTCACCCTCCTCCCTCCCTGGAGGCTGTCAGAGACACCGGCCTTCTGCAGCTTGTTCACTTAATTAGCAGCCTGGCTTTGGCCAGCATCACTCAGGCTCTCTGCTGCAATGAGACACCCACGGCTGGCCTGTGCCAGCTGCCTGGGGCTTGCAGGGTTCGGGCTAAGGGGCTGAATAACTGTGGGTCGCTGTTATTTGTCTGGAGCACACACGGCTCCACTTCTGTAGGGACGCTGGCAAATGCCGCACTCAGAGCTGAGCCAGGGCTCAGTGTAACTAACGGGTGAACACCCAGAACAGGCATGGTGTGGGCGGCCGGGCTCAGGGCTAATCCAAGGGATGGAAGGGGATCAAGAGCTCCCCTGGTAAGCGCCAGGCGCGGAGGTGGTCAGTGAAAGGACACCGGCTGCACCTGCTCTGTGGCCTGTGCTAACACTTTGCCTCTCTCTGGAGCACGTCCCCTGCGGGATCTCAAAGGCCTGTGGGGACATGGCTGAGTTTAGCCCCATGAGCACCGCTAGCCCCAGGGAATGGGAGGTGAGGTGCTTTATGGAAGGTCCCGGGGGGAGGCTGCGGCAGGCCGTAGCCCCAAGGCGCTCCTGGCCCGGCCAGATAACAGCGTGCCCAGCATCTATGCTGGGAAACATGGCCAGGAGTGTGCTCGGCAGTGATCTCGACACCCACTTGAGCTTGTCCTAGGCACTTCCATCGCCCCTCGCTGCACTGGTCCCTGGGCATCCCTGGATAGCTCCGATTCTCCTCTCACCTTCACTGCAGCAGCTCCCCGGGGAGGCAGCAGAGCAGTGGGTGCTCAGCACCTTCAAGACTCAGGCCCAACCCCCAGATCAGAGGCCACGTTTGGACACTGTCTGTTGGTGGCACTGCCTGAGGGGACCGTGCATGCTCGGCTGGCGCACACAGCCTCAGAAAGCTGGGCTGGATTTCGTGCTTCGTTTCTCTTCTTATTCCTCCCAGAGCATCTGTTGTTTGAAGTCCCCGCCCCCGATTTCTGGTATTTGTGGATCTGTGATTAACGGGACTCGCTGGCTTAGCCCCAGTCCTGCTGGATACTGGCGTTGCCAGATTACCGCATCCACTGGCCAGCCCAGGATCACCTCGCTGGCAAAGCTGGCTGGATTCGCCATCTCCTCAGCACTAGCCTCTCTTCCCGAGCACCCGCTGGCTGGGGC
Source organism: Eretmochelys imbricata (assembly GCF_965152235.1). Taxonomy (NCBI): domain Eukaryota; kingdom Metazoa; phylum Chordata; order Testudines; family Cheloniidae; genus Eretmochelys; species Eretmochelys imbricata. Next base: position 16,713,814 of record NC_135592.1, on the reverse strand, counting down.
CCAGCCTGGCTCAGCACAGCCGGGGCAGGAAGGCTCCAGCTGCAGCCACCTTACTCCCTAGCCACTGGGGCTTGCTCAGCGCATGGCCCCCAAAGCTCCCTTCCCCCCATGCCAGGAATGTGAATTCCAACCCCCTTTTGAATTACAAATTGGAGCTGCCTGCTTTGTCTCCCTCCAGTTGGGCATTGTCCCTTTGCCGAGCGAGCGGCTGGAAGCGGGGAAGGGAGCCTGGCTCCCCAGCCCAGCTGCTCTTTCATGTGCAAAAAGTTTGGCCAGATTTTTTTTTTTGCAGCTACCGAGTTAACAGGATAAAACCCCAAAGAACTTGAGCATTTAACAAGCTTTGCAGGAAACCCATTAACAGCTTTGCCGGCCCCTGGCCCTGCCTGACTCTGCAATTACAGCAGTAGTGACCAGTGTCAGGGCACCAGCAGCCCAGGGAGCAGCAGAAGAGAAGGGCAAGCCCGTGGCCTTGTGAGGGTGGCCATCTTGGTGAGGCCAGCACTGAGCTTCCCAGCAGGTGGTAGAGAACTAAGGGCCAGGGCAGGGCCTCACACCTATTAGGCATCTCACTCGCTCCTATTGATTGCCAGGGAAGTTAGACACCCACCTACCTTGGAGGATCTGGGCCTAGACTCCCTAGGCAGGGCCTGTAACACCCTGGGGCCAGGAGATGTGTACCCTCCCCCCCCCCCCCAAACAGTGGGGTACAACGAGCTTTGGGGCAATCAGAGTGATTTTGCTCCAGTCCCACCTGCAGCCCTGGACTAACACGCTGGCTGGACCAAGACGCCGAGGGGCCGTGTTGCATCTGTCGCCCTGATGGTGGCCAGCCCTTTGCAGCTCACTGGTGAACACAGCCCCAAACATGGGGAGAGTGCAAGGATTGATCACTCTCCCTGGATCCAGAATGGCCCCCCAGGGCCAGATCCCCAGCAGCTGGATCAAGGGCTGGGCTGGCAGAGGGCCTGAGTCTGTTGCCTGTCTCATTGGAGATAGGCAGCGGGAACTGGGCAGTATCCCTTTAAATAGTCTGTGAGCCCCTCTAGCCACGCTCCCGGCTTTGGAAGCTACCAGAAGCCAACTGGCTGGGCCCAGGGCCCCAGCGCGCAAGGTGCTGTGCAGACAGCACTTCCTGTTCCAAAGAGCAGACCAAGGCCCTGCACGTTTGTGACTAGTCAGTGCACACAGAGATTTGGGACCCAATGGGGCCAGTGTGGGTGTAAACAGCTGACACCTGTCTGTATAAACATCCTGGGCCCGACTCATCCCGCTCTCACTTAATTGGCAGCAGGGGATTTACACCAGAAATGAGTTTGCAGGTTGCTTTAAAGACTATCCGCCTCAAGGAAAAACAGAAACTGGGTTTTCCCCCTTTTCTAAAGGGCAAATAAAACATGCCCCAAGGGGAGAACTAGCTAAATCATGGCACCACGTATACTGCAGGAATGAAGCTGGAGTCTGAGGGGAAGGGATTTTTAAAAGATGCTTATTCTACTCAAATGTCTGCCAGGCACTTGGGAGAAAAAGTCTCTGTGGTAAAGAGCCTGGCCCCCCCCTCCACCACCCCTTCAATTAAGGGCTGAAAAACTCTGACTCCACAGCTCCAGCTCCGCCAAGGAGGCCCCCAACAAATCCAGCAGTATGCCGGATATCCAATCTGAAGGTAAAACAGAAATGAGGGGGAGGGAGGGAGGGAGAGGAAGAAATCTCACCACCTGATGTTGGTCCACTAAACAATAGGACCGCCCCCGGCCTGGCACTCTCGCATTACCCACCATAAAGCAGTAAAACAAGGGGGACAGAACCCCACTTCTTTCCTTTTGTAGGATACTTAAAAACAGTGGCCCTGGTGCCTAGCCCTGCAACCCTTATTTCACCTTCATTTCTCCTGACTACTGTCCACTCGGGCGCACGAGGGGAAGCAGGACTGTGGGTGCAAAAGGCACATGGTTGGCAGAGCAGGAGGAGACCCCACTGGATACAGTAGCACGTAGCAGATCCACAAGGCTCAAGTGACATTAACTGGCTAGTAGTTGAAGGAGCTCAGCTGTGGTCTTGAGCTCCGTGCCTGCAGGGTAAGGCAGGAGGTGGATTTGTGTGTGGCCAGCTAGTGGCTTGCGGCAGGGCAGGCATTCACACCCCAGCTGGCCATTAATACCTTTGCTCCCCTCCGGGCAATGTAGCAATTAGTGACTTACCCCGCGATCAGCACCACGGTGTGCAGAGAGAAGACCCCCCCCAGTTGCCCTTTAGTGTCCAGGTCAGCTTCAGGCCAGCCTTACCTATCCAGGTGGCACAGGAACTGTCCTCAGCTGCTAAAGTCCCGCAGCCCCATCGCCACGCTCTCCAAGTGCCTCAGGCTACACTGGACTGGCACTCCATGGGCGGGGAGGTGGGGCAGCATGGTCCCCCCATCCAGAAGCGCAGACCCCAAGATGAAGGCCCAGCTCAGAGGTATGTGGATGCCTGATTTGCCCCATGTTAATGGGAGTTAGGGGCTGAGACAGCTTGGAGGAGCTGGGCCCAAGTGACTTGCCTGAAATGGGGGACTAGGAATTGAACCCCGTCTCCTGTGCCCCAGGCTGACACCCTAGCCATTGCACCACGCTGCTGTATTGCAGAACAGAAGGGTCACTGCTGACTGGCTAGTATGTACCCCTGACAGCAGCCTCCCCAAGCCCCCTGGGTGGTGGTTTGCAGCCCAGCAGGGTGCTGCAGCAGCTGCCCCCTTCAGGCTAGCAGGCCAGCCTGCCCCCTGGCATTGCCCATCTTTCCCCCTGGCATTGCCCATCTTGGATGAGACCCACCTCTGGAGCTAGGCCCCAATCCAACAAAGCACATGCTCTGCAGATTCAGGGCCTCGTATCAATCACTGGAGCAGCCCACTGCTGGGCCCCACTTCTGCTCTCTGCCCACACTGTGGGGAAGCGCTGCCAGCCCCATGGACAGCTGGGAACCAAGGAGCAAAGCGAGCAACTTGCAGCAGCACTGGGAATTGAACTCACCCATGTCTTTTGTACCTTCACCACAGACCCGTCCTTCCTCTGCCTCACACCCAACACTGGGCCCTGTTCTAGTGCTTTCCTGCCACCCCCTCACATCCCCATAGCTGTGTTATAGGGAAAGTGAGGCAAGAAGTTCTTGAGAATCCGATTACCCTCCCACGTCCACTTCAGTGCTTGGCACAGCCTCTGCCATGTTCCTGGCCCTGAGAAAGGCGTGGCAGGGAGATGGCCCCCTGGAAGGGGGTTTTGCCCCACATGGCTGGTATGGGAAGGAGCAATGAAGCAAATGAATGAAATGCCAGTGGCATGGGCCTGGCCCAGGGGTCCACAAAGGAAGATGGCTGTGACGCCAGGCCACCCTGACTTGAGTGCTGGTTGATTTAGAGTGTAGAGGCCTGGTACACGGCCAGGGGCTCACCTTGTAGAGGGGAAATTGCACCTTTGCAGCACAAGTCAGTCAGCATGAAATCAGCCACTAGCCTTCACTAGACTGAGCCACCCACCCAGCAAGGGCCGGCAATGCAGTATCACTGCACCGAGGAGCCAGGCGGCTGGGGCTCATGGACACACTTGGTTTGCAGCCGCAGAACAAACCAGGATGGAAAAGGAAAAGCACGAAAAGCCATGGATTTCCTTATCCTAGGCAGTGAAGAGTTAACAGCTTCCCTGGCATGGAGATACATGACCTCAGCAGCGCTGCCTAGATCCATCCACCCAACTCTATCATCCTTTGCTTCCGCAGCCCTTCATCCCAAACACACAGCACTGGCTGCAGCCAATCAGCATGAAAAGGAAGACAGGCCAGTTAACTGGGCAACACCTCACACTCCCAGGAACTGCCAAGCCGATGGAAAGCAGAGAGGAGCCCAGTGCGGAAGGTCTCATCGTACAGAATCAAATCGTCCCCACTTCGAAGCAGAGAATCCTCACGCGGCGCTTTCACCCCACATCCACCGACCTACCAGAGCCCTGCAACGAGGCCTGGCCTAGCTCAGAGCATGAGCAGAAAACTTCTCCAGGCAACGAGTCCTGCACTTGTTCTCAGCTCTCCTCTAGCTGAAGAGTCTCCCCCAACCCCTTTGTGACTCCTTCCTCTGCACCGCCTCCTTGGCCTCTGGGGGTCGGCTCCTTGGCATTTGGTACCTGACCTGGTCTGGAGGATGCCCCGACCTGCATTTCCAGCTCTGATCCACCACAGCCAGAGACACTGTGCCCCCAGCGTGCTGGGTGGCCTTAGGCAGGGGCTCACTCTCCTGTTGAGCAGCAGGTGCCCAGAGACTGAGCTAGGCCCGCTAAGGAGAGTGAGCATCTGCAGGCCATCGGATCACTCGCCCGCCCGTAGGGGAAACTGAGCGGACAGTTCTAAGCTATGGGGACTAAGAAGCAGGAGCCCAAAGAGCCAGTGGTGAGGAGCCGGGGCCAGCGGTCTCCCCACATTGCTTTATTGTATTGAATGGATTGAGAGAGACAATCCTACATCCATGCAAAGAGACTACAGCTACAGGAAAGCCACATACATAACAGGAGCCCAGCTTGGTTTTTCCCTTCTCATCTCCTCAACCCTTGGGGTTCAGTGGGGGCGGGGGCTGCTGAGAGCATGAACAGGACATCAGCACTTTGTCCTGCCCAGGTTCCTGGCTAGGGGCCCCCAGGGAAACCCTTTCCACAGGCTGCCGAACATAATTTGAGGGACATGGCTGCTGGGGAGAGTAAGAGCTGGCACTGTGAGTGCTTTCCACCTTCCAGGTGCTGGAGCCTCGACATCCCGCGAGGCAGGGGAGTTAAGTGCCATCCCACGCTCCAGTGGGGACAGGAAGCAGAGGGGAGTGATTTGCCCTGCGTCATGCAGTCAGCTGGTGCCCAAGCTGAGATCGGAACCCAGGAGCCCGGCTCCCAACCCTGCACTCCACACACCAGACCGCGCTGCCTCAGGGAGATGAGGGGGGAGCTGGGTTTAGGTGTCGTTCATGCCCATGTTCTGCATTCGCCCTTCCAGGACGCTATCGCCACCAGCTGGTTTCTTTTTGCTTCCTTCATGCTGCTTCTTCTGTTTCTTGAAAGGTTCCTGGTCAATGGGAGCAGGTTTCACAAAGGGAATCATTTCTGTCAGCCCTGCTGAGAGACGCAGGCAGTTACCCATGGTGAGAGCGGGCAGGAACACTTCCACTTTGCTCTCTTGGCCTGAGAACCATTCCCCTTTACACCACCAAGGGAAGTCCTGCCCAGAAGCCCTCATTCCTCCAGTCCCCACAGCCACAACCTTCCCTTTCCCTTCCCACCCCGCTGGCTCCCTGCTCGCAGGACTGGGTTGAGAACTCGCAGAAGAGTCACATGGGAAGCAGTGGAGCTGGGGGAAGAAATCCAGAAGAGGTATTAGCACTGGGAAGGAATGAGCAGATTGGACTTGCTCCAGGCCAGAGTCCCCCCCGGTCCTGCCTCTCCTATGCTACCAGATGGGGGAGGAGACAGCAGACAGGGAGATGTGGGTCAGAGCACAGAGCAGGGGTGCCACATGAAGGGCTTTCCGAGTCGTACCTGGCGGCATGAAACCCTTCAGTTTCTCTGGCACGACGATGCCATCGTGTGTCTGGTAGTTCTCCAGGATGGCACAGATTGTGCGGGTCATGGCACACATGGTGGCATTTAGCATATGGACAAACTCCACCTGCAAGGACAAAGCCAGTGACCCTGTGAACAGGGCGCGTGAGGAGCTCTGGCCAAGGCCTGCAGGGTGCAGGCTAAGGAGCTGCTTCCCCTCCCTCCGAGGGGAGACTGATGCATCACTGACCAGGGAGCCCAACGGCAGGCACCACAGCAGCATTTCCAAATCAAGATTTCTGGTTGGGGCCCAAGTATTTCCGTATCTGAATCTTCGTCCCAACCCAGCCAGAGTTGTCCCCCGGAAACTGAAGGGGGAACGGGGGAGGAGGTTCCCATCAAAATTTTCTGCAGAAGACACCCCCATCCCCCCCAATTTTCTGACCAGCTCTAACTGGGCCCCAGCAGAGAGGATGGAGTGGCTGATGCCCGGGGCGGCTCAGCTCGCCCAGGATGGGACACTGCGCTGGCAAGGAATACATTCACTTTGCGGTGAGTGGGAGAGCGAGGAGCGCTGGAGGAAAGATCCCAGCAGGGAGAGCAGCTCCCAAGCAGACACGGAGCATGCAGCAGCAGCAGAAGCCTGGGAGGTAACTGCTCCGAGATGGTTATTCAGTTGCCCCAGGACGCACACGGAGAGTAAAAGGGAGGTACTGAAATGCCACCTACTTTGTCCATCATTTTCTTGGTCTGCCCATAGCGGATCCGCAGGCGACGGGCCTGGTAGTCTGTGCAGTTGGAGCAGGAGACCAGCTCCCGGAAGGCGCCTGACCCTGGGAACCAAGCCTCAAGGTCCAGCTTCTTACTGGCAGCGTGGTTCAGGGAGCCTGCAAGGGCGGGAGGCAGTTACTCAAGCTGGCCAGCGAGGCAGCAGCTGCATGGTAGCAGGGAGAACGAGCCGAAGCTGCCTCCGACCTAACAGTGGCTTTGCAGGGACAGAGGACAAAGCCCTCCCTGCTAAGTTACCTGCCCAACTGCTGTGCTCTGGTTTCACCACAAATGATTATGGGGCCTAGAGATAGGCACCTTAGATACTCCCGAGACCCAGCGTCACAGTGAAGACTAGTACTCAGGGCTCTGCAGGACTCTAGGCAATGGGGATTCTCCTGGAAGAGGAGGATCTAGGGCTGATTCTCTTCCAGCCCCCCGGCCACTGCTCCGGGGTGGGGCTTGGAGCGTCAATTCCTGCAGGCCAACTCTCTGGCCCATCTCGCGCTATGAACGTGGCTCCTGGACTGGGCTTCCCTGTTCTCACCTTCCTATGCCAGCTCCTCAGGGGAGAAGGAGCCAGTCCTGAAGCCTGGCCAGTGAGCAGGGACCGAACAGGTGATCAGGCCGACCAGTCACAAATGCCATTCCCGCCCACCCCCACTCAGGACGTACTTTTAGCAGCTCCCCTTCCCACACCCCAGTGCAGTGCAGCAGTTCTGGGGCACAGGGCCTGCGCAAAGAACTTGTAGTGCCCTCCCCTCTCGGTCCCTTGTTTTAAAGAGGGATGAAGGCTGAATAAGTGAAATGTGAGACGGAGCCTCAGGACACCAACCACTGCACAGCAGCCTCCAGGATCTGCCGGGTGATGTCCACTCCAAACTGCCGCCTGCCAAGGGGACCTGCCATTGCTAACAACAAAGGCAACGTCAAGCCAACACGCCAAGCCTTCCAAGAGGCAAGAGCGTCGTGCACGGCTCTCACCCAGCTCATATTGGGTTATAAGGCATTTGGCCTTCTGAGAAACCAGGTGCACTGCCATATGGAGGCACAGCAAGATGACGGAGGCTGGGTCTACACTGCACAGCTGTGTCAGGCCGGGGGCTGAGAGAACCGTACTGCCAGTCAACAAGAGGGCTTCTGCTGGCCCAGCTGGCCCCCTCGGGAGGTGGTTTCACTATGCCAACAAAAAACTCCCAAGACCTGGCTCGCCCATATTGACGCCGGGGGCTTTGCCAGCACAGAGCCACCAGGCAAAGCATCTGTGAGAGCTAATGGGCAGAAGGGGCCACCACATCGTCTAGTTTGACCTCCTGTACATCACAGACCACCCAGTGTAGACACGGCCTTAGCGAGAGGAGCTTCAGGCTCAGATTCCCGGCTAAGGCTGGTGCAAGCCACACCCGAAGCGTTAGATTTTAAGGGGTTCTTTGACACTGAAGACATCTCTCCCCTCCCTGCTGTCGCTTAGCTTTGCCTCAACACCAGCCAGAAGGGGACGTGGGAGCTCTCGGCACTCTCGTGGGGACAAACCTGCCATCTCTGCAGCACCTCACCCCCGCTGCCTGGGGAGGAGACAGGGACCAGAGACCAACCCCATCCCAGCACTTGAGTTCCTGAAGCATGTAGGAGTCCAATCGGTGCCCCGCTGCTGTATGTTAGCGCAGCACCAAGCACTGAGAGTTCCTGCCCAAATTCCCTTACAGCGTAAGCGGAGACACAAAAGGGGGAACAAGACAGCTGGGGGGTGGGGGAAGCACAAGGTAATGGTGACAGCGTAGCACGTGGATCAAACTGACAGTCTCAGCCCAGCAGCGCCTAACCAACACGCACACAGCTTTCAAAGTGGCCTGGCCCGGACTCCCCTGCAGTGCCCACACGGATGCTGCTAGCAGGTCACAGCAGTTCCTTCCCTAGAGGAAGGGACGAGCCATTTCAGACTCAATACAAGTCCATTATTAGCTTTTCCTATGAAGCCCAAGTGAGCTCTTGATCCCCCCAAGATTGTTCTGACCGTGACTAGGCACTACTGAGAGCAGGGATAGAGCCGCTGCAGTGTATGTTCCTGAAGTGTTACTGCCCAGTGACCACCAAGGAAACAGGACACTTTGGGCTCCTTTCCGACCACACCAGCCACAGGCTTGTGCAGGCCGTGGGACAACAGCCGCTTTATCTTTATGGCAGCAGTGTGCAGAGGCTGAGCCCAAGGCCCATCGCGCTGGGTGCTGTACACATTCTAACCAGAGGCACAGAGAGGGGCAGGGGCTTGCCCAAGCTCACCTGCAGGTCAGAAGTCGAGCCAGGACAAGAGCCAGAGATGGCTCCTCAGACACTGCCCTGCCCACTCGACTCCTGTCTTGGCCCCTGTCCTTCGATGGCAGGCTGGTCCTGTCACATCATTACAGAATCTCAGGGGGGGAAGGGACCTCAGGAGGTATCGAGCCCAACCCCCTGCTCAAAGCAGGACCAACCTCAATTAAATCCTCCCAGCCAGGGCTGTGTCAAACCGGGCCTTAAAAACCTCTAAGGAAGGCGATTCCACCACCTCCCTAGGTAACCCATTCCAGTGCTTCACTACCCTCCTAGTGAAAAAGTTTTTTCTAATATCCAACCTAAACCTCCCCCACTGCAACTTGAGACCATTACTCCTTGTTCTGTCATCAGCTACCACTGAGAACAGTCTAGATCCATCCTCTTTGGAACTCCCTTTCAGGTAGTTGAAAGCAGCTATCAAATCCCCCCTCATTCTTCTCTTCCGCAGACTAAATAATTCCAGTTCTCTCAGCCTCTCCTCATAACTCATGTGTTCCAGTCCCCTAATCATTTGTGTTGCCCTCCGCTGAACTCTTTCCACATCCTTCTTGTAGCGTGGGGCCCCAACCTGGATGCAGTACTCCAGATGAGGCCTCACCAATGTCGAATAGAGGGGAACGATCACGTCCCTCGATCTGCTGGCAATGCTCCTACTTATACAGCCCAAAATGCCGACAGCCTTCTTGGCAACAAGGGCACACTGTTGACTCTCATCCAGCTTCTCGTCCACTGTAACCCCTAGGTCCTTTTCTGCAGAACTGCTGCCGAGCCATTCGATCCCTAGTCTGTCGCGGTGCATGGGATTCTTCCATCCTAAGTGCAGGACTCAGCACTTGTCCTTGTTGAACCTCATCAGATTTCTTTTGGCCCAATCCTCTAATATGTCTAGGGCCCTCTGTATCCTGTCCCTACCCTCCAGCGTATCTACCGCTCCTCCCAGTTTAGTGGTATCCCTACAGAGAGGAGCGTGTGCGCCCAGGAGCAGGAGAGCCGAGTTCCGTACCTGAGACAATATTGACGACGCGGTAAGGAATGCCCAGCGACTGGTAGAACTCCTCAGCAGTCGCAATCATTTCATCAAACATCTCCCACGACTTGTTGTCATGAGGCGACGCGTAGACAAACTGCTCAATCTGGGCGGGGTGGGAGGGAAGAGAGAGAAGCAACGTATAGAGGGTCGGACTGCATGTCTTAGTCCGCTGCTGATCAGAGGTGGGGCAAGGCCCAGGAATGGTGGATTCAGAGAACGGGAACCAGAAGACAAGGAGATTATTGCAGTAGAGAATGTCTTCTCCAATGTCCATCTCATGGAATCCCAGTGTAACGAACTGATGGTGACGGGAAATGACAGAAGACCTGGAAACTGATAGCAATTTATACTGACTGACCCCTAAAGGACCTTTGCAGTCTCACAAATCTGTAATTACTTTACTCGGAAGAGGCCAGCAGCAGCACCCAGAGGGGGCTTTCTGGAATAACTCTTGTTCTGAGGGTGTTGAACCTGCAGACCTCTCCTCAGATCATGCAGCGAGGGGGCTCTGCAGTTCCCCTCTGCTCCAGGGTATTACTCATTTTCCCTTCAAATATCCAACACCTGGGAGAAAAGACCCCAAGCCCATTCTTATCTACTAGCTGGGAAACATTTGCAGGATGCTAACTGGCTAGCAGCACGTCCCTTTACCTTTTCAAACTGGTGCACCCGGAAGATGCCTCTGGTGTCACGGCCGTGCGAGCCAACTTCCTGCCTGAAGCAGGTGGACAGCCCAGCGTATCTGATGGGCAGATCCTCCGGCTTCAGCCACTCATCCCTGTGCAAAGCTGCAATTGGCTGTTCAGAGGTAGCAATCAGGTACTTCTCATCGATAGAGCTGTCCTCCGATTTCTCACTGCCCTTGCCAATGACCTGGAGACGGGGGTTGAACAGCATTCTGTTAGCGTGCCAGAGCAGAACACACATCTATGGATACGTGCAATAGCCTCCGCAATGCAGACCTGGGCCCCAGGAACAGCAAGAGCCACAGGCTAGAAGGATCCTTTGCCATGGCAAACACTAACGGAAAACCGTACTTGGTTTGCCAGCATCAGGATGCACAGGCCCTTCCCTGCAGCTTACCTTGTAAAGCTCCTCATCAAACTGACTGAGCTGAGCCACCTCCTGCATCACCTCTTTCCTCATGAAGAAGGGTGTGTAGATAGGGGTGTACCCCTTGCTGAGCAGGGTCTGCAGAGCATACTGGATCAGCGCCTGCTCAAGGAAAACCAGGGCACCCTACAAACACAAGACAAGCCTCTCAGGTCACACGAAGGACCAATGGCTCGGATTCCAGAGGTGCTGAGTGCATGCAACTCCTGTCCTGGGAGCTGAGTGCCTCTGACGACCAGGCCAGAAGTGCCTACAATAGCTCAGCTTAGAGAATGGAGCCATTAACTAAGACAGAAAAAGAAGTCCAAATCGATGATACCTGAAGGCAAACAGTGGTGGTGGGCTTACCCCATGCAAGTCTTGGTCCAAGGTTTTATACGCAGCCATGCCATGGAGCGTCTGCACTGAAACCATGCTCAGCAACAGCAGACAGGCAGCACTAGTCATACTCCCACGCACCCAGTTGGACACCCTTTGCTTGTGGCACATGCAGCTGTCTTTAAAAAGTTAATGCAAGGCTGAACTCCACCAGCTGTGCAGAGGCTTTGCTCCCTCCCTAAAGGAGGGGAAAACTCCCTCTGCCTAGTACATGATCAGCGATCAAATTCAGCACCAGAAAATGCACTTGTGCCTACTAGTTTAGTAGATCAGATTAGTGGGAGGTACAACACGAATGGCAGGAAAGCAGCAGATCTCTGCCACAAACGCAGGTGGTTTGTTCTATGCCTGTCTGATTCCTTTTCCTGCATCCCAGAACCAGGAAGGTTTGGGGCTTCGGGCTCTCACCTTCAGGAAGTACCCTCTGCTTCCAGCTACTATGGCCCCCTTTTCTCCCTCGTAGCCATCCACCATCACCACCAAGTCCACATGGGAGTACTTCTTCCTCACCGCGCAGTCTCCCCAGATCCTCTCCACTCGGTTATCTGCATCCTGCATGCAAGGCGAGAGAAGGAAAACATGGGCTCACTTGGACGGCCACGCCCGGTGCGGGGTGTAGAACCGTGGGCTAGTGTGTTCTGTGGAAGGTAGGTAAGGAATGAAGAGGGAGTGATCAGGCCCTCATTCCTCTCCCTCCCTTTCCCCACAAGGGTCAGTGCTCAAGCCTCAGGCATCTCCCAGTGGAGAGCATCAATACTTGTCTGAGCGCTTGCCACAGCTTGCCACAGCTGTTACCGGACTCAACCAGAGGGGCTCCCTCACCTTGGGATTGGCTCTGCAGTCTCCATAGCGACTAAATCCAGGCAACTGACAGACAAATCTTGGAATCCTAATGCTGATCCCAGCCGGCAGCATAATATGATGTCACTTGGCTGCTGGCCCAGCCCAATTGTACTCCTGGAGTTAAACATTCTTGCTGGGTGAATGCAGTGGGCAAGGGCATATCCCAGCGTTTGGCTCTGCCTAAGTTTCCCATGTATGCACTAAACAATGGCAGAAAGTTCCATACTGTCTGAGCGGGTCTTTGTGTTCAGTGAGCTCCTTCGCTGCAGGACACCCTGTCTTGTAATGCAGATTTCATTCACTCCCTACCCAATCTCAGCAACCCCTCTCAACAGGAAGCTCACTGACTGTGTCTGCGGTCACTTTGATGTGTTGTGTATGGCTGTTTCAAGCTGACTGTACGGTACTTCCCAAAACCTGACAGAGACATCGTCTACACAGAGGGGATGCGTTTGGCTCCTACCTCATCGTTGCTGATGGGCACAGAGGGGTGGAGGAGGTTTCCAATTTCTCGGAGGCTTTCAAACCGCTCTGCCTCCAGTTTCACACGCTCAGCATCGCACTTCAGGATGGCTTCGTCAATGAGAACACGGACTTTCTTAATCTGGGTTACCTGAAGACCCTGTTACACACAAATCACTGGGCGTGTCACTACACAGCTCAAACAACAGAGAAAATGAGCATTATGCTCTTGAAAAGGGCCAAAGAGTTTTTTTAAGTAGCGTAAACCACTCTGATCTTTGCCTAACCAGCCTGACTTTTGCAGAGGTAAATCACATTTCACTAATCAAACAGACTTCACTGAATATGTCAATACAGTATTGGATAAAGGAAAACCAGTTGACAATTTATTTAGACTGTCAAAGGCCTTTGACAAAGTCCCTCACAAGAGGCTACTACAGAAGCTAAGTCATCAGAGTGAGAGACAAAGTATTGTCATAGATCAAAAACCAGCTAAGAGTCAGGAATCAGAGTAGGAATAAATGGTCAATTTTCATCATGGCAGAAGATGAAGAGCAGGTGCCTCATAGTTTCTCATTAGGCCCACCGTTACTTTATGTATTTATTAGTGATCTGGAAATGGGGGTGAGCAGTGAGGTGCAGATGACACGAAGTTATTTAGGTCAGTCCAATCCAGAGAACTGTGAGGAACTTCGGAGGGACCTAATCAAGCTAGAGGAATGAGCAGCACAAGGGTAGATGAAGCTAAATTTGATAAATGCCAAGTACTGCAATTGGGATGGAATAATTTCAACTACTCCTAAACCTTACTAGGCTCTAAATTCATTAGATCAACTCAGGAAAGGGACCCGGGCATCACTGTAGCCCACTCAGTGGGGACTTCTGCTCAATTGCAGCTGCGGTCAAAAAGCAAATAATTCTTAAGATGCAAAAGGAAAGGGACAGGGATTCATATGGGAAATATCATGGTGCCATTACATAAACCAAGTGTGCCTCATTTGGAAAACTGTGCGCAGTTCTGGCCATCGCATCTCAAAAAGGAAGATTAAAGGGGTTCAGAGAACGGCAACAAAAATGATTAGGGCAACGATAAAACTGATCTGAAGAGAGATTGATGAGACTAGGATTGTTACCTTAGGAAGGTGGGGAATAAGAGGAGCCATGATATAAGTCTATAAAACTAATGACTGGTTTACAGAAGGGAGATCAGAAGCTTCTGTTCTCCCTGTCTCACAACACAAGAACAAAGGGACATGCAAAGAAACGGAGAGGCGGTAAATCCATAACTAATACAAGGAAATACCTTTTCACGTGTGTGATTGGCAAGGAGTTCCACAGTTCAAGGGACATTAAGGCCAAAATCTTAAGATTAAAAAAGGGACTGAACACATATCTCTATGGATAAGAATATCTGGCTCTAATAGTGGATACTATTGAATTTTGGACACAATAATACACCACTTGAGTGCTTGAGTGTTTCTTGTACCTGTCCCTAAAGCATCTGGTGCTGGCAAGCAAGATACTGTCTTGCTGGCCAGGGGGCTGATCCAGTCTGACAATTCCTGTATTTACATTTCAGCTGAAAAACAGCACCCCCAGCAGCACTATACTTCTCATCTCCAGGCAGGGACACCGGTTCAGTACAGACTGAGGAAAGAGAACCACCATCTGAACTGCCAATAGCACTTTGGTGTGTTCCTCAGAGGTGCCCTATTAAAGTATCGTCTCAGCCTGACCCTACCTAGCTGACAAGATCTAACCTGTTCACAGCACAGTGATTTGGCGGGAGGTCTCTGACTGCAGAAGTACAGAACAGTCAGACTTCAGGCCAGAAGACAGTGAGATAAACAGGAATAAAAGAAAAGGCAGGTGGTCAACTATCACTTTTCAGAGTGCCCGCAGCCCCGTGAAAGCCAGGGGCGTAACTCACCGCTAAGATGTCGGCAGTGAGGCCATCAAGATTTTGTGCATGTTCTGGTACCGACTCATCATCACCCATGGGCTCTTTTTTCTGCAAAGGGAAGAATTGAGAGGAACAATGAGCACGCTAAGAACTTACGTTGTAAGCAGCGACATGGGTGCGTAGTACAGTTGCTACAGTGTGTGGAATCAGGACTGGGAGGAGAGGGCCCAGGAAAGGATCTCAAACTTCATCTTACAAAGCCAGCCACAATATGACACAGAATGAAAAACCATGGCTGGATTGTGCAGGGTAGTGGATTCTTCTAATCAGCTATACGCTTTGGCAGTAAATCCGACATGTGAACAATTTTCTCAGGTCTGTTGACGCAACAACCTTAATTTGACATTGTCAAAAATTTCTATGGACATTTTTCAGGTCATTCATTAAGCAAACTTCTTCCTTCTAGAGGTCATCAGCCGCAGGAAGATTAGAGAGATTCCACTGCTTTCCAATAAGACTGTAACAAATCGGGCCACATCAGCGCTACACTAGCACCGTATTACCAGGGAACACCGCTGCTATGGTCTCACAGCACTCATCTCTCTTACCTTCATTTTCTCACCTATCGTTTTGCTGCACAGGTTCTTCAGTTTGTTCAAGTTGTCTGCACGAAATCTGCCTGGAAGGGAAGCATTGGAGGAAAAAAATAGACCAGTGATCTCCATAGTGAAACTACACATTTGCTAGCAGATTCAGAAACCTGTTGAGTTGGTAAGTTGTTATCCCTGTAGGTGATGTAACACAGATACAAACAGTTCAGATACACAGCTCATTCCCTCTTTGCTTCAATTAGCTTTACAGATCTTATTCAGAGCCTTGGAAAAATGAGAGGAGAAACTTGCCCGGAGCAGGCATTCCATAACAGCGGAGGGAAAGAATGGCATCACAGCAGGAATAGGAGTTGAGAGAGTCTCCTCTGCCACAAACTCATTGCATGCCTGTGGGCAAGTCAGTCCCCCCGTGACACCATTTTTCCAGCTATAAAGCAAAAGCAGTACTTCACTACCGCACAGAATCACCGGGTGGCTTAATTCAGACTTGCACAGTTCCACTCACCCTCTGGCCCTGTGCAATGTTTTAGGTAAACTGTTCACTGTGTCATTAGTCGGGGTGAGGGAGGAGATTTTATGCCTGAGCTGGTAAATTTTCAGGGCTTGAAAACATCCCTTCACCCCACTGGTCAGCGTAGAGCAGAAAACCCATGGCAAGAGGGGGAGGCAACTCCTTCCACCCCTCCCAGATTCCAGAAAAAATGTCAATTTTCATTTAAAACGTTTCAAGTTTCTTACGGAGGCTAAGACAGGCTCCCAAATGTTACCATGTACCAAAGCCTACACCAGGGGTCGGCAGCCTTTCAGAAGTGGTGTGTCAAGTCTTCATCGATTCACTTTAATTTAAGGTTTCGCATGCCAGTCATACATTTTAACATTTTTTAGAAGGCCTCTTTCTATAAGTCTATATATTATATCACTAATCTATTGTCATATGTAAAGTAAACAAGGTTTTCAAAATGTTTAAGAAGCTTCATTTAAAATTAAATTAAAATGCTGATCTTACGCCGCCAGCCCACTCAACCTGCTGCCAGCCTGGGGTTCTGTTCACCTAGGCTGGCAGCAGGCTGAGCGGGGCCTGCGGCCAGGACCCTGGCTGGCAAGGGGCTGGCAACCAGAACCCCAGACAGGCAGCGGGCTGAGCGGGGCCAGCGGCCGGGACCCCAGACTGGCAGTGGGCTGAGCGGCTTAGCCCGCTGCCGGTCTGGGGTTTAGTCCGCTGGCTCCTGCCAGCCAGGTTTCCGGGTACCGGCCCCACTCAGCCCGCTGCTGGTCTGGGATCCCGGCCCTGCCCACAGTGGGTACCTACTTTCTCCCTGGTTCTAGCCCATTCTCTTCCTCTCTCTCTGCACTGAGCTGAGGGTGGGAGTGCACTGAGCACAGGACTGGTGGTGAAAGAGCAGGCTGGGGGTTGGGGTGTCAGGTCTGGCCAGGAGCTAGAATGAGGGAGGGGGCTCAGGGTTGGGGCAAGAGGTTTGGATGTGGAGTGCTTACCTGGACAGCTCCCATTTGGTGCGAGGGGTGCAGGTAGAAATGTGGGGGGGTGGGGTGCAGGAGCTCCTGTTTGGTGCTCAGGGTGGGGGTGGGAATGTGGGGGGTGCAAGAGTCAGGGCAGGGGCTGGGGGCATGTGAGGGGGGTGCAGGAGTCAGGGCATGGGGTGTGGGGGGGCTGGGTATGTGTGGGGGTACCGAAGTCAGGGCTGGGGTCGTGGGGGGATGCAGGGGTCAGGGCAGGAGGCTGGGTGTGTGTGAGGGGGGTGCAGAGCTCAGGGCAGGGGGCTGGAAGTGTGTGTGGGGCGTGTAGGGGTCAGGGCAGAGGGCTGGGGGTGTGGGCTGGGGTCGTGGGGGTGTTAACTAGAGACAGGTACTAATGCATCCAGGAACTGCACCGTGGCTGGAACCCAAGTGCAGGAGATAGAACAGGATCAGACTTGTCACTAGACTCTAGAGCTGGGGGATTCTTAGGGGAAAGTGTGGTGGCAACCCTTGCTGGTGGCCACGTTCACACTTTCCCCCAAAATACTTCATTAGCTTTAGGGAAAACAAATAAATACGCACATGCACATTGCAATTCGTTTACTCCTAGCTAGTAAGTTCCTTGTGAAAAGTGATATTAACAAGCATACAAGTATCACCTGTCACAGCCCTGCCAAGCATGGGGACAAATTAAGCCCTGGCTGGGGGGCCGGGGAAGGCAGCGGGGGGCTGGAGCCTGAAGCCCCACCGCCAGAGCCTGGGACCTGACAACGCACAGCCAGAGCCTGGAACTGGAGCCCAAAGCCCCGGGGCCAGAGCCTGCTGCCCCGCCATCCCAGGGCTGAAGCCCAAAGCCTGAGCCCCACCATCCCTGGGGGTACATGGGGTCTTCCAGGGGTACATCAACTCATCTAGATATTTGCTTAGTTTTACAACAGGCTACACAAAAAGCACTAGGGAAGCAGTACAGACTAAAAATTTATACAGACTTGTTTATGCTGCTCTATGTACTGTACACAAACATGTAAGTACTGCACAAGATTTATATTCCAAGTGATTTATTTTATAATTCTATGGTAACAAGGAGAAAGTCAGCCATGTTTCAGCATTAGTGGCTGTGACACTTTTATATTTTTATGTCTGATTTTGTAAGCAAGTAGTTTTTAAGTGAGATGAAACTTGGGGTACGCAAGACAAATCAGACTCCTGAAAGGGGTACAGTACTCTGGAAAGGTTGAGAGCCACTACTTAACAGCACTGCCCTGGACTTCACTGCTGGGCACCTCCCTCTATCAGCCTCCGGCTGGTCTGTCTAGTACTGTCGCTAATGGCGGTCTAGTTCACACCTTGTAAATACTGGTAACACTTATGCGGGGGAAGGGGGAGAAAAGAGGGGGCTTAAAAGATGTGTGATGTGCTTTGAGATCACTCAACCAGGAACCAAGCTCAGATTTATATTGATGGCTGATTTAAAAAAAATATATACCAGTAAAAAAAAGTGGATTAAAAGTGGTGTCAGTGAATGATATTCTTCCAAAGTGCTCTGAATGCTAGGAATATCAGCAGAGAAACCAAAAAGCAAATTCCTCCAACCCTTCTCTCCCAAATACAAAGTTGCATTCCCAGAGACCTGACAGTGCAAACTGATTGAATAGTGCCTACTTTTGATCTGTGGCATGAATGAATCAGTTTCTACTCTAATTGCAGCTGGATTGCATCAGACTGCATGAATCACCAATCCCCAAGCAGCATCCTGCCAAATTGTGCTCCCCTGATTTAAATGCCAACACACACGTTCACAGCACAGCTACTGAATTGCAGCTTCTCTTGCATCAAAGTGCTCACTCCCAAAAGCAGAGGACAGCCACTGCGACACTGCCTTCAGCCCAGAGCTTCACTACAGCAACCTCCTGCCTCACTGTCTGCATTTAAGCAGCGCTGCCCAGATATGCAAGACATTAATACAGCACGTGCTGACAGCAAACAGTGCTGTCTGACAACGTGCATTAACCCAGCCCTCTTTCCATAACAAGGAAAGAGGTTCTTCCACATGAAGGCAACTACATTAAAAGTGGGATCCATGTAGCCAATGGCTTCACATTCTAATAATTACTATTGCCAAAAAACACCTCAGCAACATAAGCTTCTGTATCCTAGAAATAGTGGCCTCTTTTGCAGATTCCCAGAGTGATCTGTCTCCCATTACGACTACATAAATGCATTAAGCTACCATATTTACTCAACAAACAGGTGATCTTTCAATGGATCAACAAGTAACCCACAAAACACAAGGTTCAGATTAGAAAGATCCCCTTGGCTAGTCCCAGGCCATGTGACCTTTTCCTAAATCAGGGGCTGATTTAGTTCTTCTCCCTGGTCACAGCTCCAGGAACAGAGCTGGGAAAAGCTTACTGGTCCTAAGAACACCTGTACTGGTCTGGCAAAGCATTTCTAGGACCGGTGAACCATGACACAGCAGACCCCAAAAAAGGTCTTTTCTTTCTGAGGCCCCAAAACATGCTACAAAAACTCCATGGCCTAGCTGTGCCAGAACAACGTTTTTTCGGCTTATAAAAGCCAAGGCCAGTGTTAGGGGGTAGCAAGGGGGATTGCCCAGGGCTCCCACCATAGGGGGCACTCTGAAACTAAATTGCTCAGGCTGTGGTGTCAGTCCTGGGTGGTGGGGCTTGGGACCCCAGGCTGCCGTCCTGCATGGCTGGACTTTGGCTTTCTGCCCTGGGCCCTAGTGAGTCTAATGCCGGCCACGCTTGGTGGCCACCCCTGAAACCTGCTCGCGGCCCCTTTGGGGGCCCAGGACCCCTGGTTGAGAACCACTGCCCTAACAGTCACCTCATTCTTACTGTTCTTATCTTCCCAACCCAACCTTCACTTATGACACAGCCACCAGTAATCTCAGGAACTGCTGAAGTCAGAAGTCAATGCTTTAGACAGCAAACAGATGGGTTCCAGTCTGTCAGATATTTCTAATGACTTATTGCTACAGGACTCAGGGGCGATCACGCCAGTTTGACTGGCTGCGGAAATTATGTGGAATCGGAGCGGGGTGAAACAGAACACAACGGTCACCGTGCAGACTGGATTTCAAGGTCAGGTAACCAGCTGGAGACCCCAGCGCATGCTCCACACCTTGATGAAGTCAGGGGGCTCCTACCAAAGGCAGCAACAACGAAAGGCCCAGATTACGGCGGCTCCACCGACTCCAGCTGGCTCGGGAGCCACCGTGCCCAGCCCGGCCCCAAAGGGCTCTCCGCTGCTGGGGGCATCGCTGCTGGCTCACCCTGAGGCCACAGGGGCCCAGAGCAGCCCTGCCTCGCCACGGCCTGCCAAAGTTGGGGGGGCTGGGGGGGCTATGGAGATGCAAGGACTGAAACCTTCCACGGGGGGGGCCCGCACCCGGAGCGCGGGGACCCCCCCCGCTGCAAGGGGGGGAGGGAGGCCCGCACCCCGTGGGGGAGGCTCGTTCGCGCATGCGCACCGGGCTGCCGCGGACCCCATCTGGCAGCGACCGGACCCGCTCCCCGCCCGGCACCTACATCGCCGCCAGGCCCCGTCCGCCTCCACCAGCGCGTCCACCAGCGCCGGGTCCTTGAAGCGCTTGATCTGCGTCTCGCGCACGCGGCCGGGGTCCCCGCCCTTGTCGGCGCGGAACAGGTCCAGGTCCAGCACCATCGTGCCGGCGGCGAGCGGCGCTGAGGCAGCAGGCGGCGGCACTGCGCAGGCGCGGCACTGAGGGCGCGGCGGAACGGCGGCCGCGGCGCAGAGCCGGCCGGGAACGGGACGCAGGGCGCATGCGTAGGAACGACAGCCTGGCCGAACAGCAGCTCAGCGCGCCTGCGCGGCTTTCCGGGGCGGGGCGGGGTAGAGCGCGCCCTGCCGGCGCGGTGTGGCGTCGCAGGCAGCCCGAGCGCGGCGCGTGGGGCAGGGGTGCTGCCGAGAGCCCGGGGACCCCCTGCAAGCCGGGGGGGGGGGGGCAGCGGGACCCCAGCCCCCCGCGGGGCCCGGGCTGCAGCCTGGCGACCCAGGGGGGAAACTCTCCTGGGCACGTGGCCTCAGCCAAGGGCCTGCGCAAAACTGCACAGCATTGTCCCGCCCCCTGACCCGCCCCTTCTCCGGGCCCCCCCATTCCACCCCCCCGCTGCTCTCCCAGCCCCCCTCCCGCCCTCCTTCTCACCGGGCCGGCCGGGGGAGGGGGCTCCGGGCTGAGGCAGGGGCTGGGGTGCGGGAGGGGGTGAGGGCTCTGGGGTGGGGCCAGAAATGAGGGGTTCAGGGTGCGGGAGGGGGCTCCAGGCTGAGGCAGGGGCTGGGGTGCGGGAGGGGGTGAGGGCTCCGGCTGGGGGTGTGGGCTCTGGGGTGGGGCCAGAAATGAGGGGTTCAGGGTGCGGGAGGGGGCTCCGGGCTGAGGCAGGGGCTGGGGTGCGGGAGGGGGTGAGGGCTCCGGCTGGGGGTGTGGGCTCTGGGGTGGGGCCAGAAATGAGGGGTTCAGGGTGCGGGAGGGGGCTCCAGGCTGAGGCAGGGGCTGGGGTGCGGGAGGGGGTGAGGGCTCCGGCTGGGGGTGGGGGCTCTGGGGTGGGGCCAGAAATGAGGGGTTCAGGGTGCGGGAGGGGGCTCCAGGCTGAGGCAGGGGCTGGGGTGCGGGAGGGGGTGAGGGCTCTGGCTGGGGGTGCGGGCTCTGGGGTGGGGCCAGAAATGAGGGGTTCAGGGTGCGGGAGGGGGCTCCGGGCTGAGGCAGGGGGTTGGGATGCGGGAGGGGGTGAGGGCTCCAGCTGGGGGTGCGGGCTCTGGGGTGGGGCCAGAAATGAGGGGTTCAGGGTGCGGGAGGGGGCTCCGGGCTGAGGCAGGGGCTGGGGTGCGGGAGGGGGTGAGGGCTCCGGCTGGGGGTGTGGGCTCTGGGGTGGGGCCAGAAATGAGGGGTTCAGGGTGCGGGAGGGGGCTCCAGGCTGAGGCAGGGGGCTGGGATGCGGGAGGGGGTGAGGGCTCTGGCTGGGGGTGTGGGCTCTGGGGTGGGGCCAGAAATGAGGGGTTCAGGGTGTGAGAGGGGGCTCCAGGCTGAGGCAGGGGGCTGGGATGTGGGAGGGTACAAACTATTAATACAAGAAACTAGAAGAGTGGGGTCCCTTGATAGCAGCAATGCAGCACTTCCTGCCTGTTCTGAAAGATGTTTCATTCAGCTTCTGTCTGATCCATCTGATCAGTGTTAGGGGGTAGCAAGGGGAATTGCCCAGGGCTCCACACTGGACAGGAACAGAGCGTCAAAATCTTCTATGACAGGTTTCAGAGTAACAGCCGTGTTAGTCTGTATTCGCAAAAAGAAAAGGAGGACATGTGGTACCTTAGAGACTAACCAATTTATTTGAGCATGAGCTTTCGTGAGCTCTTCTTTAGTTTACGTTACCTCTGGAGCTGATAAATCAGCAAAACCTGACGGAATGGATAGAAATTCTAGAAACAGTTGTGGACGGAGATGTACCTGCTGAAACTCTTCAAGTTGATGAAAATGACGTACAGTCAATCCAGGATGTTTTTGGAAAGTGTTGGGGACGACTTCCTGGTGCAAACGCCGGAGGAACCAACTAGGGGCCATTCTCCTCTTGACCAGCTGCTCACAAACCGGGAAGAATGAGCAGGGGAAGTAGAAGTGGGTGGCAGCCTGAGCAGCAGTGGCCATGAGATGGTCAAGTTCAGGATCCTGACAAAAGGCAGAAAGGAGAGCAGCAGAATATGGACCCTGGACTTCAGAAAAGCAGACTTTGACTCCCTCAGGGAATTGATGGGCAGGATCTCCTGGGAGGCTAATATGAGGAGGAAAGGAGTCCAGGAGAGCTGGCTGGATCTTAAAGAATCCTTATTGAGGGCACAGGAACAAAGCATCCTGATGTGCAGAAAGAATAGCAAATACGGCAGGCGACCAGCTGAGCTTAATAGTGAAATCTTTGGTGAGCTTAAACTCAAAAAGGAAGCTTACAAGAGGTGGAAACTTGGACAGATGACTAGGGAGGAGTATAAAAATATTACTCAAGCATGCAGGGGTGTAATCAGGAAGGCCAAAGCACAACTGGATTTGCAGCTAGCAAGGGATGTGAAGGGTAACAAGAAGGGTTTCTGTAGGTATGTTAGCAACAAGAAGAAGGTCAGGGAAAGTGTGGGCCCCTTACTGAATGGGGGAGGCAACCTAGTGACAGATGATGTGGAAAAAGCTGAAGTACTCCATGCTTTTTTTGCCTCAGTCTTCACAGACAAGGTCAGCTCCCAGACTGCTGCACTGGGCAACACAGTCTGGGGAGGAGATGAGCAGCCCTCAGTGGTGAAAGAACAGGTTAAGGACTGTTTAGAAAAGCTGGATATGCACAAGTCCATGGGCCAGATCTAATGCATCCAAGGGTGCTTAGGGAGTTGGCTGATGTGATTGCAGAGCCATTGGCCATTATCTTTGAAAACTCGTGGCCATCGGGGGAGGTCCCAGATGACTGGAAAAAGGCTAATGTAGTGCCCATATTTAAAAAAAGGAAGAAGGATAATCCAGGGAATTACAGACTGGTCAGCCTCACCTCAGTCCCCGGAAAAATCATGGAGCAGGTCCTCAAGGAATCCATTTTGAAGCATTTGGAGGAGAGGAAGGTGATTAGGAATAGTCAAGGTGGATTCACCAAGGGCAAGTCCTGCCTTACCGACCTGATTGCCATCTATGATGAGATAACTGGCTCTGTGGATATGGGGAAAGCGGTGGATGTGATATATCTTGACTTTAGCAAAGCTTTTGATACGGTCTCCCACAGTATTCTTGCTAGCAAGTTAAAGAAGTGAGGATTGTGGCTACATCGTCGGGCTCAGTGGATCATGATCAACGGCTCGATGTCTAGGTTGGCAGCTGGTATCAAGTGGAGTGCCCCAGGGGTCAGTCCTGGGACTGGTTTTGTTCAGCTTCTTTATTAATGATCTGGATGATGGGATGTATTGCACCCTCAGCAAGTTTGCAGATAACACTAAGCTGGGGGGAGAGGTAGATACGCTGGAGGGTAGGGATAGGGTCCAGAGTGACCTAGACAAATTGCAAAAAGAATGAGAAGCCCTTTAGTCTCTAAGGTGCCACAAGGACTTCTTGTTATTTTTGTTGCTACAGACTAACACGGCTACAACTCTGAAACCTAGACGAATTGGAGGATTGGGCCAAAAGAAATCTGATGAGGTTCAACAAGGACAAGTGCAGAGTCCTACACTTAGGACGGAAGAATCCCATGGACTCCTACAGGCTGGAGACTGACTGGCTAAATGGCAGTTCTGCAGAAAAGAACCAGGGGATTACAGTGGATGAAAAGCTAGATATAAGTCAACAGTGCGCCCTTGTTGCCAAGAGGGCTAACAGCATATTGGGCTGTAGGAGCATTGCCAGCAGATCAAGGGAAGTGATTACTCCCCTCTCTTGAATGGTGAGGCCACATCTGGAGTATTGTGCCCAGTTTTTGGCCCCCCACTACAAAAAGGATGTGGACAAATTGGAGAAAGTTCAGCGGAGGGCAACAAAAATGATTTGGGGACTGGGGCACGACTTACGAGGAGAGGCTGAGGGTGTGACGTTATTGAGATAATCTGGGACCGTATAGATCATCGTTGCAACCAAGGTCCTGTAGTGGCACCAAATCTTATTTAAAGGGGGTCAAATGAGGTGTCTAAGACAAGGTTATGGTTTGCTGATTATGATTATGCTGTCTACATGTGGGTATCATTTTTGTAGTTGAAGTTATGAATATTGGCTCTATACTGTCTGTATTTCAAACTTATGCTCTGCTTCTGGGTGATATCGCAGAGAAGTTGGTGTCAGTTCTGCCTAGCCTGCTTGATGGCCCATGAAGGACCATCAGCTATACAATGACCCATTGAGAGAAGGCAGACACACCTTGGGACTCAGCAAGGCATGCAGGGACCTGCCTGTGGACAGAACTCTGAGGTGTTTCCAGGCCATGGGATGGACAGCTTGTCTTTGGGACACAGAAAGAAAGACCACATGGCAAGAGACTATACAAAGTTGCTGCAGGTCCTCCATCTGGTCTTCAACCCTGCTTCATAGCTCTGGAGGGACTTTGCTACACTGAAGCTCTGAACCAAGGACTGAAAGACCCCTCCCAGCTGGGGATGTTCTCCAGAGACTTGATTTAAACCTGCAGTTTATTCTATCACTGCTACAAGCCTGAACCGAGAACTTTGCCATGAATGTATGTAACTGACTCCATTTAACCAGTTCTCGCTCTCATCTCTATCTTTTTCCTGTTATGAATAAACCTTTAGATTTTAGATTCTAAAGGATTGGCAACAGCGTGATTTGTGGGTAAGATCTGACTTGTATTTTGACCTGGGTCTGGGGCTTGGTCCTTTGGGATCGAGGGAACCTTTTTTCTTTTACTGGGGTATTGGTTTTCATAACCATTTGTCCTCGTAAGGAGTGGCACTGGTGGTGATACTGGGGTGTCTAAGGGAATTGCTTGTGTGACTTGTGGTTAGCCAGTGGGGTAAAACCAAAGTCTTCTCTCTTTGGCTGGTTTGGTTTGCCTTGGTGTGCACAGAAACCCCAGCCTTGGGCTGTAACTGCCCTGCTTGAAGCAATTGGTCCTGAATTGGCACTCTCCGTTGGGTCCCGCCAAAACCAGCATCGTTACAGTCTGGCCACTGTAACGAGGCTAGTTCTGGCGGGACCCAACTGAGAGTGCCAATTCAGGACAAATTGCTTAAAGGAGGGCAGTTACAGCCCAAGGCTGGGGTTTTTCCACCTCTAAGGCAAACCAAACCAGCCAAACAGAGCAGACTTTCCAAAGACAAACTTTTGGAAAAACTCTCCATGGACACAACTTTAGGATTAATCCTCTCCTGTGCCTGGTTTATGTTAACTTGACTGAACATAGTTTTAATATAATTTCCAATCATAAGAGCCTTATGGATTGTGTTCTTCACTCTTACAACCATGGTGCCCTCAAATCCTTCCATTTAAGGTGGATTTTAGCCAAAGGTACCCTGACAAAATACTCAGATAGGGCTACAACAGTTACACTTTCATCTGGCCAATAGTCTTCCTCCCTGACAGGACTTGCTTTAACCAAAGTAATATCTGTTGCGGGGTCCCTCCATGCCATACACCTCACTCCATTCACTTCTGCCCTGCTAATAAACTCTGCATTATTTTCCCCATATTTAGCTTTAATATGAGTTTTAAGGTCAAATTCTTCAGAGACCACAGAAACAGCATTTGCAAACAGGGCACCAGCGCTGGGCTCTGTGTGGCTTGCCTGTGAGTTTATAATAACAGGATTAGGATTTGCCATGGCATTTGGGGTTGCTGGTTTTGGGCTGCCCTTCAGGGTTGGGTAATCTGGTCTCATGTGGCCAAGCACACCACAGTGATAGCATTCAACCTGTTTATTCTTGAATTGAGAGTTCCTACCCTCTGGGCCCCCATGAGCTCCTTTATAAGAGTCAGGGCCAGGTTTACTTTTAAATCCTTCCCTCCTCTTGAACTGGGGAGAATGATGATGCATTTTCCCCTGGGGTTTATACCCTTCCCGAGCCCTGTTTTGGGTATGGGCATCCGCAATCTCTGCAGCCTGTAGGACTGACTCAGGGTCCCTATCACACACAGGTGCTCTCATATGGTCAGGCACGATGTCTAAGAACTGTTCCAAAGTTATTAACTCCAGCAGTTTTTCAAAACTCCCATGTGCCTTTGCTCCCACAACCCACTTTTTAACAAAACCCATTAGCTTATGAGCACATTCTACAAAAGTACAAACATTAGGCATTTTAAACTTTCTAAACTTAACTCTGTAAGAATCAGGAGTAACCTTGAACCGCCTCAACACAGAATCTTTAAACCGCTCATAATCCAAGGCTTCTTGTTCCCCCAATTCATTAAATACCTCCCTGGCTTTCCCAGTCAGCCTGGTCAGCAGGACAGGCATTCGCTGATCATTGGGGATCTGGAACAGATTGCAGAGGCGTTCAAAAGTAGACAAAAACTCCTCTAGGTCCTCGGTATTGTTGCAAATGGGACACATCCTCTCCCAGTTTTTCTGGTGGCAGTGGGGGAAGTGGAGTATCATGTGGTGATGACTTTCTCCGCTCTTCCATGACTTGGAGCTGTAGTTTGGCTGTCTCCTGTTCCATCTTGTGAGTCTCCTGTTGTGTCTGTCGAGCTTTCTCCTCAGCAGCCAGCAGCTCCAGATGCCCCTTAGGAACTTTTTCTTCTCTCTCAGCCGCTTCTCTTTTGAACTCAGAATTCTTTTGCTTTTCCAGCAATTGAAGATTTGCTAGATTCTGTTCATGCTCAAGTTGCAGTTTATTTGCTGCCTTTTGCACTGTAATTTTTTCTGCAGCTTCTGTATCCTCAGGTAAGGGCTGTGCTCCTGCCTCCTGATCACTGGCCACTAACAGATTTCTCAGTTCTTTCTTTCTTTCTTTCTTTCTTTCTTTCTTTCTTTCTTTTCTTTTCTTTCCCCTTTTCTGAACACAAATCTTCCAGGGCTTTTTTGCCAAGGCCCTCATATGCTCTTCGCTCACCCATTGCAACTGCTTTTTAACCAACCAAACTCTCACTACCAAAATTCAAATTTGGTTAGCGTGGGGTTCTGACCCAAAGTTTAATTGACCTGGTCCTGTGGATCCTGCCGACTATGCCACTGTAACGATGCTGGTTCTGGCGGGACCCAACTGAGAGTGCCAATTCAGGACAAATTGCTTCAGGCAGGGCAGTTACAGCCCAAGGCTGGGGTTTCTGTGCACACCAAGGCAAACCAAACCAGCGAAACAGAGAAGACTTCGGTTTTACCCCACTGGCTAACCACAAGTCACACAAGCAATTCCCTTAGACACCCCAGTATCACCACCAGTGCCACTCCTTACGAGGACAAATGGTTATGAAAACCAATACCCCAGTAAAAGAAAAAAGGTTCCCTCGATCCCAAAGGACCAAGCCCCAGACCCAGGTCAAAATACAAGTCAGATCTTACCCACAAATCACGCTGTTGCCAATCCTTCAGAATCTAAAATCTAAAGGTTTATTCATAACAGGAAAAAGATAGAGATGAGAGCGAGAACTGGTTAAATGGAGTCAGTTACATACATTCATGGCAAAGTTCTCGGTTCAGGCTTGTAGCAGTGATGGAATAAACTGCAGGTTTAAATCAAGTCTCTGGAGAACATCCCCAGCTGGGAGGGGTCTTTCAGTCCTTGGTTCAGAGCTTCAGTGTAGTAAAGTCCCTCCAGAGCTATGAAGCAGGGTTGAAGACCAGATGGAGGACCTGCAGCAACTTTGTATAGTCTCTTGCCATGTGGTCTTTCTTTCTGTGTCCCAAAGACAAGCTGTCCATCCCATGGCCTGGAAACACCTCAGAGTTCTGTCCACAGGCAGGTCCCTGCATGCCTTGCTGAGTCCCAAGGTGTGTCTGCCTTCTCTCAATGGGTCATTGTATAGCTGATGGTCCTTCATGGGCCATCAAGCAGGCTAGGCAGATCTGACACCAACTTCTCTGCGATATCACCCAGAAGCAGAGCATAAGTTTGAAATACAGACAGTATAGAGCCAATATTCATAACTTCAACTACAAAAATGATACCCACATACAGACAGCATAATCATAATCAGCAAACCATAACCTTGTCTTAGACACCTCATTTGACCCCCTTTAAATAAGATTTGGTGCCACTACAGGACCTTGGTTGCAATGATGATTTATACGGTCCCAGATTATGTCAGTAACATCACAGGGGGAACTGGGGTTATTTAGTCTGCAGAAGAGAAGATTGAGGGGGGATTTGATAGCAGCCTTCAACTACCTGAAAGGGGATTCCAAAGAGAATGGAGCTCGGCTGTTCTCAGTGACGGCAGATGACAGAACAAGGAGTAATGGTCTCAGGTTGCGGTGGGGGAAGTCTAGGTTGGATATTAGGAAACACTATTTCACTAGGAGGGTGGTGAAGCACTGGAATGAGTTACCTAGGGAGGTGGTGGAATCTCCATCTGTCAGGGTTCCCTCCCCACCCTGAACTCTAGGGTACAGGCGTGGGGACCCACATGAAAGACTCCCTAAGCTTATTTCTACCAGCTTAGGTTAAAAACTTCCCCAAGGCACAAATCTCTATTTGTCCTTGGCCTGAGATATGCTGCCACCTCCAAGTGATTTAACAAAGACCCAGGGAAAAGGACCACTTGGAGTTCCTCTTCCCCCAGCAATCCCCCCAAGCCCTTACACCCCCTTTCCTGGGGAGGCTTGAGAATAATATCCTAACCAATTGGTTACAAAATCATCAAAGACCCAAACCCCTGGGTCTTGGAACAGATGACCTCCTGAGGTCTCGTCCAACCCTAATCTTCTATGATGCTATGATTCTATGAGGGGTTGAGGGCTCTGGCTGGGGGTGTGGGCTCTGGAGTGGGGCCAGGCATGAGGTGTTTGGGGTGCAGGAGGGTGCTCCAGGTTGCGACCAAGGGGTTCGGAGGTCGGGAGGGGCCGCTGGGCTGGTACTGGGGGTTGGGGCACTGGGGTGTGTGAGGGCTCCAGCTTTGGGGGTGTAGGCTCTGGGGTGGTGCTGGGCATGAGGGGTTTGGGCTGTAGGAGGGTGCTCAGAGCTGGGGCACGCGGTTGGGGCACAGGGGTGGGGTGAGGGCTCCGGCTGGGGGTGCAGGCTCTGGGGTGTGGCTGGGGGTGAGGGGTTTGGGGCATAGGAGGGTGCTCTGAGCTGGGACCGAGGGGTTTGAAGGGTGGAAAGGGGATCAGGGCTAGGGTTGGGGTGCGGGAGGGGGTCTGGGGTGCAGGCTCCTGGCAGAATGTACCTCAGGCAGCTCCCAGAAGCAGCAGCATGTGTTCCCTATGTGGTGGTTCCTGGCCAATTGGAGCTGCAGAGCTGGTACTTGGGGTGGGGGCAGCGCCTGGAGACCCCTGGCTGCTCCTATGTGTAGGAGCTGGAGGGGGGGACATGCCACTGCTTCCAGGAACTGCGCAGAGCCAGGGCAGGCAGGGAGCCTGCCTTAGTCCTGCTCCACCCGCCGGCCAGTCATTTAATGGCCCGGTCAGTAGTGCTGACCAGAGCCATTAGGGTCCCTTTTCGACCGGGCGTTCTTGTCGAAAACTGCACACACCAGCCAGGTCCTGGCTACAGCCTTGCTCGGAGTGGGCTGGCCAGACCAGCTACCTTCCTCCAGAGCCTGGTCTGCAGCAGTTGCCAGCGTGTCCTGGATTGCCCCGCTTGCCCTCGCAACCATGATTGTCAGCTACAACAGTCACAAATGGACATTTTTATTTAACCCCAAAGCGACATGTGGAACCTTCCCCGGCGCTGCCCGGTTCCCGTCAGTCTCCGCCACGGGGACCCTTCCCCGGCGCTGCCCGGTTCCCGTCAGTCTGCGCCACGGGGACCCTTCCCCGGCGCTGCCTGGTTCCCGTCAGTCTCCGCCACGGGGACCCTTCCCCAGCGCTGCCCGGTTCCCGTCAGTCTGCACCACGGGGACCCTTCCCCGGCGCTGCCCGGTTCCCGTCAGTCTGCGCCACGGGGACCCTTCCCCGGCGCTGCCCGGTTCCCGTCAGTCTGCGCCACGGGGACCCTTCCCCGGCGCTGCCCGGTTCCCGTCAGTCTCCGCCACGGGGACCCTTCCCCGGCGCTGCCCGGTTCCCGTCAGTCTGCGCCACGGGGACCCTTCCCCGGCGCTGCCCGGTTCCCGTCAGTCTCCGCCACGGGGACCCTTCCCCGGCGCTGCCCGGTTCCCGTCAGTCTGCGCCACGGGGACCCTTCCCCGGCGCTGCCCGGTTCCCGTCAGTCTGTGCCACGGGGACCCTTCCCCGGCGCTGCCCGGTTCCCGTCAGTCTGTGCCACGGGGACCCTTCCCCGGCGCTGCCCGGTTCCCGTCAGTCTGCGCCACGGGGACCCTTCCTTGGCGCTGCCCGGTTCCCGTCAGTCTGCGCCACGGGGACCCTTCCCCGGCGCTGCCCGGTTCCCGTCAGTCTCCGCCACGGGGACCCTTCCCTGGCGCTGCCCGGTTCCCGTCAGTCTGTGCCACGGGGACCCTTCCCCGGCGCTGCCCGGTTCCCGTCAGTCTGTGCCACGGGGACCCTTCCCCGGCGCTGCCCGGTTCCCGTCAGTCTGCGCCACGGGGACCCTTCCTTGGCGCTGCCCGGTTCCCGTCAGTCTGCGCCACGGGGACCCTTCCCCGGCGCTGCCCGGTTCCCGTCAGTCTGCGCCACGGGGACCCTTCCCCGGCGCTGCCCGGTTCCCTTCAGTCTGCGCCACGGGGACCCTTCCCCGGCGCTGCCCGGTTCCCGTCAGTCTGCGCCACGGGGACCCTTCCCCGGCGCTGCCCGGTTCCCGTCAGTCTGCGCCACGGGGACCCTTCCCTGGCGCTGCCCGGTTCCCGTCAGTCTGCACCACGGGGACCCTTCCCCGGCGCTGCCCGGTTCCCGTCAGTCTGTGCCACGGGGACCCTTCCTTGGCGCTGCCCGGTTCCCGTCAGTCTGTGCCACGGGGACCCTTCCTTGGCGCTGCCTGGTTCCCGTCAGTTTGCGCCACGGGGACCCTTCCCCGGCGCTGCCCGGTTCCCGTCAGTCTGCGCCACGGGGACCCTTCCTTGGCGCTGCCCGGTTCCCGTCAGTCTGCGCCATGGGGACCCTTACCCAGAGCTGCCTGGTTCCCTTCAGTCTGTGCCACGGGGACCCTTCCTTGGCGCTGCCCGGTTCCCGTCAGTCTGTGCCACGGGGACCCTTCCTTGGTGCTGCCCGGTTCCCGTCAGTCTGTGCCACGGGGACCCTTCCTTGGCGCTGCCCGGTTCCCGTCAGTCTGCGCCATGGGGACCCTTCCCCGGAGCTGCCTGGTTCCCTTCAGTCTGTGCCACGGGGACCCTTCCCCGGCGCTGCCCGGTTCCCGTCAGTCTGCGCTATGGGGACCCTTCCCTGGCGCTGCCCGGTTCCCGTCAGTCTGTGCCATGGGGACCCTTCCCCGGCGCTGCCCGGTTCCCATCAGTCTGTGCCATGGGGACCCTTCCCCGGCGCTGCCCGGTTCCCGTCAGTCTGTGCCACGGGGACCCTTCCTTGGCGCTGCCCGGTTCCCGTCAGTCTGTGCCACGGGAACCCTTCCCCGGCGCTGCCTGGTTCCCGTCAGTCTGTGCCACGGGGACCCTGCCCCACTGTGGTAACACACAAAGGTGACACGCTCCTTGGCTGCACCATGCTGACAGATGCTGGACGAGGTCACTGGTGTAATAAGGTATCAAATCTCATTGGTAATGTAGAGTCACAAAAGAAGCTGTCACTGGTACAAGAAATGTGTCAACTAGTCCCCAAATAATGCTTTAATTCTACGCCCCACTCAAAGACACCTTGAGGAGTTACCACTCTGCACAGTTTGCACACTGGTGATGTATTACAAATACTACATGGTTTCTTTACAAAAAGGAATTTTCTTTCACACTGTAGCCACATACTAAACAGTGTAAAAAGAAAGAGCTCAAGTAGATCCCATTTTAAAATCCCAAACTAATGGTGCTGTTAGCAGGTAAAGGGTCAGATTCTGATCTGTTCTCTACGGGGTGTGAGTCAGGAGTAACTCCTCAAGAGGGTGGCATTGCTGTACCCCCAGTGTGAACGGTCTGTTGCAGGGAAATCAAGGCTTGGCACTTTCCTCAGATGACGGAGCCAAGCTACCTAGATGCCTAACCAGCAAGCAAAGAGCGGGCCTCTGGGCATGAAGGAGAGATCTTAACAGAGCTAGGAATGGGAAGGGACGTCCTCCTGGACTGTCCCATGCAGCTGTTCCAGGCAGGCCGCTTCCCCCCGGCACAAGGGGCTGGGTGGCATATAAACATCTCTTTGGATATTAAGACACAATTGATTAATTTACAATCCAGCCTGCACAGGAGGGAGGTCTCAGTGTTGCCAACTCTCAGGATTTTTTCATGAGTCTCATGATAATTAAAAGTACGTTGCTGGCCCTCGTGGCTGTAGAGAAAGCTTCAAAATGTGACCCCGCTGCACCCTAAAGGCTCAAAAAACCAGAAGGCAAATAAAAGAAACCTCAAATCAGGGGCGACGTGGGAGAGGCCCCAAGCCCTTGCCCCCTCCATGGCTCCGCCCCTGCCCTGCCTCTTCCTCCTGAGGCTCCGCCCCCCAGCCAAGCTGGAAGCTGGAGCCAGGTGGGGGGCCTGAGAGCAGCCCCTGGCCCATCTTGCTCCCCCAGGCTCCCCCTCAGGGCAGGGGGAAGGTCTGTGGGTCCCCACAGCTGCCCACACGGCTCTTACCCCAACTCAGCTCCGGCTTCCGACCTGGCCTGAGGGCAGGGGCTCAGGGTCGAAGAGCCACAGCCTGGCCATCAGAAGAGCCACCTGGGCAGCTGTGGAGAGCTGCAGACCCTCCATCTGCCCTGGGCGGGGAGCCTGGGGGTGGAGACACAGGCCGGGGGCTGCTGTCAGGCCCTCCCTCCCCGGGCAGCTGGAAGGTCTGCGGCTCCCACAGCTGCCTGGGATCCATGGATGCTCTTTGCTGGGCCAGGCTCCAGCGTCCGGCCTGGCCAAGGGGCAGGGCCTCAGGGAGGAATGGTTGTGGGGTGGGGGGAGACGAGGGGAAGGGGGCCAGGCCCGTAGTGAAAAGTGGGAAGGCAATGCCCTTGGCCCCTCTATTCTGGTGCCCCTGGATCAAATCTCTTATTTTTACATAATCTCATGATTTTAAAGCCAATCTCATGATTTTGAACTGCTGGGGTTGGCAATACTAGGTCGTGTAAGAGAGTTAAAGGGACATGGCTGACTTATAAAAGATCCCCTGCCAAGTTCCATGTGAGATCACTAACTGGGAAGGCTGCAGGCAAGAGAGTCTTGGTGTTTTCCAGCCCTCCTTAGACAGCACCTTGGGGCTAGTCAGTTCTGCTCTTTTCCCTGTATAGTCCGGGAGCGAGAGCACAAACCTCCAAATGAGCATGGCTCACTTGAGCAGTCCCACAGCCTTCAATGGGCCCACTCCCGGGCCTAGCGTTACACACGCGCTTCAACGTTTGCAGACGCAGGGCTTAGCTCAGTGTCCCAGGCTGTTTGTGTGGGTTTCTCACCCAGCAAAAGGGGAGAGTCAGGCCTTAAAAAGCCTGTGAAAAGTTGACTGTAAAACCGCACCCATTGGCAGGGCCATGCAGTTGCAGGGTTTTAGAGCACGGAACCACTTTTAACTCTCTTTTATAAAAGCATTGGGCTTAAGAGTTGACAGGGCCCCTTGAACACATGATACTTAAGGCTTGCCTACAAGGGCAGTGTGACTGGTCTCATCACACCAGTACCACCCCTGAATAACAGTGAGAGAATTGTACTCATGTCACGCTCCACGTGGCCAAGTGCTTACTTGGAACCGTTTCCCTTCATAATCTAATCAGAACATGATAGAAAAATGGCCCTGCCCTTCTGGACCTTGGGCTAAGGCTGCACTCAGGACTGTTCTGGGGCTCCCAGCCCCAGTCACCACAGCCGTGGGGCATGCTAATCAGGGGGACTATGTGGTTGGACAACCAAAGGGGGGCCTCACTCTCATGGCTGTACAGCACACCCCTGAGCTACTTGTGTGAGTTGTGATTGTTCCACGGGAGGCAACCAGCCCCTTTTCTCTCCCCATAGGTCAGAGGGAGAATTAGGAAGATGATGACACAGTTAATGAGGAACAGCGTTACTTTGGCAATAGTTGGCAAGGAAAGATGATGTGTCCATACCTGCACAAAGCAAGGCTGGCGCAGGGCTCTCTGACTTCAAAGGAATATACGGAGTAGGTCACCTGGTCTTGTGCCCAGTGGTAGAACTGACTAAAGGGGCAATTACTGCTGCCTGCCTCCCTCCCCCTCAGAGACAGCGTGAGCAGAAAGCAGCATGAACAAGTCACCTTGCTCTGACGTCTGTTTCTAGGACAGGGATTCTTGTTTAAACACATCCCTGGTTTTGTGGTCTGGCAGAAGAGACCTGTTCTGAACTGCACGTGGTATAAACTGCCCTGTGCTCATTCCGGGCCGACTCCTAGCTCACCTGCACCACCCACAATCGGGGAGTAGGATCAATGGAGTTAAACTGGCAGAGCGTGAAAGGAGAATCAGACTCTTTATTCTCCTCCCAGGTAATCGCTTCAAACTGAAACGATTCTAACCTGAAAGACGAATCCACACAGCTGATTGGAAAGTTAAATATGCCGGCATCACCAATGCCCTGAAAGCAGCATAAGCTTGTCAGCTGTGACTGTTTGTGAGTTTCAAGAACACAAGTGCTCAGACCCATACAGGACCTGGTCCGACTATGAGCAATAGGCCCAGTGTGTGATGAGAGATTATTAACCGTAGTGCTCAGGGGATGCATTGGGAGGCCATTGTGCCAGGCGCTCTGCAAACTGAGCCAGGACACCCTGCATCAACGGCAACGACCTCCACGGAGAACCTGAAGGCAGCAGCTGGTGCTAGTGAGAATTCTGGGCCCGCTTCACGAACGCATTGACCAGCAGCTGGGTGGTGCTGCGCTTGGCCTGATGGACAGCCCACGGGCACGCGGGTTTAGTCATCCGCACACTGACTAACGTTACTGCTGCTCCTTTACCCACGTAGGGCCTGTGCTGCCGACTTACTGGCAGCTCATGTTCCACGCTCAGGGCTTGAGTTACTGCTGCGGTTTTACATCAGTGTAACTCCACTGCAATCCAGGCCGGCCTGAGACCAGAGTCACCTCTGAGATCACCGAGCAGAGTAGTGCACTGGGGAATCGAGCCGCTGGCTGGCATTAAGGGGAGCTGAATGCACCCCCTTTTCTCTTGAATAGGAAGGTGTGGCCTACAGAGACTACAGGTTTCAGCATGCAGTGCCCCACCTCATCGCCAGTGGCTTGGAGCACTGCATGCTGGGACATGTAGTCTCCGAGGGCCAGGTCAGGGCAGCCATGGCTCTGCTGTTGAACTCTAGGGCTGGACAACAGCTATGCTTTGCAGCACATCCGTTACTCCTGGGGAAATTGTGCACCACTGCGCATGCACAGAATTTATGTCTCCTGCAGATTTCTTTGCTTCCCCACAGAAAAATGACTTTCTGATGGGGAAGCAAAGGGAAGCCACAAGAGTGGTCATGTGGCTCTCCCCAGGAGTATGTTTCGGGTGCCTAGGGCAGCCAGCAGAGAGGTAAATCACTGTGGGGCAGGAGGCAGACTGGGGAAGTCCCAGTTGATGGCTTCTACCCTGCGTTGGGCTCAGCTGCTAGTCGCGGCTGGGCTGGGGAGGACGGGACTTCCTCTTCCCCTGCACGGCATCTGGGGCTAGGTCAAATCACCCCCAGATTTCCCCCGGCTGTAGGAAACTCTGCAAACTCCCTTCCGACCGCTTCCTGCACCCATCACTCATTAGCTGCATGGGGAGGGATCCCTGTACAGGGAGCTGCACCCCCAACTCCCAACCCCCATGCATCCAGATCCCCTCATACCCAGACCCTCCTGCCGAGCGCAACCCCAACACTCAGAACCCCACCTGATGAGCCCCATCCCCCTGCACCTGAACCACCCCAATGAACCACCCTCACCAGGATCCCCACCCCACCAAGCCCCAACCAGCCGCACCTGGATCCCCGCTCCAATCCCCCAGCATCTGGACCCTTCACTGAGCCCCCCACACCCAGACCTCCTGCTGAGCTTTATCCCCCCCCCACATATCCAGACCCCCTGCACTGAGTCTCAACCACCTTCACCCCCCATGCAGAGACCCCTTACTGTTGCACTCAGAACACCCCACCCCAACAAGCCTCTGTGCATTCAGATCCCCTCTGCAGCCAGATCCCCCACTGAGCTGCCTACACCCAGATTATCCCACACAAAACTCTCTCATCCCACACCTGGATCCCCCCCCCAGCTAAGACCTTCCACACGTGGATCCTGCCTTGCTGAGCCTGCCTGCCCACAGCTGGTGCACCTGGCATGGAAGGGCAGGGCCCTGGGGTGTTTCTGGGGAAGGCCTGGTCCTTGAACTGTGTCAGGGTTCGGTGCAGCCTCACCACTGAGTTCATGTCCCAGGGGGAGGGGGAGCTACACAGTGATCTCCCACCTCTGTGCGGCCTGTGGCCTGTGCTGCCCAGTGCCATGCTGGAACCTCTACATTTATTTGACAAATAAAATGTGCAGAATTCTGCAGACCTTTAAAATACTGTGCGCAGAATTTTTATATTTTTGGTGCAGAATGCCCTCAGAAGTAGCACAGGTCCTAAAGCAGGGGTGGCCAACCTGGGGCTCTGGAGCCACGTGCGGCTCTTCCGAAGTTAATCTGCGGCTCCCTGTCTCTGTCTAGGCACTGACTCCGGGAGGGCTGGAGCGACAGGCGCCAACTTTCCAATGTGCCGGGGGCGCTCGCTGCTCCACCCCTGTAAGAAAGGTCGCTGTCGGCTGGCTGGGTGCATGAGTGATCTGGATTGGTCTGGACCGTCAGACTTGTTTGGCATGCCAGGGACAGGGCTGGAGCTTGTCTCTTACCACCAGATCTCCAAGGAGGGCTGAGTATGCGAGTACATGGGATGGTGCAGCTAGCCCTAACTCAGCATTACTGCTCTGTCCTTGTGGGGATTGGAGCACGTGCCTTGATTCATTGTGCTGATGAAAGTGGCTAAAGCTTTGCTCTGCCCGCAGTGTGAGTGTCTTCCTTCTTTACCCCGGGGCTCCCAACCAGGCAGTGAACTCGACAACCTTGACTCTGTTGGGCCTGATTCTGGGCCTAGAGCCCTACAATCCCCAGCTCTTAAAGCAGAACTAACTGGAAACGGATAATCATCAATAACCACGCAAAGACTCAGGAACGCTCCGTGCCTTCCTCAGAAACAGGCAAGATTTGTCAGTACAGACACTCGGCCCCAGCTCTCAATTTCGGGCCCCATTGCAGGCTGTGCAACGCACTCAGCAGCCCCCTCCATCACAGCTGAGGCAATGCCAAGACTTCTGGCAACCCTGCGTGATGACACTGGGCAGCAGAGAGAACCACGCGTTCTCTAGAGAGCCAGAGAGAACCACGCGTTGTCTAGAGAGCCAGAGGGAACCACGCGTTCTCTAGAGAGCCAGAGAGAACCACGCGTTCTCTAGAGAGCCAGAGAGAACCACGCGTTCTCTAGAGAGCCAGAGGGAACCACGCGTTCTCTAGAGAGCCAGAGGGAACCACGCGTTCTCTAGAGAGCCAGAGAGAACCACGCGTTGTCTAGAGAGCCAGAGGGAACCACGCGTTGTCTAGAGAGCCAGAGAGAACCACGCGTTGTCTAGAGAGCCAGAGGGAACCACGCGTTGTCTAGAGAGCCAGAGGGAACCACGCGTTGTCTAGAGAGCCAGAGGGAACCACGCGTTCTCTAGAGAGCCAGAGGGAACCACGCGTTCTCTAGAGAGCCAGAGGGAACCACGCGTTCTGCCTGTGTCCTGCAGCCTCGATAAAGATCCCTTTGGTGCTTACAACAGCCCGGCCCTGTCTCTTTCCTGATAGCGAGACTTGGCTGAACTGAAACCCTGTGTCTGAACATGGCCAAACTTTGAGGTGTTTGGACCCTGACTTCAGAGTGGGCCTTTCTCTATGGGAAGCTGTGATCAGAGGGCCCAGAGTTTGAAAAGGAAAAGAAAGCAACCTGCTTTCTTGTTCTTTCCAAGCCCCTTGCTTCCCTGCCAAAGGGACCCATCAAATCAGCGCTCTCCGGGCACTGCCTGTGTGGTGTAGAGAGAACTCCTGTCTCCAGCGGGTTAATGTTGCTGCTGGCAGGGTCTTGTGCAAATCAGACCTCTGCATTAGTCCCCTGGCCTCTGCTGCAGGCCCACGGTGCGAGCGGGCGAGGCCCTAAGCAGGCTGTGGCTAACAGGCTGGCTCCCAGGCTTGGATGCAGAGGGGAACCTGGTTGATTTCAGGGGTCTTAGAAAAGGGAAAGCACAAACCACTGTGACTGAGTTTGGACACAGTCATTTGGCGAGACATGGACTACGAGGAAACCCAGAGATGTGGGTCAGCCTGTCTGGACACAGGAAACAGGCAAATGTGTCGTTTAAAAACACATCTGTATTTGGCGATTTCTTTTGGAGGGAATGTTAACTTCAGAGTTTGTTTGTTTAAAAAAGCAACAACAGCTCAAGTGAAAAGTGTATCTGATAAGGCCACAAGGAGGTGTCAGGGCGCAGGGTTCACCAGGGGTAGCGGCGAGGTATCCTGCAGCAAAGGCAGGGGGGCTGAGGCTCCCCTAGAGGTCCATGTCTGTGCTGCCCGACGAGGTCTTCAGCGGGACAGAATCGAACCCGTCCGACGTCCTCTGGAAACAGGAACAGAGAGCGGCTGTCAGTAGGCTCTGGTCAGCGCACCTCACCCTGCACCCAGGAGCGCCTCCCATGGACTTATATGCCCACAGTGCCTAGGAGCCTGCTGCTGAAGCAGGACCCGTGGCGCTAGGCGCTGTACAAACACAGAACACAAAGGTAATCCCGGTCCCAATAGCAATCTGGGAAGGGCAGGATGGTTGTGACCACCTGGCACCTGTTTGTGGCCCCCAGGGTCGTGCCCCTAGGTTGAGGGCCCTGGTTTAGATAGAATTTCTCCAATCAGCTGGCAACGGCCCAGACAGCGAGCTAGCTTTAGGAGAACTGCAACGGCCCTGTACGTGAGGCTAGTGTGCCTTTCCCTCCAGCGGCCACCCTGTCTGCTAAAGCACCCTGCAGTCCGCCACTCCAGCTCTGCAGCTGCTTTCCCCACTGCTCTGTGTGATCCCGCCACAGTCTCGGGGGGCACCAGGAGACTGCGGGTTCCAACCCTGCCTTTGTGAGCGGAGCTGCGCAGGTGGAAATAAGCAACACCTCCCACACCCTCGGGACTGGCCCCACTGGACAGAGGGGCAAGCTGGGCCCTCCCCGCATGTCACTGCATTGTGTCTAGACGCGCTGACGCCCCAGGGCCTGATCCCTGCAGCCTGGGCTGCCCATGGAGACTCAGCCGGACACAGTCAGGAGGGGTGCCAGGGAAGGAGCAGCAGCTCCACGAAGCAGCACGGACTCCAGGCCTGGACTGTTCTGGGCTCATTTCCAGAGGTGCTGAGTGTCCACAGCTCCAGCTGCAGCCCAGGGAGCTGCCGGGCTCAGAGCCAACCGTCAGACCCTCTATCCGCCAGCAGGGGAGTTGCAAGCCAGGGCAGCCTCCGAACAAATGGGGGGAGACTGGTGGGTTCAGGCCCTAGGAGCTTCTGCCTCCCCTCCCCCACTCCAAAGATTCATTGATCCTCCCTGCTGCCCCGCCACCCTGCTCTCCACTCTCCCTCCAGCCCCAGCACACGCCGCACCCTTCCCTCGGCTCACCACAGGATGAGACGGGTGAGCTGAAGGGCCAAGGGAGAAGCACCCCACACCCACAGTGAGACTCCTCTGGGCCGGCCTCCATCCCTCCTGCCCAGGGTCCCAGAGGAGCCTCATCCCCCAGCTGGGGTGAGCCGGAGGGGCAGCACATGGCAGGTGGGAGGATGGCAGCAGATGCAGGGTGTGGAGCCTCTGAGCACTGCTGAATGGACACACAACCGGGGCTGGAGGCGAGCCCCACATTAGCAGCTTACTCCTAGAAATAAATCACCTTCTCTAGCGCCAGCCACCCGAGAGTCCCAAGGAACTAGATCAAATAAGGTCCAGCCTGAGACCTGCCCTGGCTCAGGGGTCGGTCTCATTAGCCCCATTTCAGAGATGGGTAAGCTGAGGCCCAGAGATGGGCAGTGACAGTACGTCCGCTGCAGAGTGGGGAGTTGAGCACTGGCAGGCCCAGCTCTGGGCCTCATGCTCATTTGTTATCCGGGTTACGGGAGCCTCGAAAGGCCCCAGCCAGGCCTGAAGCCTCGTTGTGCCGGGTGCTGCAGAGCAGGGGACAGGCCCTGCCACGGGAGGGCAAAGAGAGGGGAAGTGACTTGCCCAAGTTCACCCTGCAGCTTAAAACCCAGGTGTTGGGCTCCCCGCTCAGACCCCGAGACCACGCTGCACCCCCAGCAAGCTGGGCTGTTCCCGCACGCAGGGCAAAGCTGATGCCACCTCTCGCCTCTCGTGCCCGGTCTCTCTAACTGGGGGCTGCCTCGTCCTCTTACTTTATTGGCATCGGCCCTACAGACGCGCAGCCGAGAGGGGAAACGCAGGCCGCCTTCCCCGTAACTGCTGTTCTTCGAGGTGTGCTGCGCACGCCCATCCAATGCCGGTGTGCGCGTCACGAGCACCGTGCCGGAAGTCTTCCCCTCAGCGGTGTCCACGGGGGACCGGCTCCGGCGCCCCCCTGGAGCAGCGCACATGCCACGGTAGCTAGGCGCCGCCAGCTCCCCCCACCCTCAGTTCCTTCTTGCCGGAAACCCCGACAGTGGGGAAGGAGGGCGGGTGGTGGAATGGACATGTGCTCGAAGAACACCAGTGACGGAAAAAGGTGAGAGCTTGCTCATGTCCATTCAACTTCCCAAGCAGGACCCCTCAGAGGTGCGTAGGGGTTCACGGATGTGTAGATTGCAACACAGCTCTGCTGAACCCAGCATCGTCCCTGGCCTGCTGAGGGATGGCATAGTGGGCCATGAACGTGTGCACAGAGGACCATGTCGCGGCTCGACAGATGTCCTAGATCGGGAAGTGTGCCAGGAAGGCCGCTGAAGATGCCTGCGCTCTGGTCGAGTGGGCTCTGATGATCGGTGGCAGAGGGACTCCTGCCAACTCGTAGCAGGTCCGAATGCAAGAGGTGATCCCTTTTAGAAATCCTCTGTGTGGACACCAGGGGCCCTTCATCCAATCAGCTGTAGAGATGAAAAGCTGAGTCGACTTACGGAAGGGCTTTGTCCAATCTAGGTAGAAAGCCAGGGTCCTTCTTACGTCTCTTCACTGGTCTTGTGGGGCTTGGGGCGGAAGAGTGGAAGGAAGATATCTGTGGAAAGCAGACACCATCTGGGGAAGGAAGGCCAGGTGGAGCTGAAGCTGGACTCTCTCCTTATAGAAGACCGTGTATGGTGGTTCTGAGGTCAGGGCTCACAGCTCAGAGACTCGCTGACGTCCCTGCCACCAGG
Source organism: Eretmochelys imbricata (assembly GCF_965152235.1). Taxonomy (NCBI): domain Eukaryota; kingdom Metazoa; phylum Chordata; order Testudines; family Cheloniidae; genus Eretmochelys; species Eretmochelys imbricata. The sequence goes on along the minus strand of NC_135592.1, from coordinate 16,672,324 downwards.
AAAGCTACCTTCCATGATAGGTGAGAGCAGGGAGCACCAGGCCAAAGGATCAAAGGGTGGGCCCATGAGCCTGGACAGAACCAAGTTGAGATCCCACTGAGTGACCAGGGACTGAACTTGTGGAAAAAGACAGCTGAGGAATCTGACTGTCATGTCATGGGAGACCACCGTCTGCCCCAGTGGGCCGATGACAGGCCAAAATGCACCAGATGCACCCTGATAGAGGAGTGCGCCAGGCCCTGTTTCCTCAAATGAAGCAGGTAGTCCAAGATCGACTGCACTGAAGAATATGAAGGGGAGGTGCCCCGTTCGGCCACGCAGTGGGAGAACCTCGTCCACTTTGCCAGGTACGTCTGTCTAGTTGAAGGCTTTCTACTCTCGGGGAGGATCTGTTGGACCCCCTCTGAACAGGCCTGTTCCTCAGGGTTCAGCCACGCCACGTCCACACCATGAGGAGGAGGGATGTGACGCTGGGGTGCAAGAGTTGGCCAGGATCCTGTGACAGCAGGATCTGGTCAGTTTGGCAGGGGCCATGGAGGGATCACTGCCAGTCTTGACAGCAGCAATGCTGGTGAGGCCATGTCGGGGCGAGCATGATAACCTGCACCTTGTCTCTCCTGATTTTCACTAGGACGTTGCTGGTGAGCGGAATCGGAGGGAACGTACATCAGGCTTCCTGCCCGCGGCAGGAGGAAGGCGTCTGAGAGGGAGCCCTTGCTTAGACCCCATCTGGAGCAAAACCTGTTGCACCTCCAGTTCTGTCTGGTGGCGATCAAATCCACTGGGGAGTCCCCCACCTCTGGGGGTCGTGCCGGCTACCTCCAGGTGGAGCACCCGCCGGCGGCGAGAGGAGGAGTCCCTGCTTAGATGATCTGCTAGCATGTTCCTGGTACCCAGAAAGTGACACGCTTCTGGTTGCCTTCTATGATGAGATAACTGGCTCGGTGGATATGGGGAAAGCGGTGGATGTGATGTATCTTGACTTTAGCAAAGCTTTTGATACGGTCTCCCACAGTATTCTTGCCAGCAAGTTAAAGTAGTACGGGCTGGATGAACGGATGATAAGGTAGACAGAAAGCTGGCTAGATTGTCGGGCTCAACGGATAGTGATCAACAGCTCAATGTCTAGTTGGCAGCGGGTCTCAAGCGGAGTGCCCCGGGGGTGGGTCCTGGGGCTGGTTTTGTTCAACATCTTTATTAATGATCTGGATGATGGGATGAATTGCACCTTCAGCAAGTTCGCAGATGACACTAAGATGCCGGGAGAGGTAGATACACTGGAGGGTAGGGATAGGGTCTAGAGTGACCTTGTCAAATTGGAGGATTGGGCCAAAAGAAATCTGATGAGGTTCAACAAGGACAAGTGCAGAGTCCTGCACTTAGGACGGAAGAATCCCATGTACCACTATAGGCTGGGGACCGACTGGCTAGGCAGCAGTTCTGCAGAAAAGGACCTAGAGGTTACAGTGGATGAGAAGCTGGATGTGTGTCAGCAATGTGTCCTTGTTGCCAAGAAGGCCAACAGCATATTGGGATGCATTAGTAGGAGCATTGCCAGCAGATGGAGGGAAGTGATTATTCCCCTCTATTTGGCACTGGTGAGGCCACACCTGGAGCATTGCGTCCAGTTTTGGTCCCCCCACTACAGAAGGGATGTGGACAAATTGGAGAGAGTCCAGCGGAGGGCAACAAAAATGATTAGGGGGCTGGGGCACATGACTAACAAAGAGAGGCTGAGGGAACTGGGCTTATTTAGTCTGCAGAAGCGAAGAGTGAGGGGGGATTTGATAGCAGCCTTCAACTACCTAAAGGTGGGGGGGTTAGACCTCCTGAGGTCTCTTCCAACCCTAATCTTCTATGATTCTAGATGGATTCCGGGGGTCGATGCAGAAGTCCCAGAGACGGAGTGCCTCTTGGCAGAGGATCGCGCTCCCACTTGTCTGTTGATGTAGAACATCGAGGCTGTGTTGTCCGTCAAGACACTGACCACTCTACCCAATGGGTGAGATAGGAAGACCACGTATGCTCTGTGCACCGCCCTGAGGTCTTTGACATTTATGTGGAGCGTCATTTCCGCTGGGGACCACGTACCCTCGGTCTGGAGAGTGCTGAGATGCACCCCCAGCCGTGGTCCGAGGTGTCCGAAACCAACTCGACTGCGTGAGGAGTGCTGACTCTCGTGAGAAGGGTCCCTGAAGAGGGACGGGGAGGGGAGGTGGGAAGGAGGGATAGAAAGCAACGGAAGGGTGTAACCCCGCACCACCATACTGAGGATCCATCAGTCTGATGCTATAGATGCCATCGCAGGGAGGAAAGGAGAAAGGCAGTTGGCAAAAATAAGGGAGGGAGGATTCTGGGAACAGTCCAGTATGTCTGAAGCACTTAGAGGCACTTAGAGGAGAGGAAGCACTTAGAGGAGAGGAAAGTGATCAGGAACAGTCAGCATGGATTCACCAAGGGCAAGTCATGCCTGACTAACCTAATTGCCTTCTATGACAAGATAACTGGCTCTGTGGACAAGGGGAAAGCAGTGGACATGTTATTCCTGGACTTTAGCAAAGCTTTTGACACAGTCTCCCACAGTATTCTTGCCAGCAAGTTAAAGAAGTATGGGCTGGATGAATGGACTATAAGGTGGATAGAAAGCTGGCTAGATTGTCGGGCTCAACGGGTAGTGATCAATGGCTCCATGTCTAGTTGGCAGCCGGTATCTAGCGGAGTGTCCCAAGGCTCCATCCTGGGGCCGGTTTTGTTCAATATCTTCATTAATGATCTGGAGGATGGTGTGGATTGCACCCTCAGCAAGTTTGCAGATGACACTAAACTGGGAGGAGAGGTAGATACGCTGGAGGGTAGGGATAGGATACAGAGGGACCTAGACAATTTAGAGGATTGTGCCAAAAGAAATCTGATGAGGTTCAACAAGGACAAGTGCAGAGTCCTGCACTTAGGACGGAAGAATCCCATGCACCGCGACAGACTAGGGACCGAATGGCTGGGCAGCAGTTCTGCAGAAAAGGACCTAGGGGTTACAGTGGACGAGAAGCTCGATAGGAGTCAACAGTGTGCCCTTGTTGCCAAGAAGGCTAACGGCATTTTGGGATGTATAAGTAGGGGCATTGCCAGCAGATCGAGGGACGTGATCGTTCCCCTCTATTCGACACTGGTGAGGCCTCATCTGGAGTACTGTGTCCAGTTTTGGGCCCCACACTACAAGAAGGATGTGGAGAAATTGGAGAAAGTCCAGCGAAGGGCAACAAAAATGATGAGGGGACTGGAACACATGAGTTATGAGGACAGGCTGAGGGAACTGGGGATGTTTAGTCTGCGGAAAAGAAGAATGAGGAGGGATTTGATAGCTGCTTTCAATTACCTGAAAGGGGGTTCCAAAGAGGATGGATCTAGACTGTTCTCAGTGGTAGCAGATGACAGAACGAGGAGTAATGGTCTCAGGTTGCAGTGGGGGAGGTTTAGGTTGGATATTAGGAAAAACTTTTTCACTAGGAGGGTGGTGAAACACTGGAATGCGTTACCTAGGGAGGTGGTGGAATCTCCTTCCTTAGGGGTTTTTAAGGTCAGGCTTGACAAAGCCCTGGCTGGGATGACTTAGTTGAGGTTGGTCCTGCTTTGAGCAGGGGGTTGGACTAGATGACCTCCTGAGGTCCCTTCCAAACCTGATATTCTATGATTCTATGTCATCCTCGGGCATACCCTCAAAACAAGCACTTGCCTGTCTGTTTATTGCAGGCTGAGCTTGACTGAGTGGCCTGCAAATATTGTTGGCTAGGACACTGCTGGTAGCCTCTGGATTTCTTACGGGGAGGCTCCTGGCGAGGCTTGCTCCCCTGGCCCTGAGGCTGTTGTGGCTTGAACTGCTTGCGGGGAGGGCCGGGAACATACATGTGGGGTCCTCATGCCCGAGGCTTTGTGCACTGGAGGAGGGAGGGAGAAAGGGGCAGCTGGTCTCTCCAAGGCTCTGGACACTGAGGGGGCGGCTTGAGAGCGCTGGGTGAACCACCAAGGGTTCCATGGGTACCACGGGGCCAGTTTCAGTGCCGACAATGTAGCCAGTACCGCCGGTACCTGAGCTTGTCCCACTGTCGGGGAACCTCGCTCCGAACCAGGGCTGGGTCCTGAGCGGTCGCTCCCAGGCGACCAGGACAGAGCGGAACGGTGGCTCTGCCCTGACCGATGCCGCCTGGCGTCCGATCTGGAGTGGGGTCTTGGGCACCGGTGGCGTTCAACGGATCCGCGAGGGCTGGCGATCTGCATCTCGCACTTGACGAATGGTACCGGGATGAGGAGCTGGACTGGAAGTTGGAACGGGCCCGGTGCCGGGAAGTGCCCACCTGCGGTGATGCCCTCCTAGGGGATCGGTGACAGTCTGAGGAATGGTAGAGTTGGTCCCTGGAGCACTACCATGGTCTTGCAGATACTGGGTGTCAGGACCTGTACTCCTGCTGGGGGGAACATGCCTCCAGAGGTCTGCGCCTGGTCGCTGGCGAGCTGTGCCGCGAGCCTCGCTGCCTGTGACTGAAGGGGGCTGTGCTGCGCCTGCCTTTCACAGTCAGAGGCGCCCTGGGTACGGGAGGGTGAGTGCTGGCAGGACGTCCCCCGCGACGGGGGACGGTGCTGCTGAGGTAGGGACCGTGACAGTCTGAACACGGGTTTACCCCATGACCGGGGAACTGCAGGAGCCGGTGTGGGCAGCACCGGGAGGGTCATGATCTCCTGCGCCACCTGCAGGGCCTCCGGCGTGGACAGTACCTGGAGCTGGCCGAGGCCTCTGCCACTATCTGGGGTGGCTGCTGGGGAGGGGGCTGGGGTACCCTGCTCAACCAGAGCTTGGGCCCGAGATCCCGACCGGGGTGAAGAGGTGTCTGGCACAGGACCTTGCTCGCACCCAATCTTATCCTTTCCCTTGTGGGAGGTTGGAAAGTGACCTCGCACCATCTTCTTGGCCGGAGCAATGGATGGGGCCCGGTGCCGGCCCGTGGACGGTCCCAGTGGGGTGCTGCGTACCGAGGTCACGGTAGTCGGAGCGTTGCTCCGGTGCCGGGGTGAGGGCCAACTCCATCAGGAGTGCTCTTAAACGAATATCGTGCTCCTTCTTAGTCCTTGGCTTGAAGGACTTGCAAATTTTGCACTTTTCACTAATGTGCCTTTGCCCAAGCAAGGCAGACTGCTGCTGTGTGGATCACTGATGGGCATGGGCCTCTTGCAGCGATCACAGGGCTTAAAGCCTGGGGACTGGGCCATCTAACTATAGCTCTAACTATAGCTAAGGGATTTACTAACACTAACAGAAAACTCTAGACACTATAAAACAAGGATTAACGAGTTCGTACGAACAAGAAAGCAACAGCGCTAGCTGAAGCCTCAACAGTTCCAGCACTGTCACTGGCGGCAAGAAGGAACTGAGGGTATGAGGAGCCGGCGATGCCCATATTCCGCGGCATGTGCGTGCCATTCCAGGGGGCACCAGAGCCAGTCCCCTATGGACACTGCTGAGGGGGTGTTCGTCTGGCACCCGGTGCATGCGGCGAACACACCCCTCGGTTGAATGGACATGAGCAAGCACTGGAAGTAGTAACAGCCCCATGAACAATGCTGGGGTGGGAAAGCGGGTTCCAGTCCCAGCGATCACGGGCAGCATTCTGGGGGCAGGAGACTCCAGCGACAGATCCGGGACAGACCCAGGGCCCAGCACCGCTGCCTTGAGGTCAGAGCTAGGCCCAGGCCAGGGAAAGTTTATTTGTGGAGTTTATTTGTATTTCAGCACCTTACTGGGGACTGCAAAGTGGTTCATTGTAACCCTGCAGGTAAGAACATTGTAATCCTACATCAGCAGAGCAGGGGGTGCAGCAGGCGGGGCTGGGGTATTAGCACAGATGAGGGAGAGTGCCACGGCTGTCAGTTTACACCACACAGCTGCTAGGTATTGAGATAGCCTTGGATGCCATGCATCAGGGACCTGAAAGCAAGAAGATTCCTGGTGTAACTGCTTCCCCAGTGGCTAGATGGAGAAACTGCTCAGCATGCGAAGACAGCTTCAGATTCTATTTGCAAAGCCCCAGTAGTTGATAGGCACGAAGCAGGGAGACACAGGGGCTGGGACAGGAGGCCCTGCAGGGAAAATCCCAGGACCAGCCAAGCTGGGGAGAGCTTCCTAGAGAGCCAAACTCCAAGATTGAGGTAAGTCTGCACTAGGCCCAGTTCACAGCAGGCCAAGAACTCCCTGATCACACCCGGGGTGGGTGAAGGGTTCCCATCCCTCCTGTCATTTCACTAGAACACTAGGCCCTGTCTGTCCTCCAGCTCTTTGCTCACTGCAACTCTGGGGACAGGCATGCAAGGAGTGTGTGTGAGATCAGTGAATGCTGTGGGGAGTGAGAGGCTCTTGGGAACATTAGCGGTTCCTCCAAATCCCTGCTGGCAAACTGGGTTGGGACAGTGGGGCCCAGAGGTGCTGGTGGCTTGCAAATGGCCTGCATCTAAACTGAGAAAGGAACCCAGGAGTCTGGACTCCAAGACCACATAACCACAAGACCAGCGTCCCCTCTGCCACTCCATCAGCACCCCAGCAGCGTTTCTGCCCATCCTAACTGTCAAAGCAAGTGGGTTCAAAGGCTCACCTCTGATCTGGGGAGCTGGTGACAGCTGCTGCCCCCAGCAATGGCACAGGGGATGGGCACCCACCTTGTAAGTGAAGGACTTTATCTTGCCAAAGAGAGACTTCTTGCTGGTGAATATCAGATCATCTTCCACATCTTCCCCCTCCATAATGGCACAGCTGTCGGCGGCTGGCAGCTCACTGTCCTTGGCAGTTGAGTTCATCACCAGCTTGGAATATTTATACTCCAACCTTCAGGGGAAGGAAGAGCAGAATGGATGGCACGGGCCCTTTGTGTGGGCACCTCAGAGCTATACACAAAAGGATCTGTGTAGTGTAAGGCCCTGGTTTTCAGAGGGTGTGGGGTGGTGAAACCATCAAAAGATCTGGGGTGCAGTAAAAATGGGGGATGCAGACACTGATCTCCCTGGGACAGGTGGGCTGCCCCTCTCTGCAGCTCTGGGAGCGGTGGCTCCTGGCAGCCCTTGCCTGCAGCTCCCTGGGGCATCCCGCTGAGGTTTGTGCAAGCGGGTGGGATGTGCTGTATTCTCCAGGGTGCGGAGGCCAGGCAGCCACTTGAGCTGGTAGGTCAAGGCATCGGGAGGTGGCAGCAGCCGAGCCCGGGATCCAGCAGCAGGGAGCGAGCTGTGAGGGAGTGATTGTGTGGGCTCAGTGGGGGGAGGCGTCCAGAGAGATCTGTATCCAGCCCGCAGCAAGCGGGTCTGTCCCTGGCAGGGCCCCATGTCCAGCAGACCGACCTAGGTATCGAACCGTGTGATCTCTCTGGAGACTGCGATGAAGAGGTAGTTCCTGTGCTAGGCTCAACAGGGCGCAGTGTTCCTCTCCCGGCTACCGGCTGAGCAGCCGCCTGGAGCCATCCGCTCCTCCCGATGGACACCCCAGAGAAGGTGGTGCTGGCCAGCAGGGGACACTCCTCCCTGGGAGTCAGGACGAACCCCAGGGGAAGAGCCGGGCAGCAGCCCTCTAACAGGGTGGCAGCTACTCACTTTTGGTTTTTCTTCCAGAAGTAGCAGGTCATGCCAGTCAGCAGGATGGCCGCGCAGGTCCCGGCCGAGATCCCCACCTTGAGCCAGAAATCCATGGCTTTGCAGATGCTGACCTTCTGCTCTGGGAGGGGAACGCCGCCTGCACAGAGCTTCGGCTCCCGCCACACGTACGTGGTTCTCTGCAGGGGGCAAACAGCCATGCCCCCCCCTTCAGTCCCACACAGCGTCCCAGGAGCGTGGGGGTGAAGCCAGGCCCCCGGAGCAGCACTCCACCTGGGCAGCACCATGCCGAAGGGAGTCTGCTTCTGCTGGGGCAGCCCTGGCAGGACCACACCCAGTAGCTCTGGGCTTGCTGTGCACTCCCTTCAGGCCCTGCCGGACCATTGCCCACCACCTCGACAGCTCCCGATTCACCCTGACCTCCACTTGGAGACAAGGACTGGGTAGGGCACTGATTCCCAGGGACTTGTGGGAATTTCCCATGGAAGTGGGGGAGTCTGGCCTCTGCCATAGGCGCCAACTTCTCCTGGCACCGGTGGGTGCTTGCCCCGGGCCCTGCCCCGTCCCCATTCCAACCCCTTGCCCGCCCCAATTCTGCCTCCTCCCTGCCCCTATTGGACTCCTTCCCCAAATCCATGCCCCAGCCCCGCCTCCTCCCCTGAGTGTGCCACGTTCCCACTCCTCCCCCCTCGCTCCCACAGCTGTTTCGCGGCAGCAAGCCCTGGGAGGAGAAGCAGGGAAGGTGCACTCAGGGAAGGAGGCGGAGGCGAGCTGCAGGGGGGAGCTGCTGGTGGGTGCAGAGCACCCATCAATTTTTCCCTGTGGGTGCTCCAGCCCTGGAGCACCCATGGAGTCAGTGCCTATGGTCTCTGCTACAAACCCTCTAGGCTCCCTGAAGACCAGCTGGGCTCTCCCACAATGCTTTAGGGCACTGGGGACTAAGAATCCTGCAGCAGCATCACTGCAATGCTGCGTGCAGCTAGTGTGACGCAGGGCACGGCTGCTGCCGGGAACAGCACGGCAAGGGTGGGCCCCCTGCATTGCTGGTGCAAGCCCATCAGCTCGCTTATCAACCGCTCGCTTCTCCCGCCAGCTGGACGCACCCCTCCCCGCCCCAGCCCATTGAGACGCAGCTCCATCGTGTGAGAGCTCACCTGGATCCCGCGGAGGCAGGCGCTGACAATGGCGTGGTAATCGTAGGCGGAACAGAGGGGGCAGGCTGCGGAGGTCTCCCACAGGAAGTGGAACGTGCAACCGTCACATGTCCCATCGGGGCATTTACTGTCAGGAGAGATGAGGAGGATCCTGAGCCGCCAGCCCCAGTCACTGCCTGCAGCACCGTGTGACCAGGCAGGGCTGCAAGCGAGCTGCAGCGTGACCCCGGGCACAGCGTGCTTAGTGTCCAAGCCCTGGGGCCTGGCTGGCAGATGGTGCACCATCTGGCTTGGCACCTCCCCAGCGATGCAGATCCTGCTGGCCGCTTTCCACCACCAATCACACCCTGGCGGCGCACCAGGCTAGCCGGGCCACAATGGATCATCACTAATAGGATGTGACGCAGGAACAACCCTGGCTGGCTCACCCAGGGCCGGGCAGGGCCCAGGGGGCGAACAGGAGTGAAGAGCAAAGAGAACTGGCTATAGTCCCTCCCTTGGTCAGCAGCTTGGACGCACTCACCCAGGGAGCCGGCACGCAGGGACACATGCACAGAGGAACACCACAGCACCCCAGGAAGGTGGCAGAGCCATGGGGGAAGCTCCCTACTGCGACAGCACATTGGGACAGGCTGGGCCATGTTCTGCAAACCTGGCTCCAGTTTAGTTACAGAACCTGGCACAGAAACAGCCTCCCAAATCCTTGTGCACATTCAGACAGCCCGGGAACCAAGTGTGGCCACTGAGTTGGGCTGACTCTGTTTCTCAGTGCCCAGGCACAGAAGTGCCAGGTGCCCACACCTTCAGTGGATGCCAATGGGAAACGTGCTCAGGACTTCTGAGCAACAGGCCTGAGGGGGGGAGGGATAGCTCAGTGGTTTAAGCATTGGCTTGAGGAGACCATTTGGGATCTGGGGCAAAGATTGGGGATTGGTCCTGCTTTGAGCAGGGGTTTGGACTAGATGACCTCCTCAGGTCCCTTCCAACCCTGGTATTCTATGATTCTATGAATTTGGCCACCCAAACTCAGCAGCCATTTGTGAAAATGCAGCTGTTTCTATGCGTGGCAAGATCCCAGAGTGGTGGATTTGGAGAGGAACTGTGAGCTCTTGCCCAGCAAGCACCAGGCACTGCCCAAATCCAGGAGCTGGGCTGGAAATGCTGATCTGTTTGTGAACAGCAGGCCTGGATGGCACCAGAGGAGAAGGGGACCTGATGGCGGCTGGGGAAGAGACACAGGTCAGGCCCTGGGGGGAGTGCACAGGGCCCGGCTCTGCCCCAGCACAGTCCGGGGGAGCTTGGCTGAGGACTGCAGGAGCAGGGCCAGTTTGGACCCAGGGCAGCCAGCTGGCCTCAGTCTAGGTCACAGATTTGAAAGCAGCCTTCAGGTTGAGCCAGCTGCTGCCCAGGGAAAGAATCTGGCTGTCCTGTGCAGGGTCGGGAGAGCCCCTTCCACACCGTCTGCATCTGCATTCCCAGCCTGCCCTTCCCTCCCTTGCCAGGGGGTCCTCCACAAGCAACACCCTGCAGTGGAGGCAGCTGGCATTTGGGCTGGGGATGCTTCGGCAAGGTGCCCTGAAGCTCATTCTCAGCAGGAGGAGAGGGGGAGGCCCAGAGACCGAAACTCCCAGCATGCAACACTCCACCTTGGGCCATGGGGCTGGGCCAGCTGGTTTTCTCAGACATTTTGCACTACTACCGAGACAGGGTCCTCCGCTCTGGGGGCAGCGCTAATGCAGGGAGGGCCCCACGGGCCAGCTCAGCCAGCTCACAGTGGGTCTGGACGCTGCAGGGTGGTTGAAGCAGCAGCACCTTGTCTACACTAGGGCTCCTGTTGTTGCTGCCACGTGTAGGGCTGCACGACCGGGAGCAGTGCTGCTGGGGGCTTTCAGAAGGCTGAGGGCAGCTGGCTCCATAGCGTGCCTACCGGACACGGCTCTCCACCAGCTGGCAAGCTGCCACCGCAACCTGTTGCTGGGCAAACTATGGGCACCGAACGGATCAACACCCTGTGTTGCAAACAGCCCAGGGTCTGGCAGCCTGTCCTGCACATTACTCCTTCTCTGAGCTGTTCTGCCTTGTACTGAGCCAGCGAGCCTGCCCAGAGAGGGGCGGGGGCCCCACAGTGCACAGCAGCCCTGGCGCTTACCTTGGCACAGACAGGGCTCCGGAGCCTGTCTTCAGGGGGTCACATCGCAGGCGGATGGCTGTGGCCCGCCCAGAGCTGCAGGACTGGGTCACGTCATTGGACCTGCAGGTTAGACAAATGCACTGCACTTAGCAAGGCCTCTGGTCTAGTGTGAATGCTCAGCATGGCCCAGCACTTCACAAGGCAGGTCCTGTGGGACCTGGCTACGAACCAGGTCACACAGCGGGGGTGGGGAGAAGATCCTTGAGCCTTCTCCCCCCAGCCCCAGGGGACCGTGGCTATGACTGTGGTTCCCTTGCTCTCTGGGGTGGGGAAGGACGGTCCTGGACTGTTCCCTGAGGGCCTGGCAAAGGCTCCGCGTGGAGCTGCGCTTGGCTATGCCGAGCTATGCAGGTGGCGACAGTGGGCAGGGACCAGGGCGCCTGCCCCCCTGCACTTGAGGCCCCCGTTACCTGTAGAAGAAGATCACATCGGTCAGCCCCGTGTTCTCGGGGGCGAAGTGCTCAGGTAGGGAGGTGATGTTGTCCAGGGTTGTTTCTGTCGTCACCCCTGAAATGACACCCAAGCGGGTGAGGGTCCTAGCACAGAGCAGCTCCACTCCCAGTGCTCGCACTGGGCCACGGGGAAGCAGGGTGGGCTCCCAGCAACTGCCGAGAGACACGCACAGCGGGCTGGTCCATGCCCGCCTCCCCTGCCCACTCGCCCTAGATCAGCAAGCCACATGGGGCTCCTTATGGCTGGCGTGTGAGCACCAGGAACAGACAATCTGCAGGGGACGCTATGCCCCAGTAAAACTGCCGCAGCCCCCTGCCCGCAGCGATGCCCGTCGGGCTGCAGCATGGTCACAGCACCGGGGGGGCCAGCTGCTCAGAGACAGCAGCAGCCACTGCTTGCCGCCACTGTGCAGGAGCCTGCCCCTGCCGAGCCCTGTGCACAGGCTGGTGCTGCTGGTGGGGGCTGAGTGCCCCGCTGCCCCTCTCCCCCCATGGGGAGCGCAGAGACGTGCCAGCAGCCAGCTGCTTCTGGGAGCAGCGTGGGGCCACAGCATGCAGGCAGCCTGCCTGAGCTCTGCTGTGCCGCCGGCTGGGAGCCACCTGTGGTGAGCTCCTCCCGGCCAGAGCCTGCCCCTCGCACCCCCTCCCGCACCCCAACCCCTTGCCCCAGGTCAGAACCCCCTCCTGCACCCAAACTCCCTCCCAGACCCTGCACCCCAACCCCCTGCCCCAGGTCAGAACCCCCTCCTGCACCCCCTCCTGCACCCCAACATTTTGCGTGTGATGCAGCTCTCGGAATATTTTAGTCAAAGACAAAAACAAAAAAATGTATCTTCTTCTTTGAAAGGTTGCCGACCCCTGCTCTAGAGTCTCTTAAGGTGTGGAGGGATTTCTCAGTTTTCTTGGCAAGCTTGGTTTGATCCCTGGAATGGAAGGTCCTCAAACGTAGTTGGGACTTCCCTCAGAAATCCCAACAGTTGGAGCCAGGAAGCCCTCCTCACGACCACTGCCATGGAGATGGAACAAGTAGCTGTGTCAGCAGCATCCAAAGAAGCCTGTAGGGACGTCTTTGCAAGCAGTTGGCCCTTATCAACGATTGCCTGAAACTTCTCCTTCTAATCCATTAGAAGATGCTCAGCAAAGGCATCTTAGTATGGCTATACTTTGCCATGAGGGCTTGGTAACTGGCGATCCTGCACTGACCATGACTTACAACCAGATAAATCAAGATGCTTAAAATCTTTGCTGCGTGGCGTGGACTTGGGGTGGTGCTGGCTGCCATGTTTGTTCACAGCATCGAGCTCACAGGAGTTTCAGGGGGATGTGAAAATAAAAAGTCTGAGTCCTTGGAGGGAACATTGTGTTTTGTGTTTGCTCTCTTACAGAGGCCGGGCCATGCCATGTTATTTCTGCTGGGTCCACCAAGGCCTCGTGGATGGGTAATGTGACACGGGCAGGCGCGGTGGTGTGCAGGCTGTCAAGTAGTTTATGCTGCGACTCCTTAAGCAGGAGTCCGCCACTCTTTTAATAAGGTCCAGTAGGGATAAGGAGGTTTTATTACTGTTATACAAGGCACTGGTGAGACCTCACCTGGAATACTGTGTGCAGTTCTGGTCTCCCATGTTTAAGAAGGATGAATTCAAACTGGAACAGGTACAGAGAAGGGCTACTAAGATGATCCGAGGAATGGAAAACTTGTCTTATGAAAGGAGACTCAAGGAGCTTGGCTTGTTTAGCCTAACTAAAAGAAGGTTGAGGGGAGATATGATTGCCTCTATAAATATATCAGAGGGATAAATACCGGAGAGGAATTATTTAAGCTCAGTACCAATGTGGACACAAGAACAAATGGATATAAACTGGCCACCAGGAAATTTAGACTAGAAATTAGACAAAGGCTTCTAACCATCAGAGGAGTGAAGTTTTGGAATAGCCTTCCAAGGGAAGCAGTGGGGGCAAAAGATCTATCTGGCTTTAAGATTAAACTCGATAAGTTTATGGAGGAGATGGTATGATGGGATAACATGGTTTTGGTAATTAAACATTCATGGTAAATAGCCTATGATGGGATATTAGATGGGGTTGGATCCCAGTTACCCAGGAAAGAATTTTCTGTAGTATCTGGCTGATGAATCTTGCCCATATCCTCAGGGTTTAGCTGATCACCATATTTGGGGTCGGGAAGGAATTTTCCTCCAGGGCAGATTGGAAGAGGCCCTGGAGGTTTTTTGCCTTCCTCTGTAGCATGGGGCACGTGTCACTTGCTGGAGGATTCTCTGCTCCTTGAAGTCTTTAAACTATGATTTGAGGACTTCAATAGCACAGATATAGGTGTGAGGTTTTTTGCAGGAGTGGTGGGTGAAATTCTGTGGCCTGCGTTGTGCAGGAGGTCGGACTAGATGATCATAATGGTCCCTTCTGACCTAAATATCTATGAATCTATGAAATGGTTTAAAATCAGCAGCCCAGGACATGGCGGTAGGTTCGTCAGGGGAAGATGGAGAAATGTTGGTCGTAAGGAGTAATCTCTTTGTCCAGTCTCGCTTCCTAGGCCTCAGAGGTCTCATCCTGTGGATCAGTAGCCCGAGAGAGAAATGCTGGTGGGGAGTCTCTTCTCTTCTCCTGGCGAGAAGCACTAGAAGCCCTTGAAAACTGCTGACAATAAGCCACCCAAGGGTCCAAGTAGGGCCACTGGGGTGGTGCAAAAGCCATGGGTGGGGGCACCCAAGGGTGTCCATACCAACCGGGTGGGGCTTGACTCTAATGAGGGTAAGAGATCTCAGGAAGGCAGGCTCATTGGCAGCCGAAAGGAGAGCCTTGGACAGAATGTGGGAGATTGATGAAAAATCCCCAATCATCGTCTTCCTCTTCCTCATTGGGCAGAGGTGGAGCAGTCCTGGAAGTAAAGGAAGACTCTGTCGGTATCACGTGCGTCTCCAAGGAACAGGAGGTGATCAGTACGGGATGGTGCTGGGCTGAGCAGGGGAGATTCAGGCGTTTCTGAAAGCACCAAGTCCCTAGGAAAGGAAGCTCCTGTGGTACCGGGATGGGCAAAATACTGACGAAGTGAGACTGCAGAGGTGGCTGTGCCACAAGGTGATGACGGTACCGGAAGTCTCATGTGTTTGGTGTACGGCCAGGAGGCGTAGGTCTGGTCTTTTATGGAGCTGAAGTACTAGGTACCGAGGCCCTAGGGGACTCTGCCAGTTGTGGTGCAGAAGAGCTGGTCTTCTCTGTACTGCTCCGTTCACCTGACGGTACCAATCTTCCAGAGCCAGAGCTCTTAAAGTCCTTAGGCTTGCTGGCAGTGACGGTACTTGAGGAGCCTGCAGCCTCATGGGTCACAGACCCGTGGGTGCTGAGCTGGTCGACCTGGCTGGGGACCATCTCTTTGCGGCAAATTATCTACCATGGGGACTTGAGACTGCTTCTTAGAGATTTTTTGAGAGGATTCCACCTATTTCTTCTTCGAAGCTCTCGGGTTGTGTTTTCCCAAGGAAGTTGACGTGGCTGGCCTGGTCGGGGACCATTGTGCAAGGGGAGTCCCTGGGCCAGGGGCAGAGGCCAGTTGGAGCAAGCGCTTCATCGTAAGGAGACGCAGTTTTAGTTCCTGGCTCTTTCTGCCCTCAACTTTAATTTGAAGCAGAAATTACACTTCTGAGGAACACGTGACTCCCCGCGACACCATATACAACGGGAATGTCCGTGACCGACCGGGATAGCCTCCTGGCCTGAAAGGCGATGTTTAAATCTGGGGGAACCGGGCTTACCCTTCCCGGGTTTCACTTCCTCTGAGGGGAAAAAGTGAGGGAAAAAGGTAGATGGATGGGCAACAGTCGCTATCCCAGTAAGAATTTTTTTGTGATTTTTTTTTTTTTTTTTTGTGAACTAAAGAAAGGGAGGCAAGGGATTCCGGCTACTAACTAAGGAAAACTCTCGGAACTACCATGAGCAAGAGCAAGACACAGTTATGGTAATCTCAGCTCGGGCGCCTCAGTCCAAGGCGGCTGAGAAGGGACTGAAGCGGTTTGCCCACGCAGCGCGATGCAGCCCGGTGCGGGGCGTGAGGCAGGGAGGGCGCATGTGCAGGCCGAACAGACACTGCTGCCTAAAATCTCCGATCTGAGGCACGTGGGGCGCAAAGGCACCTAGGGTTAAAAGAACCTAGAGGGGGGCGCCCACGAGACACTACTCGAAGAAGCAGCAGCACGTCCTTGGCCTTACACCCAGGAGGTGCCTCTCAGTGGAGCAGGGTAGGAGGCCAGTTTCCAGACTCTGGGCCGAGCACAGGAGCTGCAGGCCTGACCCTCCCTGCCCTGCCCTGAGTGGAGTCACTGACCCCACCGCAAACCACTGCCCAGCCTCTCTTCTCCTCCCATTGCAGCAGGTGCAGGGCACCCCACTTTGCCCAGGTGCCCAGGAGCGCCCCAGTGTGGGACAGGGCTGGATCAGACCCTGAAAGGCCAGTCCCCATCCCCAGACTGGGGAAGCAGCACCTACCTACGACACGGTCAGCCAGGCTCACAGGCTGGGAGGACACTATGGTTTTGTAGCCCATCACATCAGAAGGGACAATGATGGACTGGCATACGTAGGAGGTGACTGATTTCGAGAACTCCGCCTCCCCATCAGGGACCCGCATGTCGGTGACGTTGTCCGTACAGGTGGCCATCTTCCTTCCCTGGGGTTAAGGAGCAAAGCAGTCAGCCCCCGTCCGGTGCCAGCACTCTGCTTTCTGGGGGAGGGGGACGAGCCACACGTGGTACGGGGATTTGAGGTGAACGTCTCCGTATGGCTCTCACCATGCTTCTTGGCCCAGACCTGTGAGACCCCATTACTGTCCTGGCCTTCTGCACAGCTGCAACAGCCCATGTTGGCACTTGGGGCTATGGAGATTTCTAGGTAAAACCCACCTGCTAAGGCCCTACATGACTATCAAACTCATAAGAAAGTAAGAATGGCCCTACTGGGTCAGACCAAAGGCCCATCTAGGCCAGTATCCCGTCTTCCGACAGTGGCCAGTGCCAGGTGCCCCAGAGGAAATGAATGGAACAAGTAATCATCAAGTGATCCCGTGTTGCTCATTCCCATCTTCTGGCAAACAGACACTACAGACACCATTTCTGGCCATCCTGGCTAATAGCCATTCATGGACCTATCCTCCAAGAACTTAGCTAGTTCTTTATTGAACCCTGTTATGGTCTTGGTCTTCACAATATCCTCTGGCAAGGAGTTCCACAGGTTGACTGTGCGTTGTGTGAAGAAATACTGCCTTTTGTTTGTTTAAAACTTGCTGCCTATTAATTTCATTTGGTGACCCCTAGTTCTTGTGTTATGAGAAGTAGTAAACAACACTTCCTTATCTACTTTCTCTACACCAGTCATGATTTTATAGATCTCCATCATATCTCCCCTCAGCTGTCTCTTTTCCAAGCTGAAAAGTCCCAGTCTTATTAATTTCTCCTCATACGGAAGCCGTTCCATACCCGTACTAATTTTGATTGCCCTTTTCTGAAACTTTTCCAATTCCAATATATCTTTTTTGAGATGGGGCGACCACATCTGCACACAGTATTCAAGATGTGGACATACCATGGATTTATATAGAGGCGACATGATATTTTCTGTCCTATTATCTATCCCTTCCTTAATTATTGCCAGCATTCTGTTCGCTTTTTTGACTGCTGTTGCACAATGAGTGGATGTTTGCAAAGAACTATCCACAATGACCCCAAGATCTCTCGAGTGCTAACAGCTAATTTAGACCCCATCATTTTATAAGTATAGTTGGGCTTATGCTTTCCGATGTGCATTACTTTGCATTTATCAACATTAAATTTAATCTGCCATTTTGTTGCCCAGTCACCCAGTTTTGAGGAATCCTTTTGCAGCTCTTCGCAGTCTGCCTGGGTCTTAACTGTCTTTAGTAATTTTGTATCATCTGCATATTTTGCCACAGCACTGTTTACCTCTTTTTCCAGATCATTTACGAATATGTTGAATAGGACTGGTCCCAGAACAGAGCCCTGGGGGACAAGACTAGTTACCTCTCTCCATTCTGAAAACTGACCATTTATACCTACCCCTTGTTTCCTATCTTTTAACCAGTTAACAATCCATGAGAGCACCTTCCCTCTTACCCTGTGGCAGCTTACTTTGCGTAAGAGTCTTTGGTGAGGGACCTTGTCAAAGGGTTTCTGAAAATCTAAGTACACTATATCCACTGGATCCCCCTTGTTCACATACTTGTTGACCCCCTCAAAGAATTCTAGTAGATTGGTGAGGCATGATTTCCCTTTACAAAAACCATGTTGACTCTTCCTCAACGAATTATATGAATCTGTCTATAATCTATATTAATCTATATGTCTGACAATATTGTTCTTTATTATAGTTTCAATCAGTTTGCCCAGTACTGAAGTCAGGCTTACGAGCCGAAAATTGCCGGGATCACCTCTGGAGCCCTTTTTAAAAATTGGCGTCACATTAGCTATCCTCCAGTCATCTAGTACAGAAGCGGATTTAAATGAGAGGTTACAGACTACGGTTAGTACTTCTGCAATTTCACATTTGAGTTCCTTCAGAACTCTTGGGGGAATACTATCTGGTCCTGATGACTTATTGCTGTTTAATTTATCAGTTTGTTCCAAAGTCTCCTCTAATGATACCTCAATCTGGGACAGTTCCTCAGATCTGTCACCTAAAAAGAATGGCTCAGGTTTGAGAATCACCCTCACATCCTCAGCCGTGATGACCGATGCAAAGAATTCATTTAGTTTCTCCGCAATGACCTTATCGTCCTTGAGTGCTCCTTTAGCACCTCAACTGTCCAGTGGCCCCACGGGTTGTTTAGCAGGCTTCTTGCTTCTGATGTACTTAAAAAAAATTTGCTATTACTTTTTGATTCTTTGGCTAACTGTTCCTCAAATTCTTTTTTGGCCGTCCTAATTGTATTTTTACACATCATTGGCCAGTGTTTATGCTCCTTTCTATTTTCCTCACTAGGATTTAACTTCCACTTTTTAAAAGATGCCTTTTTGCCTCTCACTGCTTCTTTTACTTTGTTGTTTAGCCACGGTGGCTCTTTTTTTGGTTCTCTTACTGTGTTTTTTTAATTTGGGGTGTACATTTAAATTGAGCCTCTACTATGGTGTCGTTAAATAGTTTCCATGCACCTTGCAGAGATTTCCCTTTTGGCACTACACCCTTTAATTTGTGTTTAACTAACCTCCTCATTTTTGTGTAGATCCCCTTTCTGAAATTAAATGCTACAGTGCTGGGCCATTGTGGTGTTTTTCCTGCCACAGGGATATTAAATTTAAGTATATGACGGCCACTATTACCAAGCAGTCCAGCTATATTCACCTCTTGGACCAGATCCTGTGCTCCACTTAGGACTAAATCAAGAATTGCCTCTCCTCTGGTGGGTTCTAGGACTAGCTGCTCTGAGAAGCAGTCATTTAAGGTGTCAAAAAACTTTCTTTCTGCATCCCATCCTGAGGTGACATGTACCCAGTCAATATGGGGATAATTGAAATCCCCCATTATTACTGAGCTTTTTATTTTAATAGCCTCTCTATTCTCCCTGAGCATTTCACAGTCACTATCACCATCCTCATCAGGCGGTCAGTAATATATCCCTACCGCTATATTCTTATTATTAGAGCATGGAATTTCTATCCATAGAGATTCTATGGTACAGTTTGATTCATTTACAATTTTTACTTCATTTGATTTGGCTGTATTTTAAAGAATCTTTATTGAGGTTACAGGGACAAACCATTCCGATGTGTAGAAAGAATAGTAAATATGGCAGGCGACCAGCTTGGCTTAACAGTGAAACCCTTGCTGATCTTAAATACAAAAAAGAAGCTTACAAGAAGTGGAAGGTTGGACAAATGACCAGGGACGAGTATAAAAATATTGCTCGGGCATGCAGGAGTGAAATCAGGAAGGCCAAATCACACCTGGAGTTGCAGCTAGCAAGAAATGTTAAGAGTAACAAGAAGGGTTTCTTCAGGTATGTTAGCAACAAGAAGAAAGTCAAGGAAAATGTGGGCCCCTTACTGAATGAGGGAGGCAACCTAGTGACAGAGGATGTGGAAAAAGCTAATGTACTCAATGCTTTTTTTGCCTCTGTCTTTACGAAAAAGGTCAGCTCCCAGACTACTGCACTGGGCAGTACAGCATGGGGAGGAGGTGACCAGCCCCCTGTGGAGAAAGAAGTGGTTTGGGACTATTTAGAAAAGCTGGACGTGCACAAGTCCATGGGGCCGGATGCGCTGCATCCGAGAGTGCTAAAGGAGTTGGCAGATGCGATTGCAGAGCCATTGGCCATTATCTTTGAAAACTCATGACGATCGGGGGAAGTCCCGGACGACTGGAAAAAGGCTAATATAGTGCCCATCTTTAAAAAAGGGAAGAAGGAGGATCCTGGGAACTACAGGCCAGTCAGCCTCACCTCAGTCCCTGGAAAAATCATGGAGCAGGTCCTCAAGGAATCAATTCTGAAGCACTTAGAGGAGAGGAAAGTGATCAGGAACAGTCAGCATGGATTCACCAAGGGCAAGTCATGCCTGACTAATCTAATTGCCTTCTATGACGAGATAACTGGCTCTGTGGATGAAGGAAAAGCAGTGGACGTGCTGTTCCTTGACTTTAGTAAAGCTTTTGACACGGTCTCCCACAGTATTCTTGCCAGCAAGTTAAAGAAGTATGGGCTGGATGAATGAAAGGTGGATAGAAAGCTGGCTAGATTGTCGGGCACAACGAGTAGTGATCAATGGCTCCATGTCTAGTTGGCAGCCAGTATCAAGTGGAGTGCCACAAGGCTCGGTCCTGGGGCTCGTTTTGTTCAATATCTTCATTAATGATCTGGAGGATGGTGTGGATTGCACCCTCAGCAAGTTTGCAGATGACACTAAACTGGGAGGAGAGGTAGATACGCTGGAGGTAGGGATAGGATACAGAGGGACCTAGACAAATTGGAGGTTTCGGCCAAAAGAAATCTGATGAAATTCAAAAAGGACAAGTGCAGAGTCCTGCACTTAGGACGGAAGAATCCCATGCACCGCGACAGACTAGGGACCGAATGGCTAGGCAGCAGTTCTGCAGAAAAGGACGTAGGGGTTACAGTGGACGAGAAGCTCAATAGGAGTCAACAGTATGCTCTTGTTGCCAAGAAGGCCAATGGCATTTTGGGATGTATAAGTAGGGGCATTGCCAGCATATCGAGGACGTGATTGTTCCCCTCTATTCGACATGGGTGAGGCCTCATCTGGAGTACTGTGTCTAGTTTTGGGCCCCTCACTACAAGAAGGTTGTGGAAAAATTGGAAAGAGTCCAGCGGAGGGCAACAAAAATGATTACGGGACTGGAACACATGAGTTATGAGGAGAGGCTGAGGGAACTGGGGATGTTTAGTCTACGGAAGAGAAGAATGAGGGGGGATTTTCATAGCTGCTTTCAACTACCTGAAAGGGGGCTCCAAAGAGGGTGAATCTAGACTGTTCTCAGTGGTAGCAGATGACAGAACAAGGAGTAATGGTCTCAAGTTGCAGTGAGGGAGATTTAGGTTGGATATTAGGAAAAACTTTTTCACTAGGAGGGTGGTGAAACACTGGAATGCGTTACCTAGGGAGGTGGTGGAATCTCCTTCCTTAGAAGTTTTTAAGGTCAGGCTTGACAAAGCCCTGGCTGGGATGATTTAATTGGGGATCGGTCCTGCTTTGAGCAGGGGGTTGGACTAGATGACCTCCTGAGGTCCCTTCCAACCCTGATATTCTATGATTCTATGCTTTCTTTCGCATATAGTGCCCCTCCCCGACCAGCACAACCTGTTCTGTCCTTCCGTTATATTTTGTACCCTGGTATTACTGTGTCCCATTGATTATCCTCATTCCACCAAGTTTCTGTGATGCCTATTATATGAATAGCCTCATGTAATACGAGGCACTCTAGTTCACCCATTTTATTATTGAGACTTCTAGCATTGGTATATAAGCACTTTAAAAACTTGTCTCCTTTTAGCTGTCTGCCATTACATGATGTAACTGAATGGAACTCTTCTTTATTTGACTGTTTATGATTCATAGATTCATAGATATTTAGGTCAGAAGGGACCATTATGATCATCTAGTCCGACCTCCTGCACAACGCAGGCCATAGAATTTCACCCACCACTCCTGCAAAAAACCTCACACCTATATCTGTGCTATTGAAGTCCTCAAATCATAGTTTAAAGACTTCAAGGAGCAGAGAATCCTCCAGCAAGTGCCCCATGCTACAAAGGAAGGCGAAAAACCTCCAGGGCCTCTTCCAATTCCTTCCCAACCCCAAATATGTCGATCAACTAAACCCTGAGCATATGGGCAAGGTTCATCAGCCAGATACTACAGAAAATTCTTTCCTGGGTAACTCGGATCCCACCCCATCTAATATCCCATCACAGGCCATTGGGCCTATTTACCATGAATGTTTAATTACCAAAACCATGTTATCCCATCATACCATCTCCTCCATAAACTTATCGAGTTTAATCTTAAAGCCAGATAGATCTTTTGCCCCCACTGCTTCCCTTGGAAGGCTATTCCAAAACTTCACTCCTCTGATGGTTAGAAGCCTTTGTCTAATTTCTAGTCTAAATTTCCTGGTGGCCAGTTTATATCCATTTGTTCTTGTGTCCAGACCCTGCCTGTATTTTATTATTTTTTATCCTCTCGTCCTCACTAGGACATAGAGAATCTCCATTAATAGATCCTCCCCAAAGGGATGTCTCTGTCTGAACCACATGCTCCTTTGCATCTGTCAGCTTCCCCCAGCCCTTAGTTTAAAAACTGCTCTAAGACCTTTTTAATGTTAAGTGCCAGCAATCTGGTTCTAGTTTGGTTTAGGTGGAGCCCATCCTTCCTGTACAGGCTCCCCCTTTCCCCAGTTCCTAATAAATCTAAACCCCTCCTCCCTACACCATTGTTTCATCCATGCATTGAGACCCTGCAGTTCTGCCCGTCTCCCTGGCCCTGCGTGTGGAACTGGGAGCATCTCAGAGAATGAGGCCATGGAGATCCTGGACTTCAATCTCTTACCTAGCAGCCTAAATTTGGCCTCCAGGACCTCTCTCCTACCCTTCCCTATGTCACTGGTACCTACATGTACCACGACCTACATGTACCACCTCCCCAGCACTACGTATAAGTCTATCTAGATGTCTTGAGAGATCCTCAACCTTCGCATCAGGCAGGCAAGTCACCATGCAGTTCTCATGGTCATCACAAACCCAGCTCTCTATGTTTCTAATGATCGAATCGCCCATTACTAACACCTGCCTTTTCCTAATGACTGGAGTTCTCTCCCCCAGAGAGGTAACCTCAGTGCAAGAGGATACCCCATCATCATCTGGAAGGAGGGACCCAACTATGGGATTGCTTCCCTCTGCTCCAGTTGGATGTTCTCCTTCCCTGAGACTTTCATCCTCCTCAACAGCACAGAGGCTGTCAGACCAGGGGTGGGACCATCCTACTATGTCCCGGAAAGTCTCATCTATATACCTCTCTGTCTCCCTTAGCTCCTCCAGCTCAGCCAGTCTGGTCTCCAAAGCCCGTACATGGTCTCTGAGGGCCAGGAGCTCCTTGTGCCGAATGCATACACATGCCACCTGCCCATAGGGAAGGTAATCATACATAGAATTGTAGAATATTGGGGCTGGAAGAGACCTCAGGAGGTCATCTAGTCCAAACCCCTGCTCAAAGCAGGACCAACACCAACTAAATCATCCTGGCCAGGGCTTTGTCTAGCCGGGCCTTAAAAACCTCTAAGGAGGGAGATTCCACCACCTGCCTAGGTAATGCATTCCAGTGCTTCGCCACCCTCCTAGTGAAATAGTTTTTCCTAATATCCAACCTAAACCTCCCCCACTGCAACTTGAGACTATTGCTCCTTGTTCTGTCATCTGCTACCACTGAGAACAGCAGAGCTCCATCCTCTTTGGAACCCCCTTTCAGGTAGCTGAAGGCTTCTATCAAATCCCCCCTCACTCTTCTCTTCTGCAGACTAAACAAGCCCAGTCCCCTCAGCCGCTCCTCATAAGTCATGTGCCCCTGCCCCCGAATCCTTTTTGTTACATGCTGCATTGGGTGCAATAAACTGGGTAGCCCCCGCTCTGTAGCTGGACTTCTGCCCGCATTCTCTTTTTCCTCCTGCAGCTGGTTCCTTTGTTGTTGTTTTGTTTATATCAAGGGGTGTTTTTGGCTTTTAAGTTTAAAAAATGTTGAGTTCTAGCCCCTGCTCACACTGTCCTTGAGGGGGCCATTTGGGATCTGGGGCAAAAATTGGGGATGGGTCCTGCTTTGAGCAGGGGGTTGGACTAGATGACCTCCTGAGGTCCCTTCCACCCCTGATATTCTATGATTCTATGATTCTATGGTCGCTTAGGAGTGGGCTTTTTAAAGCCCTGGTCTCCCTAAGTAGCCCCGCCCCCTGGTTAAGGGTTGATGGGTGCTAAAAGGCTTAGGGATCACAGCCTCCTTAAGAAGCTCTCAGCTCTCAGCCTTGCCTAGCAGGCTGCTAGGCTCAGCACACGGTCAGCACATGGTCCCGCAAACAAACAAAGCCCAGGGTATATTTCAGTCAAGCAGCAAGCACACCACACAGACTCATCCCGCTTGTGTGCTCAGCTGCATTGAACTGACCCAATTCTAAATGAAAGATGTGTGTGTCCCTGGCGCCACCTAGCGCCCCTGGGAGAGAGCCCACCCGTCCTGTCTCAGGGTGCCTAGCATGGTGCCTCGCTTTGTACAGGCTGAATTTCACCCCAAGACATTTACATCACTACAGGGCCACAAGATTTTGGACATCAGGAAACAAAATAAAGAACTGCTTCATTCTCAATCAATCGTCCTGTGTTTCTGTACACTGCTTACTACCCCTGCACACCAGAAGTGGCTGCATCTCAGTGGTGCAAAATGTCTGTCTTTTTCAAAGTGCTTTGGGATCCTTCAATTCATACCAAAAGATGGGTGGGATGGGGCTGTGACTGGATCTATTAACGAGGATTCTCAATATCCTAGTAAAGAGGAGATGATAGAAGTTGATAAAAGTAAAAGTAGGAACCGAAGAGAAAGTCAAATGCAAAAGAGTCCCATTCAATTACATCACATGGGCGCAGTCAGCTAAACAGTGACACATTTTATAAGTGCTTGTATACAAATGCTAGAAGTCTGAATACTAAGATGTGTGAACATGAGTCTGGTATTAAATGAGGAGGCTGATAAAACAGGTGTCCCAGAAACTTGGTGGACTGATGATAATCAATGGGACACGGTAATACAGGGTACAAAATATATGGGAATGACCGAGAGGGTCGTGCTGGTGGGGGACTGGCACCGTATGGGAAAGCAAGCGAGAGTCCAATAGAGTAAAAATCTGAAACGAATCAAATTGTGCTAAAGGATCTCTAGATAGAAATGTCATGCTTGATCAATAAAAGTATAGGAATATACTACTGGCCACCTGACCAGGATGGTGATAGTGACTGTGAAATGCTCAGGGAGATTAGAGAGGCTATAAAAATAAAAAACTCAATAATAATAGTGGGGGATTTCAACTGTCCCCGTATTGCCTTGGTACATGTCACCTCAGGACGGGATGCAGGGTTAAAGTTTCTAGACACGATAAATGACTGCTTCTAGTCCCGGGACCCGCAAGGGGAGAGCCAATTCTTGATTTAAGCCTTGGCTCCACTACACAGGTTTGTCGACAAAATAGCGGTGGTGTACACACTGCAATGCTGCTCCTGCCAACGTAACACCCCTGCCGTGCTGACAGCATAAAACCACCTTGACCAGCGGCACAGAGCTTTTTGCAACACAGTTAGAGTGACGCAGCGTCCGTGTAGACACTGCTTGGTTTTGTCGCCCTAATGGGTCTCCAGGAGGTGTCCCACAATGCCCATTATGACCGCTCTGGCCAGCAGTTTGAACTCTGCTGCCCTGAGGAAACAGAGATATGCGCCCCTCCCCCGTTTAAAGGCCCAGGAACGTTTGCAATTCCTCTTCCTGTTTGTTGGGGGCACAGTTCACACAGGATCTTCCCAGCTGACCACGCTGGCTCTCTGCGGCAGACGTGCTCTGGTGGATCTGCTGAGCCTGGGAGGAGAGGAAGCTCTGCAGTCACAGCTTTGCTCCAGCTGTAGGAACTTTGATGCCTACGGGCCGATTGCTCGTGGCCTGCAGGAGAAGGAGCATGAATGGGACATGCACCCTTGTGCTGAAATCAAGGAGCTGAGGCAGGCGTACCAGAAGGCAAGGGAGGCCAACCATTGCTCTGGTGCAGTGCCCAAGACATGCCGCTTCTACAAGGAGTGCACACCCTCCTCGGCGGTGACCCCCTGCCAAGAGCCCCATGGGGACATGGGGAGGGAATGGAGGCAGCCCCCGGCGGACTCATCCCCGACGAGGAAGTGATGGATGAGTAGGTGGAGCTGGAGGAAGATGTGGAGCATACGGCAGGGCTGTCCAGTGGTGTGGTGAGTCGAGTCAAGACCTCTTTTCCACTCTGGAGGGGTCTAGCCAGGCCCAGCACTCCGGCTCCGGCGCTCAGGATGCAGGAGAGGGGAGCTCCGGGAAGTGCACGGTGAGAGAAGAGTGCGCTCTCATGTACTTTGTTATATGGGAGAGGAGGGATAAGGGACAGAAATTAACAACAGAGCCTATCCATCTACTCAGTGGGGCCACAGTGGAAAAGTTTGTTAACATACAGGGGATGTCCTGGGAATCTTCCATAGAGATCTCTAGGAAACTTTCTTGTAGATATTCTGCAATCCTCTGCTGAAGGTTCCTTGGGAGAGCTGCCTTGGTTCCCTAACTGTAGGAAACTTTGCAGTGCCACCTGGCAATATTTCTGCAGGGGCCAGAGCAGCGCACAGGTGAACAGCCTATGGAGCCACTCTGAAGCTGCATGCATGCGGGAGATGCTCCCTTGCATCCTGGGTTACCCTAGGAGTGAGATATCGGGTTTGACTACCCTAGCCTGTGGAAAAGGGTGCCAATATTCACGGCTCTCTAGCCACTCACAGTAATCCCCTTTGTAAATAACCCTTTGTCCCTTCCTGCCCTTTCCCCCTTGCCGTGTGAACTCACCATAATTGGGACTCGCAGCAACCGGTGTGCTAGCCAAGGGACACTGAGAAAGAGGTGTGTGTAACTTTTGTGATTCAAGCTCTGAGTGCACTCACAATACAGTCTCTGTTCATTGTTTCTTTGTCTTCTGCAGATATGCCCTTGAAGACCCACTCCTCCAGACCGGTGGAGTGCCTCCATCAGATAAGTCATGCAGCACTTCACAAAACAAGAGCATGGAGGGAGACAATCAATGAAAGACTGAGGCTGGATAGCCAGGGAAAGACACAGGGTCAAGAGCAGATGATAAAGCTCCCGGAGGTCCAGAAAAAGATGATGAAAGTCCCTCATTACCCTGCAATCTGAGCCCATGCCCAACTTCCTCTCCAGCCACTACAGAACTCCAGTCCATGCCTTCCCCAAACTCCCCTACCACATTCTCTGTGTGTTCCTGGTCCCTCACAGTACCCCATGCACTCCATGCCTAGGGACTGGTTTCCCAACGAAAGCTGGAGTTAGGAGAGCCCTAACCACAAGATTGCTCCTCATTGTCATATCCTGTTTGACCAAAATGTTGTGGTTTATCTGGTTATTAAACTTAAGTCTTTGAAATAAAATGAGTCATTATTTGTAACATACATACATTGCTGGGTGCTAACATTAAAACACAGAGGCTATCGGTAGGAATATTTGCTCCTTGCAATTAATGCTCAAGAAGCAAGCTCTACAGGGGTAATTCATAGCAGCAGGTAAACAATGCCTGGCCAAATGCATCACATACAGACACATCATTGGGAATCATTGTCAAAATGCTCCTTCAAAGCCTCCCTGATTTGTTTAATCTCCCGCTGCTGCCCTTGTATCTGGCTGCTCAAAATCAGCAGCCAGCCAATCAGCCTCAGCAGCCCACCCCTGGGTAAAATTTTCCCCCTTCATTTTGCAAATATTATGTGGAGAACAGCAGGCCACAATGACCATCAGAATATTTTCCTCACTGAAGTCTAACCGGCCAAAAAGATAGCACCAGCAACCTTTTAATCAGCCAAAGGCCCATTCAACGGTCATTCGGCACCTGCTGCGCCTATTGTTGAAGCACTCCTGGATGGTGTCTAGGTTCCCGGTGTAAGGCTTCATGAGCCACGGGAGCAAGGGGTAGGCGGGGTTTCCAAGGATCACTACGGGCACTTCCACACCCCCCACTGGAATCTTCTGGTCTGGAAAGAAAATCCCACATGCAGCTTTCTATACAGTCCAGTGTTCCAAAAGATGCCTGAGGATAACATGCACCTTCCCGGACTACCCTGCATTGATGTCAGTGAAACAACCCCAATATTCCACCAAAACCTGCAAGACGATGGAGAAGTAGCTCTTTTGGTTGATGTACTCCATCGCAAGACGGCCAGGGGCCAAAATTGAGATATGTGTTCCATCTATTGTCCCACCACGGTTAGGGAATCCCATTGCCTCAAAACCATCCATTATTTCCTGCACGTTACCCAAAGTCACAGTCCCTCTTAGCAGGAGGCGATTAATGGCTCTGCACACTTGCATCACCGCAACCACCACGGTGGACTTTCCAACTCCAAACTGATTCACAACTGACAGGTAACAGTCTGGAGTTGGCAGCTTCCACACAGCGATCACCACTCTCTTTTCCACAGTGAGGGCAGCTCTCATTCTGGTGTCCTTGTGCTGCAGTGCTGGGGCGAGCTCTGCACACAGTTATGGGAAGGTAGCTTTGCACATCTGAAAGTTCTGCAGCTCATCATCCCATACGGGCATCACGATGCGCTCCCACCACACAGTGCTTGTTCCCCAAGCCCAATACCAGAGGTCCACCATGGCAACCTGTTCTGTGAATGCAATCAGCACTCTTGAATTATTTGTTTCCATGGCAGTCAGCAGGGCAGGCATTACCAATTCACTGTCTGTTTCACAGCTCATGAAGTACTGCAGGACCAGCCGCGTTGAGTTCATAACCCTCATCACCAGACTGGTCAGCAGCTCAGGATCCATGCTGTCAGGCAGAGATAGTGGGTGTACAGTTTACAAGGGCTGCTGAAAAACGGCACAAAGTAGGAAGCCCATGGAATGATGGGATGGAAAGAACTGCATTATGGGACAGCGAGCATGTCCTCACGATGCACTGTGATCCATTCCCAGAGCTCCCAGCAGCAGAGGGTGACAAAGGGTGCAGAGTTGCATAGTGGGATAGCTACCCATGTTGCAATGCTCTCCCTCCCTGTCAATGCAAGAGCAATGACTGGGGATGCGCTCACCTGACACAAGAAATGTTGTGTGGATGTGATCAACCAATGTTATTAAAGCGACTTATGATCATTGACGTAAATTAAGTTGACTTAACTCTGTAGTGTAGACATAGCCTTAGTCCTAAGTGGAGCATAGTACCTGGTCCAAGAGGTGAATAAAAGCAGCCATAATATAATTAAATTTAACATCCTTGTGGTGGGGGTGGGAATACCAAACAAGCCCAGCACAGTAGCATTTCACGTCAAAAAGGGGACCTGCACAAAAATGAGGAAGTTAGTTAAATGGAAATTAAAAGGAATAGTCACAAAAGTGAAATGCCTGCAAGCTACATAGGAACTTTTTAAAAACACCGTAATAGAGGTTCAAATTAAATGTACACCCCAAATCAAAATAATAAAAAAAAATTGCTTAGAGGCAAAGAGGCATCCTTCAAAAACTGGAAGTCAAATCCTACTGCATCAAGTATAATTAGGCAGGTAAAAAAGAATTTGAAGAGCATCTAGCAAAAGACACAAAAAAACCCCCAAATTTTGTAAAGTACATCAGAAGCAGGAAGCCTGCCAAACAATCAGTGGGGCCGCTGGATGGTCGAGGGGCTAAAGGAGCACTCAAGGAAGACAAGGCCATTGCGGAGAAGCTAAATGAATTCTTTGCATCAGATGTGAGAGAGATCCCTGCGCCTGAGCCATTCTTTTTAGGTGACAAATCTGAGGAACTGTCCCAGAATGAGGTGTCAGTAGAGGATGATTTGGAACAAATTGATAAATTAAACAGTAATAAGTCACCAGGACCAATGGGATTCACCCAAGAGTTCTGAAGGAACTCAAATATGAAATTGCAGAACTACTAACTGGGGTACATAACCTATCGCTTAAATCAGCTGAACCAGGTGACTGGAGTATAGCTAAATTTTTTAAAAAGGCTCCAGGGGTGATCCTGGCAATTGCAGGCCGGAAAGCCTGACTTCAGCACCAGGCAAACTGGTTGAAGCTACAGTAAAAAAAAAGAATCATCAGACACATAGATGAACACAATATATTGGGGAAGAGTCAACACAGCTTTTGTAATGGGAAATCCGGCCTCACCAATCTACTAGAATTCTTCGAGGGGGTCAACAAGCATGCGGACAAGGGTGATACAGTGGACAAGGTCCCTCACCAAAGGCTCTTAAGCAAAGTAAGCAGTCATGAGATAAGAGGGAAGGTTCTCTCATGGATCAGTAATTGGTTAAAAGATAGAAAATAAAGGGTAGGAATAAATGGTCAGTTTTCAGAATGGAGAGAGGTGTTCCCCAGGGATTTGTAGTGGGACCAGGGCTGTTCAACATATCTATAAATAATCTGGAAAAAGGAGTAAACTGTGAAGTGGCAAAATCTGCAGATGATACAAAACTACTCAGATTGTTAAGTCCAAAGCAGACTGAAGAATTATAAAGGGAGCTCTCAAAACTGGGTGACTGGGCAACAAACGGCAGATGAAATTCAGTGTTGATAAATGCAAAGTAATGCACATTAGAAAACATAATCCCAACTGTACATATAAAATGATGGGGTGTAAATTAGCTGTTACCACTCAAGGAAGAGATCTCGGCGTCATCGTAGATAGTTCTCTGCAAACATCCCCTCAATGTGCAGCGTCAGACAAAAAAGCAAACACAGCGTTAGGAACCATTAGGAAAGGGACAGATAATAAGCCAGTAAATATCAAAATGCCACTACAGAAATCCATGGTACACCCACGCCTTGAATACTGTGTACAATTCCGGTCACCTCATCTCAAAAGAAGATCTGTTAGAACTGGAAAAGGTTCAGAGACGGGCAACAAAACGATGAGGGGGACGGAACAGCTGCTGCATGTGGAGTGATTAAAAGGACCGGGACTGTTCAGCGTGGAGAAGAGACGACTCGGGGGGGGAGAGGACAGAGGCCACGAGAACGGCCAGACGGGGTCCAACCAAAGGTCCATCTAGCCCACTGTCCTGTCTTGTGAGTACGGTGCAGCGGGTGCTGGACTTCAGCAGGGCCAAACTGCAGCGGGATGGGTGTTGAGTGCAGTGGGTTTTGGGACTCCACACGGCTGGACTGTGAGGAGGGAGGAGTGGAAGGCGGCGGGTAGAGAGTGGAACCAGGAGGTTGATAAGCGTGTGCTGGTGGGGAGGAGGGGAAGCGCAAGGGTAAGAGCGCGGGTGTGGAGCAGCTCGGTTTGAAGAGCTAGTATCGCCTGAAGCATGTCTGCTTCGAGCTCCATAACTGTTAAGAGCCGCTCCGTGGCTTCTTTCTGGTGCGCCAGGGCCAGGTGCCCGAGAGGGAATGAACAGAACGATAACCATCAAGTGATCCATCCCCTGTTGCCCATTCCCAGCTTCTGGCAAACAGAGGCTAGGGACTCCATCCCTGCCCATCCTGGCTAGTAGCCATTCATTGACCTATCCTCCATGAACTTATCTAGTTCATTTTGAACCCCGTTATAGTGTTGGCCTTCACCACATCCTCTGGCAGGGAGTTCCACAGGTTGACTGTGTGTTGTGTGAAAAAATACTTTTGTTTGTTTTAAACCTGCTGCCTATTAATTTCATTTGGTGACCCCTAATTCTTGTGTTATGAGAAGGAGTAAATAACACTTCCTTATTTACTTTCTCCACACCATTCATGATGGTATAGACTCTATCATAACCCCCCCTTAGTCGTCTCTTTTCCAAGCTGAAAAGTCCCAATCTTATTCATCTCTCCTCACACAGAAGCTGTTCCATACCCCTAATCATTTTGTTGCCCTTTTCTGAACCTTTTCCAACCCCAGTATATCTTTTTTGAGATGGGGCAACCTAATCTGCAAGCAGTATTCAAGATATGGGTGTACCAGGGATTTATATAGAGGCAATATGATATTTTCTGTCTTATTATCTATCCCTTTCTTAATGATTCTCAACATTCTGTTCGCTTTTTTGGCTGCCGCTGCACAATGAATGGATGTTTGCAGAGAACTATCCACAGTGACTCCAAGATGTCTCTCTTGAGTGGTAACAGCTAATTTAGACCCCATCATTTTATATGTATAGTTGGGATTATGTTTTCCAATGTGCATTACTTTGCATTTATCAACATTGAATTGCATCTGCCATTTTGTTGCCCAGTCACCCAGTTTTGAGGGATCCTTTTGTAGCTCTTCGCAGTCTGCCTGGGACTTAACTAACTTAAGTAGATTTGTATGATCTGCAAATTTTGCTATCTCACTGTTTACCCCTTTTTCCAGATCATTTGTGAATATGCTGAATAGGACTGGGCCCAGTACAGACCTCTGGGGGACACCACTATTTACCTCTCTCCATTCTGAAAACTGACCATTTGTTTCCTCTCTTTTAACCAGTTACCCATTCATGAGAGGACCTTCCCTCTTATCCCATGACAGCTTACTTTGCTTAAGAGCCTTTGGTGAGGGCCCTTGTCAAAGGGTTTCTGAAAATCTAAGTACACTGTATCCACTGGATCCCCCTTGTCCGCATACTTGTTGACCCCCTCAAAGAAATCTAGTAGATTGTAAAGGGAAATCATGCCTCACCAAATACCATGTTGACTCTTCCCCAACAAATTAAGTTCATCTCTGTGTCTGACAATTTTGTTCTTTAGTTTCAACTAGTTTGCCCGGTACTGAAGTCAGGCTTACCGGCCTGTAATTGCCGGGATCACCTCTGGAGCCCTTCTTAAAAGTTGACGTCACATTAGCTACCCTCCAGCCATCTGGCACAGAAACCGATTTAAATGAGAGGTTGCAGATGACAGTTAGTAATTCTGCAATTTGACATTTGAGTTCCTTCAGAACTCTTGGGTGAATCCCATCTGGCCCTGGTGACTTACTGCTGTTTAGTTTATTAATTTGTTCCCAAACCTCCTCTAATGACACCTCGATCTGGGGCAGTTCCTCAGATTTGTTACCTAAAAATAATGGCTCAGGTCAGGGAATCTCCCTCACACCCTTGACTGTGAAGACCGATGCAAATAATTCATTTGGTTTCTCCGCAATGGCCCCTATCGTCCTTGAGTGCTCCTTTAGCATCTCGATCATCCAGTGGCCCCACGGGTTGTTTAGCAGCTCCCTGCTTCTGAGGTACTTAAACATCTTTTTGCTATTGCTGTACTTTTGGAGTCTTTGGCTAGCTGTTCTTCAAATTCTTTTTTGGCCTTCCTAATTGTATTTTTACATTTCATTTGCCAGAGTTTATGCTCCTTTCTATTTCCTCTCACTGCTTCTTTTACTTTGTAGTGTACATTTAAGTTGAGCCTCTATTATGATGTCTTTAAAAAGTTTCCATGCAGCTTTCAGGGATTTTACTTTTGGCACTGTACATTTTAATTTCCGTTTAACTAACTTCCTCATTTTTGTGTAGTTCCCCTTTCTGAAATTAAATGCCACAGTGTTGGGGTGCTGTGGAGTTTTCTCCGCCACAGGGATGTTAAATTTAATTATATGATGGTCACTATTACCAAGCTGTCCAGCTATATTCACCTCTTGGACAAGATCCTGTGCGCCACTTAGGTCTATAAAATCATGACCATGACTGAAAATGATTGAAAATTGTATGATTGAAAATGACCATTTGTATCAGTGCTGCTTCCAATATTATACAATTGCAACAAATTTTATCCAAAATGCTCATGTAAGGTGTCAATGGAACTGTTACAATTTATCCAGTATGATAATCCTGATTAAATCCATGTATCATCTTTGTATCTGAGGTTATGAATATTGACCATGGACTTGTATCTTAACAATGTGTTGTATTCCTGGGTGACACTCCCCAGATAGTTTTACATTAGAATCATAGAATATTAGGGGTGGAAAGGACCTCAGGAGATCATCTACTCCAACCCCCTGCTCAAGGCCTGTGTTGCTGGCCCATTAAGGACACTCCACTCTCACAATTGGCCA
This sequence comes from Eretmochelys imbricata, assembly GCF_965152235.1. NCBI lineage: Eukaryota > Metazoa > Chordata > Testudines > Cheloniidae > Eretmochelys > Eretmochelys imbricata. The sequence continues at coordinate 16,638,600 of NC_135592.1, read as the reverse complement.
TCCTGCCCAGATAGCTCTTCCTGGGGACTCCTCAGACAGGGAGAAGCCAATGGCCACGCCCTGTGACTCAGCAAACCACGTAGGGCATGTGATATGCTCATGTGCCCCTGGACTCCATCTTGGGTCAATAACTTTCCACCCACCATGGTTGTGAGCTTTGTTTGGAACAGCAAGTTTCTATGCACACGGCAGAGGATATAAAAGACCCGAGACATCTCCATTTTGCCCCTTTCCTGCTCCAGTTCTCTGGACTGTGGATTTACAACTCAAAGGAGTATTTTGACCTGAGGGGACCTTCCAATCTCTTGGAAGTTACCAGAGAGACCTTACAAGCCGGCCGTCAGTTCCATTACTGCTACAAACCTGATAGAAGGGCTTTGCAATCATTTGTATGTATATGATCTATTAACTATTTATAACTCTCCTTTTCTTTTCTTAATAAACCTTTAGTTAGTGTACTAAGGGTTGGCTGACAGTGTGATATTTGGGTAAGATCTGAGATACATATTGATCTGAGGGTAAGTGTCTGATCCTTTGGGATTAGTAGAACCTCACAGATGGTGAACTGGCTTTTCAGTAACCTCTCACTATATTTGACCTGTTTGTCTGGATGGGAGCCAAGGGGATGGTGTTTGGTTAACCAGTGTGGTGACACAGAAGCTCTTTTGTTACTGTTCTGGTGCATCTAAGAAATAGCCACCAGTCTGGGGGATTGTCTGCTCTGCTTCTTGCAGTCTGCCCTGAGTGTGGCATTCTCAGTGTGGCCCACCACAGGCACCTAGTCACAGTGTGGAGAAAGTGAATAAGGAAGTGTTCTTTACCTCTTCTCAGAACACACGAACTAGGGGTCATCCAATGACATTAACAGGCAGCAGATTTAAAACAAACACAAGGAAGTATTTCTTCACACAATGCACAGTCAATCTGGAACTCTTTGCCAGAGGATGTTGTGAAGGCCAAGACTATAACAAGGTTCAAAAAAGAACTACATAAATTAATGGAGGATAGGTCCATCAATGGCATTTAGCCAGGATGGGCAGGGATGCAGCCCCATGCTCTGGGTGTCCCTAAACTTCCGACTGTCAGAAGCTGGGAGTGGACGACAGGGGATGGATCATTCAAGGACTGCCTGTTCTGTTCATTCCCTCTGGGGCACCTGGCATTGGCCACTGTAGGCAGACAGGACACTGGGCTAGATGGACCTTTGGTCTGACCCAGTAGGGCCTTTCTTATGTTCTTATCTAAATGCATGACACCTAGATGCTTGTGGTCATTAAATAGCCTATGGCACTTTCCACAGGAATCTGGGTGTTACCAGCTGGGGCGACTGCCAATGTACCATACCTTTGGAGCATCGTCAGTTCTGCAGAATAACACTAGATGCGTCAACGCAAGTGGTAAGTGCGTGGAGATCTCAACACTGTTCCCATTCTTGCTGGTGGTGCCAATACATCAAGCAAACAAAAGCAGCCAGGTTTAGCACCAGCGCTGGCTGAAATCCCAGCCTCAGCTGCCCCAGGCTGCAGGGGTCAGCAGAGGATGCAGGAACACCCCTGTGCACTCACGTGGTTCCCACACAGGTTGATGCTGAAGTGATGGAAATATTTCAGCCCCTTGGAGGTGAAGCTTGGCCCGCCTGCGAAGGATGTGCTATTGGCCAGCGCTGAGAAGTCGTACTCCAGGGTCCTGCCGTCCTTGTCAAGCAAGAAGCGGCAGTCGTTGTAGCACAGTGAATGGATCTGGGGGGAGGAACGTCCCAGTCAGCCAGTACGAGCCCTTCCAAGAGCGTGCGGAACAGCTGCTGCTGGCTCAGAGGCACTCTAAAAATTTGGCCTCTGGATGGGCTGTGTTTTAAGGCAGCAGCATCCCTGACACACGGAAGGATGTGGGCATTTCTACAGGGACCTCTCAAGAAATTTATCCATCTGTTTAGGGTACTTACATGGCAGCTCAGAATCTGCACCATAGTCACCCTCAGGGCAGGGCCATTATCCCGTTTCACAGGCTGAGGAACAGGGACCCAGGTCATCCAGGGAGCCTGTGCAGAGCAGGGGACTGACCTCAAGTGTCCCCCGGCCCGGGCTAGTGCACTGAGCACTGGGCCACTCTTGCTGTGGGCGTGCTGTCCGTGTCGCCCCACGCGCCATGCGGGTTTGGTGGCAATGAAACGGCTTTATCTAGGGATGTGCACACTCGCCTTGCCTCATTCGGAGCCCAGCATTCCACCCCAACTCCCATGATACAGGATCTAAGTTCAAGGCAGGAAAAACTGGTGGGGGCGGAGGGGAGAGAAAAAAATTCTAAGGAAATACGTCTAGGGAGGCCCCATTCTGCTGGGAATTCCGTCAGTTCCCCACTATGGTAAGTCTTGAAATCAACAGTTGCTGGATTTGTCAGTGTAACTCCCGGCAGAGTCCCGGCCAGGTACAGGACAATTGGACCATGGTCAGCAGGAATGATACGGGCAGGCCAGGCCTTGGAGACCCTGCATAGTGACCCAGGCAGAAGACTGCCTTAGCACTTCTGGTACCACAGAACGTACACGTCCAGAAGCCTCAGAAAAAAATCCCCTTTGCATTCACTACAGGCCCAGCCCTCACCGCCCGTTACTGATGGGCAGGCCGCCAACTGTGCGGCAGCCTGGATTCTACACAGGAGAGCGGAACTCAAACTCGGGATCACACTTTACAAACCTGTCAGCCCAGCAGGAAAGAGACTTGCACTAGTTCAGGGACCCTACCCTACGGCTGGGGAGGTCTGTGATACGTGCACTGCCAGGAGGTGCAGTCACTGCGAGTTTGAACAGAGAGAGGGGAGCTCTCCCTTACCAGGGACCAGGCCCGGATCCTGCAGTCGGATCCAGGCGGGCCGGTCCTTCTGCCCGTGTGACGTCACTGGATGTACGAGGCTGCTCACACACACCAATCTGCAGGATCAGCCTGCTTGGGGCGGGGCTGACTCAGCGTGGGCGTTTGTGCAGCACCTGGTGCACCAGCCCCACATCACCATGGGTAAGAGGGAGGAGGAGGGGACAACACCTTGTTGCTCTTTGTTCCAGGGCCGCAGGGGATGCAGGCCTGACTGCCATAGGGCTGGTGGGCTTTCAGGTAAGTGCTGGGTGTGCATGGGTGGCAGGCGCCGGAGGCTCGGTCTATGTAGTTCCCAGGCGGGCAGGAAGTGCAGGAGCCCGAGGACTCCAGGGCGCAGAGCCGGCAGTAAGAGGCTACCCCATCCATCACGTTGGTCACGTTGATCGAGTAGAGCTTGGCGACGTCATTCGTGTACTTTCTTCCCTGAAACAGAGGGGTCCCCGTGAACCCACAACACCAGCAGCGCTGCCCCAGGGTGCGCCGGGAACGCAGGGATTGTCCTGGGACTGCGCAGTAGGAACGTGAAGGGACATTTCCTGGCTCTCTGCCTTGGGGACTGGCCCCCAGCCTGCAGTGTCTGAGCCCCTCGCAAGCACTCACATGGTGACCCTGGGAGGGAGGGTGGAGCTACCGTCCCCACTGCGCAGATGGGAGCTCAGGCAGATATGCTAATGGACTTGCCCAAGGTCTCACAAGGACAGAGGGAGGAACGGAAGCTGGGTCTCTCGAGCCCCAGGTCTGCTCCCTGCCTACGGCTGCCCAGCCTCTGCTGAAGGGACACTGCTAACCAGAATTGATTGCAAGGAAATCCCAGTTTCTGACATGTACAGATGGTCTCCACGACAGGAGAGGAGTGTGATGTTATTGACATAATCTGGGACTGTATAGATCATCCAAGGTCCTGTAGTGGCACCAAATCTTATATAAAGGGGGTCAAATGAGGTGTCTAAGACAAGGTTATGGTTTGCTGATTATGATTATGCTGTCTGTATGTGGGTATCATTTTTGTAGTTGAAGTTATGAATATTGGCTCTATACTGTCTGTATTTCAAACTTATGCTCTGCTTCTGGGTGACACCCCAGACAAGTTGGTGTCAGCTCTGCCTAGCCTGCTTGATGGCCCATGAAGGACCATCAGCTATACAATGACCCATTGAGAGAAGGCAGACACACCTTGGGACTCAGCAAGGCATGCAGGGACCTGCCTATGGACAGAACTCTGAGGTTTTTCCAGGCCGTGTGCTGGACAGCTTGTCTTTGGGACACAGAAAGCAGAGTCCACATGGCAAGAGACTATAAAAAGCTGCTGCAGGTCCTCCATCTGGTCTTCAATCCTGCTTCTGGCCTCTGGAGGGACTTTGCTACACTGAAGCTCTGAACAAAGGACTGAGTGACCCACCCCAGCTGTGGATGTTCTCCAGAGACTTGATTTGAACCTGCAGTTTATTCTATCACTGCTGCAAGCCTGAACCAAGAACTTTGCCATTACTGACAGGTTTCAGAGTAGCAGCCGTTTTAGTCTGTATCCGCAAAAAGAAAAGGAGGACTTGTGGCACCTTAGAGACTAACAAATTTATTTGAGCATAAGCTTTGATATGTTGTATTACTCTGAGCAGTTTTCTGCGTTTAACCAGTTTTGCCATGGCCAGGGAGAGGGGGATTCTAACCTGGTGGGAAATAGCTATTTGTCTGTGCAAAAAAGCAGTTTGTCTGTGAATGAAGTTTCTGAATGTCTGTCTAATGTCTCAGAAGTGAATCTGGAATTAGATCAAGCACAGAAAGATCTCATTGGTCAGGACAATGTTTCTCAGGAGCAGATTAAAGTGGATGGTCGGGTTAAAGCCCTAACTGAGGAAGGAAAGGGTAGATTTTTGATGGGTGATGGATCGTTGGCTAGTACAGCTTGTAAAAGTGAACCTGAAAAGGGTAACTGTGATTTGCTGGAAGTAGCTCAGGGTAGTGAGAAGAGCAGCAGTTTATCTGTGGGGAGTGGCAATGTGCCTGGTAAGGAAAGTTTGGGTGAGCCTAGGCAGCCTTGTGAGCTGATGGCTTTGTCTAGTCAGCAGGGTGGGAAGGCGAGGAGAGTGGAAGATGAGTGTCCCTGGACCTTACCTGTTAGCTGGGTGGAGAATTCTGACAGTGAAGGAAATGTGCCTGTTTCTGTCAGGGGTATTGACTTGCCTATGGAGGGAGCTACCCTGATCTCCAAGCAGTTGTCTGTGACCAGCCTTGTGTGCTGGGACAAGGAGAAAGAGATCCCAAGCTGTGTGTCTGGTGAAGGAGAAAGTGTGTCCGGCTCTTCTTTGTCTGTGGAGCAGACAGAAGGGGCCTTTCAGCCTGTGATGGTTGAGGGGAGTGCAGTTGTCTCAGAGTTGGTTCTGGATTCAGCTAAAGCCCAGGAGGGGAAGGGTCCTAAGTTTGTGTCTGCTCGGGAGAATGGCCCTGTAACTAGGTCGCATCCAGTTAGTGTCTATGTAAAATCCCAGAGCCCAGACAATTCTGGTGCTTGTATTTTGCTTGTTGCTCGTGTGTTGTTCGGAAAGGGTGTAGCAACTCTGTCTAATCAGGGTGAGATCCTAGCCAGGGCACAAGGAGAGCATGAAGGTGATGTGATTGTGTTACCTACTGAGGGTGTGGAAACCTGTAGCAAGAAGGAAAAGATTCCTGAACTTGTGTGTGGCAAAGGGAAGGAGAATGCTTCTGACCTTTTATCTAGGAAGTCTATAAGTTTGCCTGAAAGGGGATTGTGTAGGAATCCGCCGGATGGGCCAGAGGTAATTCTGGATGTAAGTGAGACCCAGAAAGAGTCTGTTGTTGCTCAGGAAAGTGTTCCTCTAGAGCAAGCCCTAGGTGAAGAGGGTAAGAGCAGAATTTCTGTGAGGGGTGAATTGTTGCCTAGACAAGCCCTAGGGAAAGGAATCCGCATGGAGTCTTTGCAAGCAGTTTACTGCAACAGAAGGAGGTGAAAGTGATTTAATCAAGAAAGTTTCAGTTGCTAACAGCCAGAAATTTTCTGTTGTGAATGGATCCACTGACTTTCCTGTTGAAAGATCCAGTGTGGATAGCTTTGAGAAGGTCTCAGATGGAGTGAAAGCTGTTAAGAAAGTTAAACAGTCCTCTAACCAAGTGGCTGTGTTTGGCCAGCTTGTTGGGAAGACAAAGTTGTTGAGAGAAGAATGTCTCTATGTTGATTCTGTAAGTGAATAGTCTGTGTCTCAGGTTCAGAGGGAAGACTGGGTAGCTGAGTCTGCAGAGCAGAACAGCTGTGTAGTTAATCTCTCGAGAATGCAGGGGATGGCAGGTATACTCTCATCTCTAGACACTTTAGATATGACTTGTAGTCTCAGTGAACTTAACATCTGATTCCATGTGGAAGCAGAGGTTGGTAAGGGAAGGACAACAGAACTTTGAGTCTAGCTTGTTAGTGAAAATGGATGGAATCTCTTTAAGACAGAGTCCAGCCTTGGAAGCGGTAGCAGTTAAGGATCTGAAAACTGGTGAACTGGCTCCTGTCTGTGGTAATACAAATTACCTGACTGACTAGGGGAGGAAAGACTTGCTAATAGTTTTCAGAGTAGCAGCCGTGTCAGTCTATATTCGCAAAAAAGAAAAGGAGGACTTGTGGCACCTTAGAGACTAACCAATAGCTGTTAGCATAGAGAGCACACCCAACCAGCCAGTGAATTCTGTTAAGCAAGAGAGATCAGGGTTTGATCCTACAGGACAAAAAGAAAAGAGAGACCTTAATTTTGCAAAGGGAAGCCACAGGTTAACCCTAATAGTACTGAGCCAAAGGTATGGAATAACAAACATGATTGTAGATGGACACTTGCAATGAATTTGTTGTTATTGCTCATGGTAATTTTTGTAACGAATGTGTTGCTATTACCAATGTAATAATGTCCAATGTAATAATGTAAAAATGTCCAATGTGCCTATCCTTTTGAAAAACTCTTGAACATGTTAAAAGGATTACATGAGAACACACTTTGTGTTAAAAGGCCTTGTTATACTGATGTTTCACAGTTAGTGCCTGTAAACAGTATTGGAACGTTTCACAGGGGAAGACATTCCAGACCTGATGTGCTGTATGAAAAGGGAAACTGAGGCACACTACCATATTGCTTTCACGGCTAAATGCCAAGATTCCTGTCCTATGGACAACATTAATATCTACATTGACTTGATGTTAATTGGGTTCCAAACATTTGCCAGAGTTTGTATGGATCAAGTAGCTATGTTCTTTAGCTCTTGGCAAGATCACATGAGACATACAGGAACCATGCTGCAAAAGCAGATCCAATCCACTACTGTTCTAACCAAGTTTTACTTTGATTTTGTAAAGAGATTCAATCATGTTATTGAACATGACTTTGATAAATCATTTCTGTTATACACCAATACTAGCTGTAGAAAGACAGAAGCTCTTTTGGGATGCAGTCAGTGATGTTTGTGTCATCCCTTCCTGCATCAATTTTGTATTGGGGGTGTGACGTTATTGACATAACCTGGGACTGTATAGATCATCATTGCAACCAAGGTTGTGTGGTGGCACCAAATCTTATATAGAAGGGGGTCAAATGAGGTGTCTCAGACAAGGTCATGGTTTTCTGATGATGATGATGCTGTCTATATGTGTGTATCATTTTTGTAGTTGAAGTTATGAATATTGGCTCTGTACTGTCTGTATTTCAAACTTATGCTCTGCTTCTGGGTGACACCCCAGACAAGTTGGTGTCAGCTCTGCCCAGCCTGCTTGATGGCCCATGAAGGACCATCAGCTACACAACTGACCCATTGAGAGAAGGCAGATACACCTTAGAACTTTATCGTTACTGTATGTAACTGATTCCATTTAACTGATTCTCGCTCTCATCTCTATCTTTTTCCTGTTATGAATAAACCTTTAGATTTTAGATTCTAAAGGATTGGCAACAGCGTGATTTGTGGGTAAGATCTGATTTGTATATTGACCTGGGTCTGGGGCGTGGTCCTTTGGAATCGAGAGAACCTTTGTTCTTTTACTGGGGTATTGGTTTTCATAACCGTTGGTCCTCGTAAGGAGTGGCACTGGTGGTGATACTGGGGTGTCTAAGGGAATTGCCTGTGTGACTTGTGGTTAGCCAGTGGGGTAAAACCGAAGTCTTCTCTCTTTGGCTGGTTTGGTTTGCCTTGGTATGCATAGAAACCCCAGCCTTGGGCTGTAACTGCCCTGCTTGAAGCAATTTATCCTGAATTGGCACTCTCAGTTGGGTCCCACCAGAACCTGCATCGTTACAAGGAGCAAGGAGCTTTGGGACCGGGCTTCCACCGTCTTACCGCCTCATGATACGCCGTCCGCTGGAAGGCCCAGGTGAAGCTCATTGTGGCGTTCTTTTCGATGATGTATGTGTAGGACTGTTTCCCTTTGGAGCCACTCCAGGTCTCCACGGGCGTGTTGGGCCGTGAGTTCACGCCCTGCCAGGGGGTAGGAAGACAAAAGGGGCTGGTCAGTGGCCACCGGAGCAGCTGGTCACTTCTACCCAGAAGGGTTTTATTACCCAGACCCCCAAGTCCCCTCCTGCTGCCCAGCCGGGCTGCAGCTTTCAAAGCACCTCAGAGACAGGTGCTGTCAGGTTCCAGCTCCAAAAGCCACTTGGGCGCTCAGCTCTTGCAGCTGGAATTCAGAGCGTGAGTCACCCAGGTGCTGTGACCCAGGGGCCATTTAGGTGTCGCATTCGGACGCCCACTGGGCACCGACCCAGCCAAGACTTGTGAATTGATTTGATGATTCTATAATTGTACAGACTCCAGCCCACAAGACATTCCTGAGTCAGTGCTTGCGGGCAGCTGTCCAATAAGGGCAGAAGTGATGCCATGCACCTCAGGAGACCAGAGACCAGGAGGGATGCACACCAGGCGGCCAGCACGAACCATCTCTCACTTTTACCGTTCGAGACGAAGAGCCCCCTGACCACAGCTGAAGCCCCTGTCCTTTCCTCTCGCGGCCGGGATCACACCGTGCATGTAGCTGGTCAGAGGCCTCGTCCCTGATACTCAGACCCTGCTCATCTCACCCAACCTCTCTGCCAGGACGTGACGGCCATTCCCAGTACCGGATCGGGAGGGGACACAGTGCTCTGTGGGCACACACGGCAATGCAGATGGATGGTACTGGCTGGCAGACCAGTGGGCAGCAGGGACATGGCAGTGAGGGCAGGACACTGAGGCACAGGAGTGGTGGGTAGCAGCAGCTGGGAGGGAGGCTGCAGCATGCCAGGGCGGCCAGGAGAGGAGTGAACTGGGTGGAGGTGTGTGCGCAGTGGGGCAAGGTGTGTGCACTAAGAGATGCCCCTCTCCAGGGGTCCTTCTTCCAGCTCCTTTGGGGACAGGACTTTTCAGGGTTAAGGGAATTCAGAGTTGCAGGGAAGTGCTTGAATGACAGCCCTGGAGACAGAGGGCCCCTAACCCAGAGTGGGTACAGCATGGGCAGCGGCTGGGCAAGCTTCTCCCACAACCCATCCATTGTGGGTCAAAGGGGCGCTCAGTCTCCAGCTCAGCCCTGGGTCTCTCTGCTGAGACAGCAGTGCAGGTCCCAGATGCACTGGTGGTTCCTGTGACCTGGATCTAGGCCCACCAATGTGTTTCCAGGAAGCTGCTGGGCAGCCTGCAGCCTGAGCTGGCCTTTGGCCCGACTCAGAGACCTGAAAGCTGCATGCCTGCCCCAAGAGAGCCCACAGCACTTCCTAGGGGTGTGACGGGGCAGGGGAGGCCCTACCCAGGTGGCAGAGAGAGTGTGATGATTTGCGGGAATGGAACCAGTGCAGGAAGCAGCCGAGCCAACCTACCACCATGAAGTACAGCTCGCAGTTCACGCTGCAGATGGTCTCAAAGACAAAGGTGATTCTTGCCACCTCTTTGCTCTCAACATCCTCCATCACAGACTGCGGGGGCCTGCGAACACAGAGCGGATCTCAGGCTGCATCCTGCTGCGCAAGGCACTGGAGAGGGCTGAGAGTGCCTGGATGCGCATGCAGGGAGCGCAGGGTGACTGGTGTTGGGAGGCAGGTTCTGCTCAGGGACCCCGCTCTGTGGGTTTACTCCAGATTTACCCAGTGATGGAGTCTTGGCCTCAGCCTGTGTATCTGAGACCAAGCCAGAGACCCTGACCTGTAGGAGCAGCCAGAGCAGGGATTGCTGCATGGAGAGGGGGTAAAATGGGCCTACCCTCCCAGCACCCTCTTGGGCCAGATACTGTGCAGGGGAGACTCCAGGACCCAGGGGTGCCCACCCCTCCCCTGACTATGTGGCCTTGGGGAAAAACTGCAGGGAGGAGCCAGCCAGAGGGGGGCTGGAGCCACGGCCAAGGCAGGGTCCTTCCTACAGCTCTGACTGGGTTTTCCCTGCCCTGCGCTGATGGGCGTAAACAGCCAATCCCCTCCCTTAGTCTTTACCCCTCAGCTTCACTCCACTCCTGCCCTGTCCCCGCTTCTCTTCCACATCTCTCTCCCTGCCATTTATCCCCTCCCAACTAAAACCACCTCCCACAAAGTCCTGGCATCAACCCGGCTGCCCAGCTGGCGTGTTCTCCCCTCCCTCCCCCAGGTCTGTCTGGTCAGACCATGAGATCTTAGGGGCTGTCTGTACAGCGTCTGGCACCACAAGGCCTAGTCCTGGCCAGCCCAGAGGCACTGCCGGAATGAGCATGATTAATAACACCAGCTTCCTGCGCTGGGAGCGAGGGCAGCCCTTTCAGCCAAGCCCATCTGTGCGCTGAGGTGTAGCACCTGACCGCGGGGCAGTGACCCACTGAAATCTGCCCTGTTGCTTTCTGGGGCCTGGAATGCTGGGCGCCGCGAGGCCAGAGGCAGGCCGCCCCCGCTCTCACCTGAACCCAGGAACGACCATTGTCAGGATCATGAAGTCGTTGTCGGAGGCCCCTGCTGCTGTATATATGTAGTCGCCAGCCACCTCCCACCCTGGAAGAGCAGAGGCCAAAAGTCACAGCCCCCCAGGACTGCCAGAGCACGGCCACCGCCAGGTCAGCGCCCCAGGGACAGGCTTTTAAGGGGCAGATCAAGGTGGACGGCATCACACCCCATCTGGTGCCTTGTACGGTCACTTCCCCCTGGGCAGAGGGGCGGAGTGCTGCCCCCGGTGGGGAGGGCGACGGGAGAATTCTCATCTGCCCCCCCGCCCAGGGCATCTCTGTGTCCCCTGACGGGTTTTAGCCAGTGGCTTTGGTGGGAGCCACATCGGTTACTGGTAGAGCGTGGGCGAGTCGCCCTCCACTGCCTGGCTGCTGCTTCGGGCCTGTTTGCTGGCACACAGCAATGCCACCCTCTGGTGTGGGGGCACCAAGGAGCCTGCACTAACATGGCCAGTCCCGTACGGGAGGGGGAACCGTGAGAGGGATGGTACCAGGATAACTATTACAGGGACAAGCACCCCCCTTCTGGACATAACCCAACCGGCATGGGCGGCGGGTGGAGCCCCCCTTTGGGGAGGCTGGCCCTGGCTCCGCCCCTTCAGCCTTCCCCACCCCCTGTGGCCGGAGTCTTGAGACCCCCTCCCCCACCCGGTCAGAACCCCGAGATCCCCTCTCCCCCCAAGCGGCTGGAGCCCTGAGACACACCCCCTCGGCCGGAGGAGCCCCGGGCCAGCTGAAGCTCCAAGTCCCCGCCCCACCTGCCTGGAGGAGTCCAGGGCCAGCTGCAGCCACGCTGCGTCTCCCCTCCCCAGACCCCAAGCTACCCGGAGAAAAGCGTCTCAGACTCTCCTCCGGTAAAAGCTTTTGCTATGCCCCATGCACGTTCCAGGTAGCTGACGAGGCGCTGGACTCCAGAGAGATTACTGATGAACCCAGGAAGCTGAACAGACCATACTGTCTCCTCAGCTGCCCCAGAACCTGCAGGGGGCATAATAAAACAAAACTTCCCCCCAGAACCCCACAGCCCAGGGGTCTGGCAGCAGCAGCAGAGCCTCCCCTGGCCTATTATACCCACTGCCCATGCCACCGGGACTGAAACCTGGGTGCAGAGCTGCCCACTTGAGGGCCAGCTAACCAAGCCCCGCAGCTGCAGTGTCTCCTACACCGGGGGGAGCCCCGCCAGACCCCTGTGGAAAGCACGCTGGTAAACGACTCCCCACAGGTACCTGCGAACCCTTTATATTCAAAGTTGATTCCACTAAGGACGGTCGTCTCCATGTTAGCCGGCAGGGTGTTCCACCACTTGTATTCGAAGCCCAGCACCGGCTCGGTCCCAGCAGCACAGCTGATGCAGCCTGGAGCAGAGGGAAACCATGTTACTCCAGCTCAGCGCTTTGGCCGTGGATTCCATGCAGCAGGAGCAGGGAAGTGCTGTCTCCAGGGGTCTCACTCCCGGTCCGTGGAGGGCGCAATCCGTGGGGACTCATGGAACGAGCAGAGGAGGATGGGTCAGAGGGTGAGTCTAGGACAGATGTGGGCAAACTACAGCCTGCAGGACGGTGCTGCCCGGCCCCTGAGCTCCCCACCGGGGAGGCTTGCCCTGGGCAGCGCTCTGGACGGCGGGGTTGCGCGCTCATGCAGGACAGCACAGCAGCGTGTCTGGCTCCAGTCAGGTGGTGCGGCAGCCAGACATGCTGCTCTGAGTGGCCTGGCAAAGGGGCCGGTCCTGGGGGGCAGTCAGGGGACAGGGAGCAGGGGGCGTTTGGATGGGGCGGAGGTTTGGGGGGGAACGGGGGATGGTTGGATAGGGCAGAGGTTCGGGGGGGGAAGGGAGGGTTAGATAGGTGGTGGAGTCCTGGGGGGTGGTTAAGGACAGGGGTCCCGGGTGGGGACGGTCAGGGGACATGGAGCAGGGGTGGGTTGGCCGGGTCGAGGGTTCTGAGGGAGGCAGTCAGGGGGCGGGAAGTGGGAAGGGGCGGATAGGGGGTGGGGGCCAGGCTGTTTGGGGAGGCACAGCCTTCCCTACCTGGCCCTCCATACAGTTTTGCACCCCAATGTGGCCCTCGGACCAAAAAGTTTGCCCACCCCTGGTCTAGAGTCCAAGGAACAGGATCCAGGGGCTGGAAGCTGAAGCTAGAGAAGTTCAGGAAAGAGATAAGGGGCAGATTTTAAGTGAGGGCAATTACTCAATGGAATGATGAAGGGACGGGGTGGATTCCCCAGGACAGGACGAGGCGTCTCTTTCTCAAATTCAGCCTCTAGCTCAACCACAAGCTACAAGTGGGATGCGGGCGTTCCTGGTTCTCTGCCCTGTGTGAGGCAGGAAAGCCAAATGCTCCTTCTTGCCTGACAACATGCCGAGGGGATGGCCAGCGTAAGCCAATGGTTCTGCCACTTTCAGTGCAGGGATCCCTTCTCCATACCAGACACCCAGCCCAGGGCCCTGGCAGGGAGCTAGCCAGGTCCATCCTCCCATTTAGCAACATGGTGACTTGCCCCAGGTCAAGAACCCAAACCTGCCCTGACTCCATGGCCCACGGAGCATGGCTAACGGGGAACAAACCCAGGCTGTGCCTTGCTGGGAGAGCCGATCTCCAGCCCCGCTGGACTCAGCCGACATAACAGACAGGGTGGCATTACCGGAGCCATTGGAATACGAGCCGGATGGGCAGGGCTCACAGGCGCTGGAGTTGGTTTTGAAGAATCCAGGGTTGCAGGGCGGGCACTTGGTTTTCACCCCTGAGGGGGGCAGTTGCACGGCTGTAGGCAGATCCTCACTGCAGGTTTTTGGTTCTGCCCATTTAAACATTAACTGAGTCTGGAGGAGCACAGAAAGCAGGTGAGAGTGGGCATGGCCCAGCCTGGGCCCGGCAGGGACACTTGACAGCTGGTGTGAGCTTGGTGGGGAGACAGAAAATGAATCACCTCCACAAGGAGGCGCTGTTGTACATGGGACCCACCCCCAGCAGTGTGCAGTAACAGCCATCACTGCGACTCTGCGCCCTGCCCAGCACGCTCCTTGGGGAGGCAAACAAAAGGGAGAGTGGAGATTTCTTCTTAACCAGAAACCACCCTGATCCTGGCAGGCGGCAGAGTCAGCTGCTGACAGGATGCAAGAGCTGTCATGCCAAGGCTCTGCAGTTCTATGCCCCTTTCACTGGAGGATCTCCAAGCTTCACGCGAAGTTGTTAACCGACCCTCACCATGGGCCAGGGAAACGCATTGCGCCCAGCTGAGGGTTTTCCCACGGCCACATGGCAAGGCAGAGCAGAGCTGGGACCAGAAGCCAGCAGCGCAGACTCCCAGAGCCCTGCTCCCACCCCCAGGACTGTGCATTGGGATGTAAAGGGGCAGGGCTTTAAACAGAGCCAGGGAGCTTGATCCCGGGCTGCTGGGAGCTGGTGGGGCAATGGAAGGTGGAGCAGCCTTTGGCTGCTCTACCTTGTGCTGGTATACTCTCCTCTACACAGCCCAGGATCCCCATAGCACAGCACATTCCAGCCTGTCTCCTCCAGTCCCTGTCACACCGTTGGGAATGGCAGACTCCCTTTGGGCTGAGGATCTGGTGCAGTGTTTTTAAACACGAATGCTCCCAAGGGGAGATGAGGGGAGAAGTGCCACGTTGGACCTGACCCTGACCTGGGGAGATGGCTCAGTGCTCAGGGCACCAGCCCAGCACCCAAGAGACGTGGGCTCATTTCCCAGCTCCCCCGGAGACTCCTGAGTGACAGGGCAAGTCACTTAGGCCCTCAGGGCCCAGCTGTCCGTGGGATAACAGCCTTGCCCTGCCTCCCGGGGGTGTGTGGGGAGAAATGTGTCAAGACTGGGAGTTGCTCAGACCCCGCTCTACCTAAGAGCGCTGGGCAGCGGCTGAGTGTTCAGAGGAAAGGCTGAAGAATTGTGACACGGCTGCTTCCCCTGCCGACAAGTCGTTTGGCTGAAGCGGGTCTGTGTGGAGAAGAAGCTGGGTTCCTGGAGATCGGTCAGGTTTGTGTTGTTATCAAACCCCACACCGGCCCCTTGATGGCAAACATGCGTTTCCAGGGAACAAACTAAAATGAGTGGAGAAGAGACTCCATTTCCCACTGGCCATACTCAGGGGCCAGGGGTGCCCGTGGGTGCCGCACCAGGCCACAGCAATACTGGGCTCCAGCCTGCATGCAGGTACTCACACAGGTGCCTTCCCCCAAGCCTAGCTCACTCTCCTTCCTGGACAGCAGCACGGGCTGGCTCACTTTAGCTAAGCCCCTGTATTTAAAGCAGGACAACTGCTGGGAGTATGCAAACCCTAACGGTAGTTAGAGGAATCGGGTGGTACCCCTTTAAGTTCTTAGTGAGCCTTCCAGTGGCCCTCGCTGTGTTCTGCGCACCAGGAGACCCCCGAACCCTTCAGCGTGTGTGTCGCGAGGCTCTGTATGCTGCCTACACTTAGTCACATGGTTGTTCAGACCCACTGCGCCCTTCATACGTAAAAAGACACAACCCGAACCGACGGGCCATGGAGTCAGTCTGCTTTCCCCAGGTGTGGGTGTGAAAGACAACAGGGGAAGCTGCCTAGCTCTTGGTCAGACCAATCCGAGACAGAGTGCTGCCAGCCGCCCAAAGCAAACACACGGTGCACTCTCTGCCCACTCCAGGCTCTTACAGGGTTGGGCGGAACAAAGGCAAGGAAAGGTTTGCAGCCAGGAGCATGACTTAAGTAAACTGTGTCCTTTCAGTAGCGAATGCCGGCCAGCACTTTGAACATGAACAGAAGAGCACGGTGTCACTGCGGTGCTAAATAGAAATGGGTGACTCCTGAGGCAGCCCTGGGACAAGAACACAGACTGGCCAGCACATACCTCTCCACTCGCGTCGCAGGCCGTGTGCGTGTAGAAATAATCCTGATCTGTGCAGGGCGGACGAGGTTTGCACGAGCTGGAGCCTTGGTCTTTGTTGTAAAGAGAAAGAAAAAGATTGTGATTAAAACCAAGCAATGGGAGCAGGGCAGCCCACTCGATCCCAGTAGCATGTGCCGTGAGAGGACAATTCTGGCTCTTCCTCAGCATTCACGTCCTCCCGTTAGTGTGTCCAGGGTCCCTCCCGTGACGTGGGGCCGTGTCCATGATGCACAGATTAGCTGCTGCTCGCTGATTAACTCTTCTAGGGTCTAATGGTGCGTATTCCCCCCCAAGAGTCACTGGCAGGGTGCACTAACTCTGTGCTGTATGTTTATCTACCTCAGGTGTCTTCCAGCTCCTATTGCTGGACTAGCCTTTGGTGTGTTTCTCTTCATGACCCCAGCGAGGCAGAGCAGGGCCACTAACCCTGACGGACGGACGGGACCGTTGCACAGAGAGAGTAAGTGACTTTCCCAAGGCCACGCAGGGCTCTGTGGCAGGGTGGAAACCGAACCCAGCTCTGTCCCAGGCCAGCGCTCTAACCACTGCACCATCCTCCCTGGAGTTTGCTACATCACTGACAGCTCCCAGGGACCATGTTTCAGATTCCACTCTGGAAGTGTCAGGGTGAATTAACCACAGTTAGAGCGAGTCATATCTTAGCTCTTAGGGACGTGTCAGCCCCACCTCCCTACAGGCCAGCCCAGCAGGGCCAATACATTGCTGTAGGGCACAGACCCTCGTCACTGCTCCTGCCAGCTCCCAGAAAGCTGTCGGCCAGCAATCAAGCCGAAACCACAAGGTGGTAAGATCTGCTTTGGGTACTCCAGTTCTGATTAGCTCTGTAGCAATCGCTGGGAGACATGTAGGGTGGAAACTAGTAAGTGCTTCCCTCTTCAAATATTTGTGCAGTGTGAAAGTGCTGCCCTATGAGCATCGGTTTTCTGGCACAGCCTCACACAACAATGTCGGCAGCTGGGCGGGGTAGATCCGGTGGGTAACAGACCCTTGTCGCTGCAGGAGGAAGGTGCTGGGTACTGTAAAATGACCAGTTTGAAACAGCTAGCAATGGGTTCGCCCACTGACCAGCCGACAGCCTGGTGGACAGACCACTGGACCAGAACACCAGGGTTCTATTCTTGGCTCTGCCACTGAACTGCTGTATGACCTTGGACAGGTCACGGCCCTTTTCTGTGCCTCAGTTTCCCCAACTGGGGATACGGATACTGACCTCCTTTGTAAAGTGCTAGTTGTGACAGGTATTACTGCTGTGACAGGTTCCCGAAGGTGGGACTTTCCTGGGCCTGCTTTCATTTCCATGGGACACCCCAGAGAAGTCTGCTTGCCTTCGAATGACCTGCTGCACCACATTCTCCAGAGTTGGAAGTTTCTGGTAAATGCACCATTCCACTGCGGGAATGTTGTAACAAAAATCGCTCCCCTTTATATCAGGCCTGAAAAACTGGAACCTTTGGGGCTCTGGGGCAGCGGGGACAAACTGCTTCCAAGGACACAGAAGCCGGCTACGGGGGATTTTAAACACCTGATCAGAGTTTTCTTTTGTAAAACCAGACCTGCCGCCCCCCCCCAGGTTTTGACCTGGGCCCCCTTTATCTCACCCCATTTCACATAGTTTGGGTGAAGGGCAACAGAGGTTCGGTCCCATCTCTCTGTACAGGGCTCCATGGACATCTCTTGTGACGCTGGCGTGTGAACAAGCAGGAATACCAAAACAGCCAGCTTCACCCTTGGTTTCAACAGCAGTACGGGGGTGGGGGAGGGGACAGCAATGCCCGGGGCAAAGTCCAGGGTCTATGTCGGGCTTCTGGGGGGCACTGCCAGAGATCCCACTGGTGGGCAGGGAACAGGAAGTGACACAGACAGTCAGGGAGACCCCGACGGCGATGCCTGGCCTGTGCCAGGCCCTCCCAGCTAGCCGTATTCCGCTTCCTGAACTCCTGGGAGACCGAGCCCTGCAAGCTGTTTGTAGTGGAGGGAGATCAGCACAGACGGGCCGGGCCTTGTCAGAAGGCCCTGGGGTGCCGAACACGGCAGCCGTGTGTCGGGGTGCCAGCGTGGGAACACGCCGCCTGTTACCTGAGTAGGCGTCTGGCTCACACCGCTGGCAGGAGGTCGCACCCTTGCTGGAGTAGGAGTTGGCTGGGCAGAGCTGGCAGAAGGACGATCCCGAGGTGGCAGCGTAGGTGCCCGCTTTGCAGGGGAAGCATTCCGAAGTGTAGGCCACCCCTGGGCAGGAGGGAAGGACACACAGTCAGCTCAGACTGTCGCTGGCTGGGAGTGGCTGGTGCGATCGTGCAGCAGGCGAGCATGTACCTGTGATGCCGATGTTCCGCACGAGCACGGGCTTGGGGACCTTGGACCACACAGAGAAGGCCGTGGTTCTCCAGTACAGCACATTGTTACCATGACTCAGTTCCACCTACGAGATTAAACAGAACCCCCTGGGGGTAGGTCAAATCCTGGCAGGAAATGGGACGTTGCTTTGCCTGGTCCCTTTGCTCCAGCAAATTCATTGCAGGGTCCAAACAGGCTGATTGAAACAGGGTTGGGGTGATACCCAGTGGTTAGAGCAGGGACCCAGCTCTGATCTCACTTGGCTTCAGACCGGTGCAGCTCCACCAAGCACCGGCACTCCCGACTTACAGCGGCATGGGCAAGGACAGAATCAGAGTCTAGCAGTCCTGCACTCAGCAACAGATCATCTGTCATCCCGGGCCTTCAAACAAGCTGTGCTGACAAAGGGAGTGGTGGCTGGGACACCGGGGACATCTCCTGTGGCCACGATTTTTTAACGTGACCAGTCACTCTGGAGCACTGAGTGTGTGACCCCAGCAGCTATTGGTTGGATTTTAACTGATCACCCCCAGGAAAGGGGAGGAGGGACCTTGGCCCAACACCCCCAGCTCCTCCAGCAGCCCTGGGACACAGTGCAGGTGTGGGTCTCCACAGCCTGCCAGCCATGCCCCCAGCCGCGTCACACTGCGCTGGGGAGATGGAAGATCGGGCAGTTGGCTCCTACTTACGCTGTGTAACTCCCATCCCTTCTCCGTGGTTCTCATCCACCGGGACTCCTCCACAGTCGGCTGGCACTGGTCATTCTGAACCTAGGGCACATGGAACTTGGGCTAAGGATGCAGTTTCGGCAGGTCAGTTCTCTGCTGGGTTCTTAGTGCAGTTTCTCACCCCATTGACTGTTTTTGAAAGGACCACTTCCACTGCCCTCCCAACCCCCTGCCACAGGGCGAAGCCCTTAAGCTGGGCTCTGTGAGATGGGTAACGTGCACAAGCCCTAGAACATCACAAGAAGGACTGGCATCTACTGTAGGGACCATCCACAGAGACTACATGTCCCAGCATGCAGTGCTCCACCAGCAGATTGAGATGGAGCACTGCATGCTGGGAGCTGGAGTGTTTGCTTATTAACTGAGAGGGCGGCCAGCCACGCTTTGGCCATCCTGCTCTCCAGGACAGTGCAAGCAGATGGCACTCCCAGCAGCTCCTTGGAGCTGGGCATCAAGAGACTCCTAAGGGCAACCGTGAACCACCTCCTGCTGAGCCAGAGGGATGGGCAGGGACCCCTCAGTGCATGTTTCCTCTTGGGACTATGACAGCAGCTGGACTGACCTCCTGCAGTGGCATCTGAGCCATGTGAGAGGCCAGGAGCCTGCCCCAGCCTCGGCTAACACAGCTGGGTCGGTTAGCTCAGGGAGCAGAGCAGGGGTGGGCAAACTTCTTGGCTCGAGGGCCACACTGGGGAATAGAAATTGTATGGAGGGCCATGAATGCTCACAGAATTGGGGTTGGGGTGCAGGTGCGGGCTCTGAGTGGGGCTAGGGATGAAGAGTTTGGGATGTAGGAGGGTGCTTTGAGCTGGAACCAAGGGGCTGGGAGGGCGGGAGGGGGATCGGGGTTCTGGAAGGGGTGCAAGTTCCAGCTGGGGGTGTAGGCTTGGGGCTGGGGATGAGAGGTTTGGGGTGCAGGAGGGTGCACTGGGCTGGGCTGGGATCAAGGGGTTTGGAGAGCGGGAGGGGGATCAGGGCTGGGGCAGGAGCGTGGGGAGAAGCTCAGGGGGTGCAGGCTCTGAGTGATGCTTACTTTAAGTGGCTCCCAGAAGCAGTGGCATGTCCCTTCTCCGGCTCTTACGCGGGGGTGCGGCCAGACAGCTCTGCACGCTGCCCCATGCAGCAGGTACCACCCCTGCAGTTCCCATTAGAGCATGTAGGAGCTGAAGCGGGGCCATGCCGTGGCTTCCGGGAGCCATGTGGTGCAGCTCGCGGGCTGGCTTAGTTTGCCCACCCCTGCAGTAGAGGCTCAAGTGTTTAGGTCCCAGGTTCAATCCCTCCTGACCCTCCCAGGGTGTGTCAGACCAGCCCTTGGAGACTCTGATACGGGAATGTGTCCCGGAGAACTCCAACGAGGAGCAGCAACTCAAGGAGACGTACAAAGAACTCAAAGATGATGCTGCTGTCTGGATAGATGTACTCGAAGGAGACGGTGCCAGACTGCTTCAGGGTGACGGCGTACATCAGGGTGGCTGTGCACTCGTCTGTGTTGGAGGCAACGTAGTCTCCCAGGGGCACCCAGGTTGAGCTGGAACAGCGAGAAGAGCATGGCAGTGAGCACAGCACCGAGGCCAGACGCTGCTCAGGGAAAGGAGAGCTACACAAAGTGAGGAACAGCATCGCTCACCGGGGCTGGGAGACATTCCCCGCCTGCTCCGGTGGAGCACACAGGCCAGACTGTGCTCTCAGCCAGGTCAGTGCAGTCACTGGCATCACCAGGGATTTGCAGGTGTGCTCAGAATGGCACAGCTGACTAGAAAGGCCCCGCCCTGAGCACTGTGATCACATAGCCGTGCCTGGAGCCCCACCGTGCCTTCCCTTAGTGCATCTCCTTCGCTAGCCTGTCACATGGCTGGAAAGCAGCATGCTCAGTGACCTTCCTTCCTGCCCCCCCCGCTGGTCGTTGCTCTGAGCCGAACAGACCGATCTGGCCCTATTGAGAAGAAAGGGGACAAGGCTCTGCAGAGCTGCAGCTGCTCGGAGTGCGCCCGGAAGTGGGATGAATAATTTAAGTGACGCTAGAAGTAGGTTACATTTGCAAGTTGCATAAACGCTCTCGCTCGTGCCACGTCGCCGTCTTCCAGGGAGAGTTACTCACGAAAAGCCTGTTTTCCGATTGAAGCAGCTGAGCGTCTTCTCGGCGTGGGAAGTGATCAAAGGCCAGGAGGGAAACGAAGCTGTGCGGGACGGCGGAATGCACACAACGTCCGGGAGCAGCTTCCACAAAGGAGAGCGAGTAGTGCAAACTCGACTGCAGTGCACGAAGACTGGGAGGGAGGGGACTAAAACCTACCTGAGCCCTGTCTGCATTCAGAGGTGCCCTGGTTTAACTGAAGCAGGGGTCCCCAACGCGGTGCCCGTGGGCGCAGTGGGCCCACGGGGGCAGTTGTGTGCGCCCGTGGAACACCGCACCGCCGAAATGCCGCTGCCGAGCGCTGCCACCTGAGAACCGCCCACTGAAATGCCACCGAGAAGCGTTGCCGTTTCTCGGCGGCATGTCGGCAGCAGGGTGCTTGGCGCCCGCCACGGTCTGTTGGGTATAGGAATGTGCTATTCCCAGAGGAAGGCTGGGGACCACTGAACTAACGGCATGATATCGAACGGCTTCCGTGGATGCTCTTAATTAGATTTAAACCAGGCTTAAGTCAATTCTTTGCCAAATTAAGTTAAATCAATATAAGTCTGGCTTAAATTAGTAGTAATGCAACTGAATATAGACAAGGCCGTAGTTTCCTCCAGCAGCTGCAGTCAGCGACAGCGCTCTCCTTCACCTCCAAAACAGCTGGGTAGGTTGCTGTGGGCTGTTGAACAGCTGCCATGTACCACCCCAGAGGTGGCTACAGTTCAGTGGTGGGAGAACCAGTACCTGTGCATCTGGCCATCCCCTGTTGCTGGTAAAGCCCTTTGGCACCTTTCGGAGGCCAGAGGCCATCACACTAACACTAACAAATGATAATCAGCTACTAGGGCTGGTTGCAGGGACAGGTTCCTTACAACACAGATGCTGTTTCTGCTCTAGCTCAGAAAGATACCACCAGAGATGATTTCAAATGGCTGTCTCTGCATCCTGGCAGGTGCTGCTAGACCCTCCCTGGTCAGAGAACTGGGGCTGATGTGCCCACAAGCGTGCCAGGTTTTCTATGCAACTCTGAAGATGGGAGGAGTGGAAGTGGGGGAAGGCCAAGAGGCAGGTCCTAGAAGGTGACAGGATCCATCTAGCCCAGTCTGGCACTAACAGCACCAGCGCCAGCTGCTGCAGGGGAAGGGGCGAGAATTCAGTGAGCGCCGATGGAATAATTGCTCAGAGCCCACCCTCAGAGTTGCTGGCCAGCTCATGCCATGATGTGCCAGGGATTATAGTCACAGTTAGACTAAAGTGTTAATGCGATAAGGGCTGTTCTTATCCAGAGATGCCTATACCATTTTTTTGAATCCTACTGAGCTCTTGGCCTCACTAATATCATGTAACAGTGAGTTCCACAGGTTACGTATGCACTGGGCAAAAACTAAAGGAAGGGGGCAGTGAAGAGTTGAGCCTGCACAGTGGGTTCCCCCCAGGGACCATACAGAGCCTGGAGAGAGCACGAGTCCTGAGAGTCCATGACATGGGGTCTTTCACGGTGCTCTGGACAGGCCTTGGCTGAATCAGCTGTGGGTGAGGAGACCCTCCACCAGACCCGCGGTACTGACCTTGCCAGTCGGACATGGTGGCTGCTCCACTCTGCTCCACCATGGGAAAGACCCGGTGAGAGGGCACCAGTGGGGAGGGGGACTTGTGGCTACCACTAGCTTTGGCTGGGAGATTGGACCCCACTGCTCAGCTACAGGATCTGCTCTGCTCCACTGGCTGCTCTGCTCGGACCCGGAGAGAGGATGCTCCCTGCCCCTGGAGGCAGGGCAGAGGTCTCTGCACTGCTCTGGGTGAAGCGCTGTTGCAGCGGGTTGCAGGGGCAGGGGATCACAGCTCTGCCCCACGGCACCCACAGGCAGATCATATGGGTCTGTCGTGGGAACAACACCCGGTACAGCAGGCGCCTGATGGCAGTCGACTAAAGGATGGGAGAGAGGGAAAGCGTCTGGCACAAGGCTCCACCTACCTAGCACAGAGCCGCCAACCAGGATGGCCTAGATCTGAGGGTCTGAACGCCCTTCAGGGTGTGTGTGGCAGGGCAGGCTGCCCCACTAGGGGCCAGTAGGCCTGGGGCCAGCCAGCCCTGTTCAATTAGCCCTGCCTGGGCTGTAATAGGCAGTGAAGGAGCCTGAGAGGGCAGGGCTAATCGGGTCAGAGGACGGATTGAAACACCTGGTCCCATGAAAGGCCAGAGAACTCAGCTGAGAGAGGAGCTACTGAGAACAAGCTGAGCTCCTGTGGAAGACCCTGTAAGAACTCGGGCCCCTCAGAGGTCCCCTGCAGTCTCCTCTCTGGATGAAGCCCTAAGTGGGGGTAGAGGCTGTGGTTTGTTTGCTGCAAGGGAATTGAACTCAGCCAGTGACCCAGGCCATGGGAATCCCCATACAAGATAGGAAACCCCGGGTAGGGGAAATTGAGGCAGGGGCACCTGCAGTGCCATGGTTCATCAGCCCCATGTAACCTTGCAGGACGGAACAAGGGGGGCGCCTGGCCTGGCAGTGCTGCAGGACTCGGGCCGGAGCAGGCTCCTGAGATGGCTCACGGGAGTGATGTTCATGCTGCCGCCCCGCTGGCTACATACCGCACCTGCAGGGAAGGGCCTGGCCTAACACAGGGCAGAAAGAGATGGGGAACCGAGGATGAAGAGAAAAATTAGAGAGACTCTTTTAGCCCCAAATGCCCCCTTGGGAGCTGGACGCCAGAGTCTCCTGCATGGCCAAGGGCCCGGTGAGCACAGCAACAGACAGAGGGACTTCCAGGGAGAGGCAGCTCCCGTGCAGAGCCGCCTCCCATCCCCATCGGCACTCAGACGCTGCTTTGCGCAGGAGTGAGTTCCTCCACTCTATTGCACGCCTGCTGCTGGCATGCTACTGAGTACAGTGCATGAGACCTAACAACTAGGGCTGCCGTCCCGCTGCTGTTCTGGGGCAGTGTTAGGGTCATGTTCAGACTATGCCATGTCCTCATCAGCCTTGGAGTCTCAAAACACAGCCGTTCAGCCACTCCCCAGTTCCCTTTGGGCTCAGGTTCATTCCCTCATGTGCTACTGCTCACGTACAAAACTGATCTGCTTTTCCCTGCTATTCAGTAATAACTGGGCTGCACAAAATGTCTAACCCCTAAAGATCTGTTAGGCATAAAATACCAACCCAAATCGAGCCAGTAATAGTCCAGTGTATTCAACCCCACTTCTAAACCACTCGCAGTTATTTAGATATAGGATGTTATAATAATTACATCACACACTTTTGGTGACACAATGATTGGGGCCAGATTCCCTCACCCTGGTGTGACTCAGAAGTAACCTCACTGGGCCTGATTCCCCTCACTCCCCTGGTGTAAATCAGGAGTAGAGTCACTGTCAATGGAAAGACATGTGAGACTGGGCAAGCGAGAGCAGAAACACCCTGATTTGTCCAATTATGGCATAAGCCTGGTTGTCAGGTGCTGATGGCCAGAAGTTTGCACTGACTGCAGCCGGAGGGCGGGGGATCAGCGCTCCTGGAAGCCGGGCTCTCCGGCATGAAAGGCCAAGGATGCTGGCTGCAGCCCCGGCTCCATTCAAGGCGGCTGTGCCCTGGGGCGCAGCAACCACCAACTCACGTGGTGCAGTTCTCCAGGGACTCCGAGAAGCTGTTGTCGATCTCCAGGTTGGTTGCAATGCTGGCGAAGCCGTGGGGCAGCTCGTCCCACTCATCGAAGCGGATGCCAGTGCCCAGGGAATACCTGCCCTCGGCACACGGCTTGCACGACTGGTCCTTCATGTCGAGGAACTGCCCCGCTTTGCAGGAGAAAGCTGTAACACAGAACCCCAGAGACAGAGCTCAGAGGAGAGAGGGGGACACGGAACAGGGTTCAGCCAATGATCCCCAGCATTTGTATTGCATCTGGAGTGCCAGGATCACAGACTCCCAGTGCAGGGCTATCCCCATTTTATGGGCTGTACATCTGATTGAACTGATACGCAGCTCACTTTAAAAACAATGAGGAGTCCGGGGGCACCTTAAAGACGAATAGATTTATTTCGGCATAAGCTTTCGTGGGTAAAAACCCACTTCTTCAGCTGCACCTTTAAAGCTCACTTTAAAGGGCTCCCCTGCTACAGTCCTGTCTTTCTAATCTCCCCCAGGAACGGAAAAGAAGCTGAGTCTTGATTAATGAATGCCTGTTCCTATCTGCAGACAGGTTCTGTTCATCCCTGTGTTATTCCGTAGCTTACGAAACACTGTCTTTCTCTGGAGCCTCTCTTACAATAATCACTGCATGGAAAAATACTCAACAGACCCCAGATATACAGGGTCTGAGTCTGCTTCACTCACACTGGTGCTACACTGACCTCAATGGAGTTACTCCTGATTTACAATGGGGTCAGAGGGGAATGGGGCCTCAGGGGGTTACTCCTAATTTCCATGAGGAGAATCAGACCTAATATTTGCTGCCCTGCTGCTCAGGAAGTGAGTGGCAAAGCTCCCCCCAGTTTCACAAGGAGCAGGAGCAGGCCTGCACCCTTTAATAGCTGGGTGGGGAATGTCTTGGAAGCCAGTGGCACAGATGAGATGTGAAAAATGCAGCCTCCCCCAGTCACCACCTGTGCAGTGAGCACAAGTCAGCTGGGGCAGGCCAGTAGCTTACAGCATTCCGTGCCCTTGATGGGGTCTGGCAGGCCCGTGCAGAGTCCCGGGGTGTGCGGCACGGCCACCCTCCACCGCGAGCCGAGGCTATCGCAAGCCGTGTATTCATAGTGGTATTCAGACTGGAAGAGAAAGCACAGAGGTGAGCTAGAGTGAGACCCTCACAGCACCAGCCGTGTGCACTGGGAGCGCTACGGGCCTGACTCCTACTGACACCCTGCTGGACCCGGGGCACAGAACCCACCTTGTGCCAGGCTGAGTCCAGGCGCGCTGCCCCGACGTTACTGGAGTTACTCCCAGCTACGCTGGTGTAACTGAGATCAGAGTCGGGCAGATGGAGTCCCACCATCACAGGATCAGAATCGGGTCCAACACGCGTGTGAGGACGGCCTTTCACACCCCGCCCCACCTGGCTGTAGCTGGGGACCACCTGCCAAGAGGCGTTTTCATCGCCATCACGCTGGCAGGGGCCGGTGAACAGACCAGGGCCAGTTCCCTAACCTGCCCCAGGGGCTTCAATGGAGCTACTCCCAGTGTACGCCAGGCCCTTAGGCCAGATTTCCCCAGGGGTCTAGGGGCCTGAAGAGGCAGGCAGACACAGTGGGATTTCACGGCGCCTGGAAGAGTCGACTTGCCGTGGGAGTTGGGGGCTAACCTGCTCAGGTGCTTCTGCAAAACCATTAGGTGCCAGCTGCCTCCGTAGGGGTCAGGCTGGTCAGTGCCTGGGCACACGCAGAACCTGGGTCCCACTCTCCTCCCACTTACATCACGAGGCCTGGGGCGTCACAATGGGGATGAGAGAAGAACTGAGCCCAACACCCGCCCCTGCAACAATGCTTCCCGATAATGTTCGTCCCCAGCTGTTACCACTTCTCTGAGCCGCTGGACAGAAAAGCCCACAGAAATTCTATTAGTCTTTCCATGTGAGAGCCAGATGTTCCTGGCCCACATGGTCACCAGTTAAGTTTATCCGTGTTTTTGGTCTATCCAGGGCCATAATGTCATGCCTCCTTCCTTGTCCTTCCATGACATGAGCATGTGTGAATTACACCGCTGTTGATTGTACCCAAGTCTGATACACGATTGTCTATGCCTGCTTTGTTCCTGCTGTGACCTGGCACGTGCAGGGGCTGAGCTGGGACAGATAAGGTCTCACATTCACACTGCTCTAGCCCCTCTCGTCTGGGCAGAAATGGGGTAAGCTACAGGCCCAGGCTGTAGAGGGTGCAAGCAGGAGTCACTGCAGTGACAGAGCACAGGATGCTGCAGGGGAACAACGCAGATGGAGGAGGAGAAGCACAAGGGACCTAGTGGAATGGTTTCCAGGGGACCCCACAGTTGAGGCCCACAGATGCCAGCCCAGCTCTTCTGCGGGCCACACCCAAGGTCTCCCAGAAGGCCAGTGGTGGAGCTGGGAATAGACCCCAGCCCTCCCTCAGGAAGGCGTCAGTTGATACTCCCTTTCCCCTAGCCCTGGCTGCATGGACTGCGAGACTGCTCTGGTTACACGGCCCTACCTCCATGGCAGGGAGGGGCTCCTTTCTGGTAGCCTGACTGTAGTAAGACGGGACTCGAGTAAGGAGAGCCTGGGCTGAACGCAGTGTTGATGTAACCACAGGTGTAAGTTAAACAGCAGGCATAAGCCAGAGGACATCAGGTGGAACTGCCTAGACTCTCCTCCCGCATCTTACACTCCTCTCTTAGTTATTTTTCCTCCCTCTGACCTTGGCACGGGGACGTGATGCTCCTTTTGTGCACACACTGGATGCCAAATCGGTGCAAGAGGGGCTCATTTAGCACCCACTTCCTCTTCGGGCAGGTCTCCCTCACCCCATCTGTGCACCCTCACTGCAATCAGTGTGCCAGTGTAACCCAGAGGTGAATTTGGCCCCTCTGACCAACATGCTCCTTACACGTAAGCAGCTGAAGAGAGGGTGCTCGAGATGGCCGTTCTGTTTGACCTTGCAGGGGAGACAAACGGATTTGAGGTTTGTTTGTTGTTTCTTTATATTGTATAAAAAATGGGCAGCAGAAGTCTGCCCCCATTGCTTGTTTTTTAACATTCAAAATTCAGGGCTTGCCTACCCCGAAGTCTCTCTGGGCTACTGGAGAAGAGGAAGGGTCATGATCCATCTCTCTGGCTCCTGGAAGGGGAAACTGAGTCACAGAGCTGGGAAGCAATTTATATCCAGATTCTTTAAAGCTTTATTTTCAAACCCATCTAAGCCTCACTCGCCCAACAGACCCTGGGAGAAAAGGGGTCCTTGGAAACGATTCAGTACTCTGAGGCTGACAACGCTCCCATCTCCGAGGTCCCGCCAACAGGGCTTCTGGCAAGGCCGGGGAAGAGCAGAATCGACATGCCTGATGTCTGTCTATGGTACTTAGCTGGGCCCCGGCACTGCAGAGTCTAAGTGCCTCAGTCGTTACGTCAGCACAGCTGCCCTGTGTGGCGGGGCCAGGCTGGGAGCCTCAGCACGCAGATGGGAAGCTCAGGCCCGGAGGGTCCATCTACACTGCAGCTGAGAGGAAGCCTGGCTCTTGGGCACACAGAGAGAAGCCAGCCCACTGGAGATAGCAGCAGGGAGGCTGCTGCGCCCGTGGAGATGCAGGCTGGCCCCCAAGCTCGGCTCCAGGGGCTCACTCCCGGCTGCAGGGAAGCCATACCCAGGGCCGTGCCCAGTTACGCTGGAGTCTCTAGGGGAGTGGAGACATGAACCCAGATCTTTATGTGCCAGATTAACTTAGCCACCCCTCCTCTCCATGCTTGTGACACCCCCACTTCACTGCATGCTGGGGCATGAGACAGGCCATGTGCACACTGAACCCCTCCATGCCACGGGGGATCCGCCTGCAGGATCACACATGGACAGACATGAGCGTACATTCAGGGCCAGCTCCATGTGTTACACACCCTCTTCCACTCTGGGAAAACTCGCCTCTAACCCCTGCTGAGCAAAGAGAGTAAGTCACTGCGGCCGGCCGTGCTAGACAGGCAAGGCACCGCTGCCCATTTGTCAGCGTGGCAGGCTGGGATTAGCTGGGTGGCTTATCACGCTCAAAGCAACACAGCCCACACCACATGCATGTGGCTTGGAGCGGCCCAACACAAAGGTCCCCGAGACACAGCCTGCCTCTCTGCGCGCCGGTTCTCTGCCATTGGCAGGGGCTGGCGGAAACAGAGCCGCAGCGATTAGGATCCACTTACTGTCGAGCGCTGTCCGCCCGGCGGGCTCGCTGGAGCAAGCTGTCCCCATGACAGTGCTGGTAGAGACAGCGCCTGCCCCTTTCACTGGGAGCACTGGTGTGAAACGAGACAATGCTTTCTAAAGGACCGGCAGCAAGTCTAAAGTATGACAGGGCTGCACAGAGAGGGCCTGATCCTGATCCCACTCGCCCACGAGGGAATCACGAGTAAATCCATTACACTCAACAGAATTACAGCTATTAAAAAATAAACCACTGCTGAGAGAGCAGGATCAGGCCTATTAATGTGACTGGCGAGTCTGTCTGGTTTAAGATTGCGAGCTGGCTTAGTACAGTGTTACCTAACCTCCCGCAGCCAAGGCTCAGGGTGAGAAGGAAGAGGTGGGTCCTTTTCCAAGGCCCACCCCCAACCCTGGCGACAGGCAGGAGAGGCCTCAGATAAGGCCAGAATCTTCAAAGGGAACAGCACACACAATCTGGGCTGGCCTTTCTGAAGAGCCCAGCAGGTGGGGTGCTGACTGACCCCTTTTGAAAAATTAGCCCTTCTTTGGGTGCTATCTGGGAGCTGAGCTTTTGGGAATCTGGCCCCATGCATCTCATCATGAAGATGCATTGCAGGGGTGCCACCACCCCGTCCCCAGGCTCGGCACTGACAGGGAGAGCCGTGGAGAGGCTGAACCCAGGACCTCACTAGATATGAACCCGCTAGCCTGCAGGTTCTAGCTGCGCTCATTTCACCAACCCTCCCACGGGGGCTCTGCAGCAGAGAGCTCTTTACGGACCGAGCATCGGGTGCTTGGCTGCCTGACTGCGTGGATAACTTCAGCCTCATCAGACAGCTGCCAGACGATGCTGCTTGGGCTACGCTGCCAACATAACCTCCACGAGCCCCTTGCTGGGAGGTTGTCCGTGGCCAGAGTCATCCAACCAAAGCCACGCAACTGAGCTGTGCTGGCCAGTAGCCAGAGAGATGGGCCAAGAGCCATGGCTTCTCCAGATACCTCTACCAGAGAAAATGTGGGCTGAATACTGAGCTTTGTCAATGCAGGGGCAGGATGATGGGCATGGGGTCTCCCATATACTGTGATCCTTGTAAGCTGGTAGCACCGGGGAGCCGCACTTAGGGACTAGGAGCCCATTGTTTCATACATTCAGCTTCACAGATTCCAGGGCCAAAAGAGAACATTGTGCTCACCCAGTCTGACGTCCTGCATAGCACAGGCCAGGGAACTGCCCCCCAATCATTCCTAGAGCAGAGCTTTGTGAAAAACAGTCCATCATGATTTACAAGTGGGCAGTGATGGAGAATCCCCCATGATCCTTGGTAAATTGCGCCAGTGGTTAATTATCCTCCCTGTTCAGAATTTACATCTTATTTCCAGTCTGAATTTGTCTAGCTTCAACTTCCAGCCATTGGATCATGTTATATCTTTCTCTCCTAGATTGAATAGCCCATTATTAAATATGCCTGTACTTACAGACTGATCACGTCATCCCTTAACCTTCTCTTCATTAAGCTAAATAGATTAAGCGCCTCTAGTCTATCACTATAAGGCACATTTCCTAATCCTTTAGTCGTTCGCATGGCTCTTCTCTGAACCCTCTCCAGTTTATCCACATCCTTCTTGAACTGTGGGCACCAGAACTGGACACCATATTTTAGCACCAATCACAAGAGGGCCAGCTGTAAAGGTAAAAGAACCTCTCTGCTCCTACTCAGGATTCCCCGGTTTATGCATCCCAGGATGACATTAGATCTTTTGGCCAACACATCGCATTGGGAACTCATGTTCATTGGATTATCCACCACAACCCCCAAATCTTTTTCAGAGTTCCTGCGGAGCAGGACAGAGTCCCTAGTCATGTAAGTGTGGCCTGCATTCTTTGTTCCTAAATGGAGACATTTACATTTAACCCTCTTAAAACACATTGTTTGCCTGTGCCCTGATCACTCCGTATCAGTGACCTGTTCTCTTTACTATTTACCACTTTCCCCAGTTTTGTGTCATCTGCAAACTTTAGCTGTGAAGACTTTGTTTTCTCCTCCAGGCCATTGATCAAAACGTTAAGTAGCGTAGGGCTCTTGTGCTGGGTGTTGTACAATCATAGAACAAGAGGAGGGTCCCTACCCCAATCAGCATAAGACAATCTAAGCAGAAGACAAGTGACAACAGGCAGATACAGCCAGACAACCCCTGGAGGAGCACACACAAACAACGGGAATCACTTATACTGGTCCTAATTGTCTCATTGCTGCCATGCGCCTCCCCCCATCAGTTTGTTGTATCCGCTGGTCTCTCCTCTTGGACTTTGATTGTCAGCTCGATTGGGGCAGGGTCTGTCTCTTTTCTGTGGGTTTGGACAACAGGCCTCTCACACTGCTGCTGTCCAAATAATCCGAGCCCCTCTGGCTTGGCGGTGTTGCTGCTCCCAGGCAGCGCTGGACAGAGCCCTGCCTTTCTGAGCCTTATAAACTTTAATGTAAAAAAAAAAAGCTAGCAATGTTTCAACTCGCCTTCGGTTTCACATACGGTTTAATTCAAACCCTGGGCTCCAGTTTAGTCTGACAGCATTCCAAAGCCTGAGGGGGTTTGCCTGAACTCAGCAAGCAGCCAGGGCAGCGCTCCCTGCCTTTGTGAAAGCGGCGTGTTTAACTTGGCGGGACCTGGGGGTTAGTGTGACAATGAACATTGTTCATTAAACAGGTTCCTAGGTAAACCCGGACACGGAGTTCTGCCTAAGGAAGCAGGGGCAATTAAGAGACATTCACACCAGATGTTTCATAAGCTGAACTGGTGCCTACAATGTTTACTCATCTCATCATACACAACTAAAGCACACGGACACAAACCACAGCAGGCGGACTGGCTGCCTCAGGAGATTGCTCATGGCTCCTCAGCCTTTCAGCAGCTCAGCTGACTGCCTGGGGCCTGGGGAAGAGCGTCATGCTGGGGTAGAACGGGTCTGTCGGCAAGTCAGACTCCTGGATTCTATCCCTGCCTATGACACAGACTCACTGTGTGACTGCACAAGTCCCTTCCCCTTTCTACGCCTCAGGTTTCCCACCTGTGAAATGGAGATAATGACTCTCCCTTCTGTTCTCCAGACGTCCTTGTACCGCCCGAGCACCTCCCACCTGCCTTGTCTCTTAATGCACTGGTGCCTGTCCTTTGGCTAGTTGCGAGACTCAGTTCTAATTCACGAGGTTCTTGGGCGAAAGGTGCTATAGGAAGGGAAGTGAGTACCAGGGCATCACCCTTTCCTTGCTCATCTGAAGCACAGCTGCCTACAGAGACTCAGGCTCATCACCTCACACTGTGGATCTGCACATGGAGCTCAGATGTGAGAGGAGAGGAACAAATTAACTTTTTTAAAAAGGTCATTTTCCTAGATGCCAGAGTCAACCGGCTCTCATGTGCTGGGACAGGAGTGCAGGGCTCCCCTGACAAAACCCTGCACCTGCCTCGCTTCAGAAGAGGCGCAGCAACCTTCTGACCAGCCTCGCCTTATCTTTGATCCTGTTCAGTACAGCCATATGGAAGAACATCTGTTACTGGGGCTTATGTTTCCCCACCACAAGTTACCTTGAAAGCCGATATCCAGAGCAGGGAGGGAGGGAGGGATATTTACCTACGAGTTAAAGCAACATTTAAGACCAGTAAGACCAGCTGGAACATTTAATTTTCAGAAGTGGTAGGCAAGCAGCCAGAGGATTTAGCAACATAAGGGCCCAATCTTGCTGGGTTCGATTTCCCCACTGACCTCACAATAAGTGAACAGAATTCAGGCCTTAAGAATGAGGATGTTGAAAACTTGCCCCTTAATGGTTTATGAGCATCTGGGTGAATTGACCTAAGTCACTGATTTTAATCATGATTTAAATCATGCAAGCAGGAAACCTTAATTTAAACAGTTGATTTTAATCATGTTTTGCATTTGTACTTTAGTTACTTTCCTAAAGAATGGCTGATTCACACTGATTGGTAACCATTAAAATATGTACATTTGCAACTAAAAACATTTACACGAAATTGGGTGCTTCGTTTTCCTATCCAGGAGGATAGACTATATCTATACACTGATTTAAGTTTTATATCATTTTATATTCATTCAGATTCTTAATTTTTACATTTTTTTACAATATGAAAAGAACAGCCATACAAAGGTCCATCTAGCTCAGTATCCTGTCTTCCAACAGTGGCCAATGCCAGGTTCTTCACAGGGAATGAACAGAACAGGTAATCATCAAGTGATCCATCCCCTGTCATCCATTCCCAGCTTCTGGCAAACAGAAGCTAGGGACACCATCCCTGCCCATCCTGGCTAATAGCCATTGATGGACCTATCCTCCATGAACTTAGCTAGTTCTTTTTTGAACCCTGTTATAGTCTTTACCTTCACAACACCCTCTGGCAAGGAGTTCCACAGGTTGACTGTGCATTTTGTGAAAAAATACTTTTGTTTGTTTTAAACCTGCTGCCTATTAATTTCATTTGGTGACCCCTAGTTCTTGTGTTATGAGAAAGAGTAAATAACACTTTCTTATTTACTTTCTCCACACCAGTCATGACATTATAGACCTCAAATCATATCCCCCATTAGTCGTCACTTTTCCAAGCTGAAAAGTCCTAGTCTTATTAATCTCTTCTCATATGGAAGCTGTTCCATACCCCTAATCATTTTGTTGCCCTTTTCTGAACCTTTTCCAATCCCAATATATCTTTTTCGAGGTGGGGTGACCACATCTGCACGCAGTATTCAAGATGTGGGTGTACCATGGATTTATATAGAGGCAATATGATATTTTCTGTCTTATTATCTATCCCTTTCTTAATGATTCTCAACATTCTGTTCGCTTTTTTGGCTGCCGCTGTACATTGAGTGGATGTTTGCAGAGAACTATCCACAATGACTCCAAGATCTCTTTCTTGAGTGGTAACAGCTAATTTAGACCCCATTATTTTATATGTATATTTGGGATTACGTTTTCTAATGAGCATTACTTTGCATTTATCAACACTGAATTGCATCTGCCATTTTCTTGCCCAGTCACTCAGTTTTGAGAGAGCCCTTTGTACCTCTTCGCAGTCTGCTTTGGACTTAACTATCTTGAGTAGATTTGTATGATCTGCAAATTTTGGCACCTCACTGTTTACCCCTTTTTCCAGATCATTTGTGAATATGCTGAATAGGACTGGGACCAGTACAGACCTCTGGGGGATACCACTATTTACCTCTCCATTCTGAAAACTGACCATTTATTCCTACCCTTTGTTTCTTATCTTTTAACCAGTTACCAATCCATGAGAGGACCTTCTCTCTTATCCCATGACAGCGGACTTTGCTTAAGAGCCTTTGGTGAGGGACCTTATCAAAGGCTTTCTGAAAAACTAAGTACACTATGTCCACTGAATCCCCCTTGTCCACATGCTTGTTAACCTCCTCAGATAATTCCAGTAGATTGGTAGTAGTAGGGAAGGGATGGCCAGGATCCCCTGGGGGACTAACTTGAAGGGGAAAGGAGTCCAGGAGAGCTGGCTGTATTTCAAGGAATCCCTGTTGAGGTTACAGGGACAAACCATCCCAATGAGTCGAAAGAATAGTAAATATGGCAGGCGACCAGCTTGGCTTAATGGTGAAATCCTAGCGGATCTTAAACATAAAAAAGAAGCTTACAAGAAGTGGAAGGTTGGACATATGACCAGGGAAGAGTATAAAAATATTGCTCGGGCGTGTAGGAATGAAATCAGGAGGGCCAAATTGCACCTGGAGCTGCAGCTAGCGAGAGATGTCAAGAGTAACAAGAAGGGTTTTTTCAGGTATGTTGGCAACAAGAAGAAAGCCAAGGAAAGTGTGGGCCCCTTACTGAATGAGGGAGGCAACCTAGTGACAGAGGATGTCGAAAAAGCTAATGTACTCAATGCTTTTTTTGCCTCTGTTTTCACTAACAAGGTCAGCTCCCAGACTGCTGCGCTGGGCATCACAAAATGGGGAAGAGATGGCCAGCCCTCTGTGGAGATAGAGGTGGTTAGGGACTATTTAGAAAAGCTGGACATGCACAAGTCCATGGGGCCGGACGAGTTGCATCCGAGAGTGCTGAAGGAATTGGCGGCTGTGATTGCAGAGCCATTGGCCATTATCTTTGAAAACTCGTGGCGAACCGGGGAAGTCCCGGATGACTGGAAAAAGGCTAATGTAGTGCCAATCTTTAAAAAAGGGAAGAAGGAGGATCCTGGGAACTACAGGCCAGTCAGCCTCACCTCAGTCCCTGGAAAAATCATGGAGCAGGTCCTCAAAGAATCAATCCTGATGCACTTGCATGAGAGGAAAGTGATCAGGAACAGCCAGCATGGATTCACCAAGGGAAGGTCATGCCTGACTAATCTAATCGCCTTTTATGATGAGATTACTGGTTCTGTGGATGAAGGGAAAGCAGTGGATGTATTGTTTCTTGACTTTAGCAAAGCTTTTGACATGGTCTCCCACAGTATTCTTGTCAGCAAGTTAAGGAAGTATGGGCTGGATGAATGCACTATAAGGTGGGTAGAAAGCTGGCTAGATTGTCGGGCTCAACGGGTAGTGATCAATGGCTCCATGTCTAGTTGGCAGCCGGTATCAAGTGGAGTGCCCCAGGGGTCGGTCCTGGGGCCGGTTTTGTTCAATATCTTCATAAATGATCTGGAGGATGGTGTGGATTGCACTCTCAGCAAATTTGCGGATGATACTAAACTGGGAGGAGTGGTAGATACGCTGGAGGGGAGGGATAGGATACAGAAGGACCTAGACAAATTGGAGGATTGGGCCAAAAGAAATCTGATGAGGTTCAATAAGGATAAGTGCAGGGTCCTGCACTTAGGATGGAAGAATCCAATGCACCGCTACAGACTAGGGACCGAATGGCTAGGCAGCAGTTCTGCGGAAAAGGACCTAGGGGTGACAGTGGACGAGAAGCTGGATATGAGTCAGCAGTGTGCCCTTGTTGCCAAGAAGGCCAATGGCATTTTGGGATGTATAAGTAGGGGCATAGCGAGCAGATCGAGGGACGTGATCGTTCCCCTCTATTCGACATTGGTGAGGCCTCATCTGGAGTACTGTGTCCAGTTTTGGGCCCCACACTACAAGAAGGATGTGGATAAATTGGAGAGAGTCCAGCGAAGGGCAACAAAAATGATTAGGGGTCTAGAACACATGACTTATGAGGAGAGGCTGAGGGAGCTGGGATTGTTTAGCCTGCAGAAGAGAAGAATGAGGGGGGATTTGATAGCTGCTTTCAACTACCTGAAAGGGGGTTCCAAAGAGGATGGCTCTAGACTGTTCTCAATGGTAGCAGATGACAGAACGAGGAGTAATGGTCTCAAGTTGCAGTGGGGGAGGTTTAGATTGGATATTAGGAAAAACTTTTTCACTAAGAGGGTGGTGAAACACTGGAATGCGTTACCTAGGGAGGTGGTAGAATCTCCTTCCTTAGAGGTTTTTAAGGTCAGGCTTGACAAAGCCCTGGCTGGGATGATTTAACTGGGAATTGGTCCTGCTTCGAGCAGGGGGTTGGACTAGATGACCTTCAGGGGTCCCTTCCAACCCTGATATTCTATGGTTCTATGATTCTATGATTGGTGAGGCATGATTTCCCTTTACAAAAAACATGTTGACTCCTCCCCAACAAAGCATGTTCATCTATGTGTCTTACAATTCTGTTCTTTACTATAGTTGCAACTAGTTTGCCTGGTACTGAAGTCAGGCTTACTGGCCTGCAAGTGCCAGGATCACCCCGGAGCCCTTTTTAAAAACTGTCATCACATTAGCTATTCTCCAGTCATCTGGTACAGAAGCTGATTTAAATGATAGGTTACAAACCACAGTTAGTAGTTCTGCAATATCACATTTGAGTTCCTTCAGAACTCTTCATAGAATCATTAGTTTAGGACATCTTAGAATCATAGATTATTAGGATTGGAAGAGACGTCAGGAGGTCATCTAGTCCAACCCCCTGCTCAAAGCAGGACCAACCCCAACTAAATCATCCCAGCCAGGGCTTTGTCAAGCCGGACCTTAAAAACCTCTAAGGAAGGAGATTCTACCACCTCCCTAGGTAACGCATTCCCGTACTTCACCACCCTCCTAGTGAAATAGTTTTTCCTAACATCCATCCTAGACCTCCCCCACTGCAACTTGAGACCATTACTCCTCGTTCTGTCATCTGCTACCACTGAGAACAGTTGAGCTCCATCCTCTTTGGAACCCCCCTTCAGGTAGTTGAAGTTGCTATCAAATCCCCCCTCATTCTTCTCTTCTGCAGACTGAACAATCCCAGTTGCCTCAGTCTCTCCTCATAAGTCATGTGTTCCAGCTCCCTGATCATTTTTGTTGCCCTCCGCTGGACTCTCTCCAGTTTGTCCACATCCCTTCTGTAGTGGGGGGCCCAAAACTGGACGCAATACTCCAGATTTGGCCTCACTAGTGCTGAATAGAGGAGAATAATCACTTCCCCCAATCTGCTGACAATGCTCCTACTAATGCAGCCCAATATGCACTCTTGGGTGAATACCATCTGATCCTGGTAACTTATCAATTTGTTCCAAAACCTCCTCTAATGACACCTCAATTTGGGACAGTTCCTCGGATTTGTCATCTAAAAATAATGGCCCAGGGTCAGGGAATCTCTCTCACCTCCTCAACCATGAAGACCAATGCAAAGAATTCATTTAGTTTTTCCACAATGGCCTTATCATCCTTGATGATAAAGATGCTCCTTTAGCATCTCAATTGTCCAGTGGCCCCAGCGGTTGTTTAGCAGGCTTCCTGCTTTCAGGTGTACTTAAAATTTTTGCTATTATCATAGAATATTGGGGTTGGAAAGGACCTCAGGAGATCATCTAGTCTAACCCCCTGCTCAAAGCAGGACCAATCCCCAATTTTTGCCCCATATCCCTAAATAGCCCCCTCAAGGATTGAACTCATAACGCTGGGTTTAAGCAGGCAATGCTCAAACCACTGAGCTATCCTTCCCCCACAGAGGATACTTTTGGGAGTCTTTGACTAGCTGTTCTTCAAATTCTTTTTTGGGCTTCCTAATTATATTATTACATTTCATTTACCAGTGTTTATGCTCCTTTCTATTTTCCTCACTAGGATTTAACTTCCACTTTCTAAAGGATGCTTTTTTGCCTCTCACTGCTTCTTTTACTTTGTTGTTTAGCCACAGTGGCACTTTTTTGGTTCTCTTACTATGTTTTTTAATTTGGGCCTCTATTTAAGTTGAGCCTCTATTATGGTGTCTATAAATTTATAAAGTGTCCATGCAGTTTGCAGAGATTTCACTTTTGGCGTTGTACCTTTTAATTTCCGTTTAACTAACTTGGTAATTTTTGTGTAGTTCCTCTTTCTGAAATTAAATGCTACAGTGTTGGGCTGCTGTGGTGTTTTCCCTGCCACAGGGATGTTAAATTATAATGCATTTCTTATTTATTCAATACCTTCTTTTTTTTAACTTGTGATGTGTCAAACTGCATTTGAATAGAAATTGGAATTTAATTAAAAAAGCACAACAAGAGCAGTATGTGCCATAGCCTAGGACTAAGACTCTACATTAATAAACAAAACCAGCATTTTACAATCGTTAGTTAAATAGAACTACCTTGGTTATAGCAGCTTCCCTTTTTCCCTTATGTTTTGCATTTGAAATGATTTATTACTGGTGAGGCCTCATCTGGAGTACTGTGTCCAGTTTTGGGCCCCACACTACAAGAAGGATGTGGAAAAATTGGAGAGAATCCAGCGGAGGGCAACAAAAATGATTAGGGGACTGGAACACATGACTTATGAGGAGAGGCTGAGGGAACTGGGGATGTTTAGTCTACGGAAGAGAAGAATGAGGGGGGATTTGATAGCTGCTTTCAACTATCTGAAAGGGGGTTCCAAAGAGGATGGCTCTAGACTGTTCTTAGTGGTAGCTGATGACAGAACAAGGAGTCATGGTGTCAAGTTGCAGTGGGGGAGATTTAGGTTGGATATTAGGAAAAACTTTTTCACTAGGAGGGTGGTGAAGCACTGGAATGCGTTACCTAGGGAGGTGGTGGAATCTCCTTCCTTAGAAGTTTTTAAGGTCAGGCTTGACAAAGCCCTGGCTGGGATGATTTAATTGGGGATCGGTCCTGCTTTGAGCAGGGGGTTGGACTAGATGACCTCCTGAGGTCCCTTCCAACCCTGATATTCTATGATTCTATGTAACTAGTTTATTTAAAAAAATGTATTTGATTTCAACTAAAAAAATCCAATTTATTTTATTTAACAAAACCATTGATATTTCTGCATCCTGACAAGCATTTGCTTCAAAGCTCTGCGGAACAGGGCCCAT
This sequence comes from Eretmochelys imbricata, assembly GCF_965152235.1. Taxonomy (NCBI): domain Eukaryota; kingdom Metazoa; phylum Chordata; order Testudines; family Cheloniidae; genus Eretmochelys; species Eretmochelys imbricata. Next base: position 16,599,535 of record NC_135592.1, on the reverse strand, counting down.
TGTTTTGTTCTGTGTTTGTACAGCGCCATGCACAATGGGGCACTGGGCCAGGACTGGGGCCCCTGGGGGCTACTACAATACAACTCATATAAACAAATGAGAGAAGGATATTTGTAAACAAGGCCAGGGATGCGGAGAGAACAGACATAATGGCTGTAGTTTCAATGTAAAGGCTGATTAAGAAACAGGATGTTTTGTCTGATAAAAAGGACATACAAATGTTTTTAATAAAAATAAGATTATGGCCTTCCCTCTGTCCCAGCTGAGTGAAAGTGGATTTGTAGCACATAAGGAGGACCTCTAATGCCGTTTTCCGCCTCTCTCTCAGCTTGGACACCAGGCTGGTCAACGTCATTCTTTGTTTCTACTCCGTTTCACTCGGGGCTTCCCCTGAACCAGTACCAGGTTGGATTCATATTTTTATCCATTTAGGTTTATAGCACAAAGGGAAGATTTCCAAGGCTCCAGCACCCTGAACCTCATTTCAGAGATACCAGACCTTACAGCCAGCAGCATCCCCAAGATAAAGATGCCAATCAGAATCCCAGCTTAACCAGGCCTTAGCACAGCATCTGCCCCCTCCACAAGCGGAGGGAGAAGATGGGTCTTGCAATATGCCCTGAAGATCAGGAAGCGCCACAGGAAAATGCATGGAGTAAAAACCCACTGAAGGGCCAGTCCCCAGACCTCCAATGGGTCCCAAGACAAATCCTGGGGAGCAGGTGGTCTCCAGGCCCCCCTGCAGCACCTGCTGCATCAGGGACCTCTGATCTCATCTGCTGTAGGTATTGCCGTGACACCCCCCCACACTACTGCAGCTGAGCATGTCACCCTGTAATGCATTTACCTGGGCACACCCCTGGCAGGCAGGCAGGCCAGCCGGGCACTGTTGTTATCCTCCTTGCACTGATGGGAACCTGACCTCAGCTCTCCTGAGTCCGCACCCAACTCCCTAGCCACTAGGCCAGCAGGTGATTGTTACTCCCACCCTTCTCTGCTCCAAACCCCGCCCATGCACTCCCTCCACCTGCTCTCCCTGCCCGCTCCTGCATTAGTCCCTTTAGCTAATCTTCCCGCAGCAAAACCTACCCCCAAAACTACAATCAAGCCAACAACAGTGGTAGCACTAGCTTGCCCTTTGCAATCTCCATGCTGACCCCCCTGCTGGCGGGTTCCATTGCTCCTCCCACCTGTGCCTGTCAGGGACACTCTTACTTCAACATCTGGTCAGTGCTCAGCACAATGGGGATCTCCCCTGGGGTCCCCAGCTGCCACCGTAACTGCATAGTACAACGCACACACGATTTGAATGGGCTTGAAACCCCAGTGCTAGGGGACTGACTTCTGCAGTTCCTGATGTGATGTTAACAGAACAGTTTTAACACCGCATTAATAGGGTGTTGGGCTTGGGGTTTTTTTTTTGCACATTACTTTATTATAAGAAGTGGTGGCAGGTAGGGGACTCAAAAAATTCAGAACAGCTCCAGAAAAATGTTTCTATGAAATATGGTGTAGCTGAGGTTTCAAAACTGTTCCCAGGTTGGTGGGAAAAGGGTATTTTGAAACCTTCAGTGTTCAGGTTTGCAGAAACAAACCTTTGATGTTTCACAACTCCTCATAGCTGGAGGGGAAAAGAAAAAGCAAGAGAAAAATCTTTCACATTAGGTCAGCCTGATGTGCAGTAGAGATTTCCGAAATCTCTTGAGCTCTGTTGCAGCGCACCCAGGACCAAATTGTCACGACAAGGCACCGATTTTCCTTTTGCACAGCATATGCCAGTGGATCAGGGAAGAAACACTCTAACCAAACTGCAGTTACCACGGACTTAAGGCCAGAAGGGATCATTCTGATCATCTAGTCCGGCCTCCTGCAGAGAATGGGCCAGAGAACCTCACCCAGCAATTCTGGCATCCAGCCCCTGCCTGGTGGTTGAGCTAATGCTTTTTTCTTTTTTACAGGGAGACACCCAACTCAATGTAAAGTCTCCAAGTGACGAAATCCACTGAGTTCCAACAGTTAACTTTGTAGTAAAAAATGTGCCTTATTTCTGGCCTGACCTTTGCAACCTAGACTGATATACAAACGATACTATAGTGTTTCTTCTGTCCGAGTACTTACAGAGTCTCTGTGACAGGGTCGGGCCAGAGGGCTATAGGAGAGTGATCCTACTGGGATCTGGGAAGTTTAGCCCACTGCTAAAGGATCCCCCCCACAGCCTAAGAGGGGATCCACAGGACCTGGACACCAAATAAATCCGGGGGACAACTAATGAAACAACAGGGACAGGAGTGCGGTCAAAGGGTCAAACGAAGGGAACTGGACGGGGACACCGAGCAGAGAACCCCGGACAGCGCCCACTGCTCCTCAAAGGCATCAAGGGAGTCAGTGGATGCCGCCCACAGGAACTCTGCCCGGAGACGTGAACGGACGGAGGATGGGAAATAGGTCCCACAGTCACAGGAGACTCCATCGGCCAACCTCCTCACTCTGGTTTTATAGATGGCCATTTTAACTAGGGCCAGGAGGAGGTTGACCAGGAGATCCCGTGACTTTGTGGGGCCGTGGATAGGGAGTGTGTAAATAAGAAGGTGAGGGGAAAAGTGCAACCAAAACCATAATAAAATATTCGTGAGGAGCCGGAATAGGCGCTGCAGCCTGGCACACTCCAGATATATGTGTGCCAGGGTTTCCCTCACGCCGCAAAAGGGGCAGGAGTCTGGGATAGAGATGAACCACGCCAAGAAGATGCCCGTGCTCAGGGCTCTGTGAAGTAGCCGCCAACTGATATCCCCATTGGGCCTCGGGACCAAGGTGGAATATAGGCTGGCCCACCGGGGCTCCTCACCCTCCAAAGGTGGCAGAAGGTCCCGGCATTTTGTATTGGGGCGGGACATGAGGGTGAGGGCATGAAGGGTGTGAAGCATGAGCGTGTATAGATGTTTGCTTGGCACGGTCTGGAAGCAGATCGGCTGCATCTCTTGCAGCCGTTTCACGGTGAAGGGGGTCGGTTGGGCTCACGGTGCAGGGGCCTGATGAAAAGGTCTGGCAGGCCTGGGGTGGAGGGTAGGCAGGGCGCACCTTTGTGCAGGACCCGGTCGAGATAAACCCAAGCAACGGGCGGCAAAGCGGCCCTCACCTCCTGAAGTACGCGCCAGGGAGTACAAGATCTGGAGAGCCCCATGCACTGAGCAAGCGTCAGGGGATCCAGCCAGTCTCCCCGGTCGTAATCCAGGAGGTCTCCAACTCTGGTGACTTCTGCCAGGACCAACCTCTGGCGCACTGAGGGGGACTCCACCACCTTCACGCGACGCTGGGGGTTGTGTAGCAGGGGCTCCGCGAGGAGATCTGCCCCCTCGGTGGCCGCCACGGACCTGGTCGTTGAAAGCATTTTCCAGGTCCGGAGGAGGTCCTGGTAGAAGACCGGCAGCCCAGAGAGGTCTCGCAGAAGACCTCTCGGATGGAGATAAAGGAGCTGCCAGTTGTATTGGAGCCCTCAGAAGGCTTGCGTAGAAGGCTCTCGCCCTCCCACACATCTCCACCGGATCCGTGAGGGGGGTGCCGTCTTCTGCCAGAAGGCAGGTGACGTGTTTCTTGGCCCCCCTCCTTTTCTCCAGGGTGTAGAAGCGGGAGCCGCGATCCAACTCCCGAAGGAGATGGATGCGGGATCGAACAAAGGTGACCCGAGCCCGATGGTCCTCGAGGGCCTGGAGCTACTCCCGCTTCTCCCGGCACGCTCCGTAGAGGGGCGGATCCTCGGGGCTGGCGGCCAGATGCCTCTCCAGCTCTAAGACCTCTCATTCCAACTGCTCTATCGCTGCATCCCTCCGTCAGCTGGCGCTCCAGATGTAGTCACGGCAGAAGAGCCGGGGACGCACCTTCCCCAGGTCCCACCACCGCCGCACTGAGGGAAAGGCACGCCGCTGTCCTTGCCAGGCCAGCCAGAACTCCTGGAAGGATGCCACGAAGCCCACATCCTCCAACAAGCTGTTGTTGAAGTGCCAATAGATTCATAGATATTTAGGTCAGAAGGGACCATTATGATCATCTAGTCTGACCTCCTGCACAACGCAGACCACAGAATTTCACCCACCACTCCTGCGAAATAGGCCCGCGCAGAAAGAGGCCGTCACGGTGGCTAAATGATGGTCAGGAAAGAGGGCCAGCCCGATGCTGGAGGAGTGGGCTCGTGAAAGGTGGAAGTGTGATAAATAAATGCGGTCCACCCGGGAGTGGCACGACTGATGGGCCTCCGCCCAGACAAAGGTGAACGTGGAAATGTCATCCGGGTGGTGGTCGCGCCAGATGTCCACCAGGGAGTGGTGTTTGACTATCTCTCGGAGGACGTCCGCGGTGGCCGGGCACTGCTCGGTCCCCAAGCGATCCCGCTCCTCAAGGATGGTGTTAAAGTCCCCACCCAGGACCAGGCACTCATGAGGATCCAAGGTGCCGAGGAAGGCGGACACCTGCTGATAGAATTGCAGCTGCTCCGAGCCCAATGTCAGGGCATAGATGTTAACGAGGTTGAGCACGAGCCCCTCCATATGGGCCCGGAGGTGCAGCAGGCGACCTGGCACAGCCTCGGCAACCCCCAGCACCTCGGACCGTAGGTCGGGGGAGATCAGGGTCACCACTCCAGCCGTACGAACTGTGAGATGGCTAAAGTAGACCCTGTCCCCACATTTCAGCTGCCAGCTGTCTTCGGCAGCCGGATCTGTATGGGTCTCCTGCAGGAAAACCACAGAGTACCCCTGCTCCCGAAGGGAAGAGAGCACCTGGGACCTGCGGAGACCCATCCTACAGCCCTGGGTGTTCAATGTTGCAACGATGAGCAGTGCCATGAGGAGGTCTGCGGGGGATCCTCGCCGGCAGGGACGCTCGCGGCCCCCATTAGGCCACGCAGCACCATGACCCACCCAGTAGGTGAGTAATGAGTCATGGAAGCTGCGGATCCGCTGGTAGGCTGTGGCAGCCTGCTTCCCGGTCCTTTTACCCTCCCCCATAAGAGCCCTTGCGGCCTGGAGGATTTGATGAAAGTCCCCCCATCGCTGGAGAGCGAGCTGTACCTTGTTGCGGGAGCCACGGACGTCTTCTAAAAACTCCCGCAACTCCCCTCGCAGCACATGGGCGGTGGGATTACTGACTCCTGGTCATCCCCTCACGGGGCCCCGGTACAGCCCCATAGCCCATCGAGACGGGCAGGCAAGGGGCGGACCCCCGATGTGGCGCCCGATGGGCTGGCGCCACGCGGCCTCCCTCAAACTCTGGGGCAATAGGGGGCGGCGAAGGGAGGATAGCGGCCCTGAGTGGGTCGGGACAGGGAAACACAAAGGCTGCTCGCTGGAGGTCATCTGCTGGAAAAGGGAAGGAGACAGCCCCAGGGGCCGCAAAAACATTGCGGGAGGTGGACGGGATAGGGACAGGGTCAGCGGCAAGGGCAGGGCCGGGATCAGGGGCAGGGGCAGAGATGAGAGTCTGGGCTCCAGAAGCCAAGCAGCTGGGTGGTGGCACCTCCTGGTCAGGCTCAAGGGTTGAGGGAGTGTGGAGGGGGCTCTCAGCGATGCCGGGCGCAGGCTCTATGATGGGTTTGGCAGCCGTGGCATCAGGAGGTGGACTGTCTCCTGTAGGGCCCCTGCCCGGGAAGGAGGTTGATTGCTCCACACCAACGAGGGGTGCCCCTGGTCCCGGCCGCGTGGCACTGGCCGTCGCCTCAACAGGCTCGGTTGCCGTCAGCGGGGTGCTTTCTGCAGCCGGGTTGGAGGAGGAGTCCAGGGGCTCCTTGGAGGTGGGAGTGGAAGCAACGGTTAGGGGGAGGGAACATGGGAAAAGTGGGGCTGGAGTGAGGTTGCCCAGATCGAGGCCCACTGGCAAAGGGTTGTCCTCCCCCTGGGTGACCGGGTCAGACCTAGGGCCTCGATCTCCTCATATATGGAGGAGAGATTGCTTTCTGCCACCCCGGGGTTCTCCCTGCCGGCAGCCGATGTGACCGTCGCCTCGCGGCTCACAGGGGCTTCAGATGATACCGGGGCAGGGGGGGCTCTGTCGGGGGCCTCAGAGGGGAGGGACTCCTGGGGAGGGGAGATATGACCCTCCAGTGCTGACACGTCTTCCCCGGCCGGCACCAGTGGATGGAACGCACCTGTGGGCAAAGCGGAAGGCTCGGCATCAGTGCCCCCCTTCCTGGTCTTCTGGGGGGCCTCCGCATCGGATGGCAGGAGAGGAGCTTGAGCCTTCCGCTTGCCCCGCTTCCCCTGGACTAGGGCCCAGCCCTCCATGGCATCATCCGGGGGTTGGCTAGCAGGGGTCGTGTCAGGGGGCGGAGGCGATGGCTCAGGGACTGGGGGGGTAACGGTAGGGCAGCATGAGGGAGGGAGGATTCCCCCTGGGGCGGGCCCTCTCCCATGGCCGGCGGGGTCCCTGCCGCACCCTCCTCCACAGGCCCCGCCAGACTGCAAGCAGCGGGGGTGGGGCTCTCCCGCTCGTCTGGGCATAGTGGGGGAGCTGCCCCTTGGGCCCGAGTGGGAGCAGTGGTGGGCTGGGAAGGAGGAGGGGCGGCTCCTGGTACTAGGCAGCTAGGGGTGCCGGCGATGACGGGGCTGGTGCCCTGCCGGGACTCGGGGGTCCCGGATGCCCCTCCTTGCCGGGCCCAGGGGCAGTCCCTCCGGACGTGCCCCATTGCCCGGCAGAGGTAGCACCGGGCCTCCCCTGTGGAGTAATGCACCCGATAATGGGCCCCGCGGTAGGGGACCAGGAAGGACCCCTCGAGCGCCTCTCCGTCCCGCACCGCTGGCGGCAGTTGAAGCTGCACCTGCCGGTGGAACGAGAGGACGTGACAGATGGCGGGGTCTTTGCAGCCCAGCGGGAGAGGGCGGATAACGGAGACGGGTTTCCCCAGGGTGGAGAGGGCGGGTAACAGAGTGGCATTGGGAAGGAAGGGAGGGATGGAGGTCAGGACCAGGCAGACGCCCAGGTCCTCTAGCGGCTCCAGGGGAATGAATATGCCCCACACTGCCAGGACCCTCTCCACCGCCTCCTAGGCAGCGGCCTCTGATGCAAAGACAATGACCTTGCCGTACATTTTGGAGGCTGCCACAGTGGCCATGGGTCCCACCACCCTCGCCAACGCCCGCACGTAGGTCTCCATGTGGGGCGAGGTGGGCACCAGGAGGCAACGGACGCCGTGCTTCCTGATCATGGTGGGGAAGGGGCCCCGGCCGCTATAGCTGGTCGCAGAGGTGGTGGGCGGGAGAGATGACGCACCGGCAGGCGGGGGGGCTGCTGCCACCTGGGTGTACGCTCTGGGGGCCGGGGGAAGGACACCTGCAGAGCTGGTGGAGGGAGCAGCGGGGCGGGACACTGCGGCCGGGGCTGTGGCAGTGGGGGCAGCCCCTGCTATGGAGGGCCTGGTCTTTTTAGCAGGGCCCTTCCCCTTCTTCTTACTCTGGCTGTTCCCGCCGGCTGGGGGGGCTTCCCCAGAGTCAGAGGGGGCGAGGGACGTGGCAGCAGCAGAGCTCACCCTGGTGCCCGTCGCTGCTGATGCCCCAGCGGGGGCAGTAGCAGGTGGTTCGGCTGCGGCAGTGGAGGTAGAGGCTCGGGGGGGGGGGGGGGCAACAGGGCAGCAGGTGGGGGGGGCGGTGGAGTTTTCTGGAGGGGCCCCACCTGTCTCTGCTCCTGCCATTGTGAGCAGGGAGGGAAGGGGAGACACCAGAAGGAGGAGGGGAAAGGAGAGGCAGGTTGACCACTCCTTCCAGCTAGGCTGCAGGCAGGGCAGGAGGGCACCAAAGGGGGTGGGCTGGACGGGGAGGGGGGGCGGGTAATCAGGGGTTGGGGCAATAACCAACACGGGGTGTGATTCCAACTCCTCTAGCTGCACTGGGGGAGGGGGGGGTACAACAGCATTGGGGGTGCGGTGAAGAGGGTTTAAACTAAAAAAGGGGAGTGACACAAGCGCATGGGAGGGGGCATGGGCCCACGGACAAGGGGCAAAGCGGGCTGCAGGTAGGACAGGGAAACCAAGGGGTTAGCTTCAGAGGCTGGGGCGGGGCAAACAAACAAAGGCTGCAACGGGAAATGGGTGGGGCAGGCAAACAAACTGAAGCTAGTAAAGGGGGCTGGGGTAAAAGGGGGGGGGAAGGCTGCAAGGGGCAAATGGGGCAGGTAGCAAAGGGCAAAGCTGTGTGGTGGGCAATCCGGGGGGGGTGGTTGGGGGGGACATGCACCCACATGCGCCTGCACAAACTCAGTTTGGGCTGGCTGCTGCTTCTGGCCCAAATGGTGGAAATAGCTGCTTGCTTGGTTTGCTACGCCCTGAGTCCAGGAGGCAGGAGCTGAGGCAGATAGTATACAGCCAGTGGGGGTGGTGGAGGGGGCAGCAGTGGTGGTGGTAGTGGTGGGGGGGACACAGATGGGTGGGGGGGTAGCTCCACACCACACCCCATGTCCCTACAAACACAGTCAAAACCCCCACCACAAGAGCACAGTTTGAAAGTTACTCAGTCCGCGATAGCCCCCTCCACGGTGGTCTGCAGAGTCTCCAGATGCTCCCCCAATGGCAGATGGGCCTCCTCCTCTTCTCCTCTGGGCTTCAGCAGTTCCAAGCAGCAGACTCCACAACAGCAGCTCCAGGAACTCCAGGTGGTGGTCCGGGCAGGCAGAAAGGACCCCTTTCAGGTGGTGGTGGTGTCCACAACAACAATGGCTGGGGCCCCTCACTCCCCCCTTCTGGGGAGCGGGCCAGCAGGCCCCCCCTCCAAGGGGCTGCAGTTGGAGCAGTAGGAGCACCCGAGGATCAGGGAGGTCCAGCAGCCGGCCAGCAACCAGGTAGCAGAGAAGGAGTGGTGGTGTCTAGCCCAGCCAGGGGAGCAGCTGGAGCAGCCACAGCAGTAGCAGCTGGTAGAGCCCAGGGCCTAGCATCAGCAGTACCAACAGCAGGAGCAGCAGCCCTCTCCCTCCAGGGCAGAGGGCTACAGGAGAGGGATAGAAGGCAGATATATTAGTCCCAGGTTAAGTAGGTCCCTTTTCCTTGGGTAAGGTAACAGGGAAGGTTCCAGAACAATCAGGAACCTTCTGGAGACAATTAAGACAGGCTGATTAGAACACCTGCAGCCAGTCAAGAAGCTGCTAGAATCAATTAAGGCAGGCTAATCAGGACACCTGGGTTTTAAAAAGGAGCAGTCTGGAGCTGGGTGCGAGGGAGGAGCTGAGAGTGAGAACGTGGACTGTTGGAGGACTGAGGGGTACAAGCTTTATCAGACACCAGGAGGAAGGTCCTATGGTGAGGATAAAGAAGGTGTTGGGAGGAGGCCATGGGGAAGTAGCCCAGGGAGTTGTAGCTGTCGCAGAGCTGTTCCAGGAGGCACTCTAGACAGCTGCATTCCACAGGGCCCTGGGCTGGAACCTGGAGTAGAGGGTGGGCCCGGGTCCCCCCTAAACCTCCCAACTCCTGGTCAGACACAGGAGGAGTTGACCTGGACTGTGGGTTCACGAAAACAGCCAGACTGAGCGCTGCCCTGAATCTCCAAGGCGAGCAAATCCGCCAATAAGCACAAGACTCACCCACCTAGAGGAGGAACTTTGTCACACCTCATAAGATCCATATATCTCAAATATTACTGAGTTTGTCAGTGCCCGTTTGAAAGTCTGGGCTTTAACTTTCCCGTGCCCTAGCTTGCCCACCTGGAGAACAAGGCTGATGGCATGCCTGCTTCCCAAAGGGGCAGAGAGCCTTAAATCACACTGAGAGGGTGTTTGAAGATTAAAGGCCAGGAGCTCAGTGTTATTTCCAGTCCCTGCCACACTGCTCTGAGAGCAGGACCAGGCTTGGGCTCGGACAGCTCCCTATTCCCACGTCCTGGAAACAATCCTGATTCTCACGCATGCTGTGCTGCAGGCCCCTGAAATGAGACTGATACTTGCTGCTGCAAGGAGTTCCACAGTTTGACTGTGTGCTGAGTGAAGAACTTCCTTTTATTTGTTTTAAAACCTGCTGCCCATTAATTTCATTTGGTGGCACTTAGTTCTTATATTATAGGAACAAGTAAATAATTTTCCCTTATTCACTTTCTCCACACCACTCATGATTTTATAGACCTCTATCATAGCCCCCTGTAGTCTCCTCTTTTCCAAGGTGAAAAGTCCTAGCCTCTTTACTCTCTCCTCATATGGGACCCGTTCCAAACTCCTAATCATTTTAGTTGCCCTTTTCTGAACCTTTTCTAATGCCCGTATATTTTTTTTTTAAGATGAGGGGGACCACATCTGTAAGCAGTATTCAAGATGTGGGCATACCATGGATTTATATAAAGGCAATAAGATATTCTCCGTCTCATTCTCTATCCCTTTTTTAAATGATTCCTAACATCGTGTTTGCTTTTTTGACTGCCGCTGCACACTGCGTGGATGTCTTCAGAGAACTATCCACGAGGACTCCAAGATCTCTTTCCTGATTAGTTGTAGCTAAATTAGCCCCAGTCATTTAAAGCAGTGTTTCCCAAACTTACAACATTTGCGTACCCCTTTTGAGACATTTGTCTTACCAGCGTACCCCTTCTCCGGTGAAGATAATGGGGGGGCGGCACATTTTTATAACACACTCCTAATTCGTTTCATTCTGGATTAAATGTTTATTACATACAGTTGAAACAAACATTTTAATAAAATAGTTACATATAGAAATAGTACTAGAAATAATTAAAATAATAGAAGCGAATCAACAGTCTGGCAGAACAGCATATATGGTGAATTTGTATAATTCTGAAATTAAAATACACTGGTTTGGTTAGGTTAGGGAAGAAAGCACTCGTTTTAATACTTACTATTTGGGTATTGAAAAATTTTCAGTACAAACTAAACTATTCAGAGAGAGGGATGGAACTGCTTTTGACCAGACACTATCGCGGTGATATCTGGTTCAATGTTTGTGATCTTAAGACGAAGATGGAGCTTCACGTCAATAAGACGATTTCACTTTTTTTGTTTTGATGCCAACCAGGGCAGAGAATCCGATCTGGCACAAATACGAGGTGGGAAAAGGCAGAAGATACTTGACAGCTTTGTCCGATAGAGCTGGATATTCAGAGCTAACCCCCAACCAAAATGACAGTGTATTTTGCTCAAATTTTGGTTTCAGGAGCTATCTGAAGCCAGCTTCAAGAGCTGTTCTTCTTCTGAAGCAGAGAGGTTATTTGGGAATGTTTGAACATTGATAAAAGGGTTCCTTATCCATTCAAAGGTGCCATCCGGTTCAGGGAAATACTTAAGATCTTTCTGCAAGCTTTCCAAATGCGGCTTCATGGTTTGCAACACATCACTATCAAGTTCGTCAGTCGAGTTTATAACTAAATCATGAAGAGCTAAAAAGGAATCCAGTTCACGGCGACTAAGACGTTTATGCCACAGTTTCAATTTTGCGACCATGGCGCTCACTTTGTCTTGAACATGAAATATGGATATGAGTTTTCCTTGCAAGGATAGATTGAGGTTGTTTAAATGAGCAAAGATATCTGCAATATATGCTAGTTTGCATAGCCATTTCCAGTCGTGTATACAGTCTCACAGGTTAAAGGTTTCATCTAAAATAATTTGCAGTTCTTCTCGCAGCTCAAACAGGCGATTCAGAACTTTTCTACGTGAAAGACAACGCACTCCAGTGTGAAATAGGAGTTGTGTGTAAACACTGCCCATCTCATCGCAAAACTGAGAAAATAGCCGGTCGTTCAGAGGGCGGCCTTTCACAAAATTGATTATTTTCACAGCTTCATCCAGTACTTGCTTTAGATCTGCATGAATGTTCTGGGTGGCGAGTGCTTCCCTGTGAATGCAACGAGTCAATTTTGCTTCTGGCGCAAACAGCTTGAACATGTGCAACAACTCCTTTCTTTGAGCCAATCATGGCTCTGGCACCATCTGTGCTTATTCCAACACAACGACTCCAATCCAAGTCATTGTTTTCGATAAAGTCATCAATAACTTTAAAAGTAGCTTCTCCAGTTGTACGTGTTGGTATAGGTTGGCAGAACAAAATATCATTGTGGACTTCATTATTCAGCTCGTATCTGACAAACAACAAAAGATTAGCTAAATTCACAACATCAGTGGATTCATCCACTTGCAGTGCATAGTAGCAACACTTTTGTACTCTTGACAATAATTGCTGCTTTACATTTTCGGCCGTATCTGTAATTCTATGATGAACAGTATTATTTGAGAGGGCGACACGATCTATAGCTTTCAGAGTAACAGCCGTGTTAGTCTGTATTCGCAAAAGGAAAAGGAGTACTTTTGGCACCTTAGAGACTAACCAATTTATTTGAGCATAAGCTTTCGTGAGCTACAGCTCACTTCATCGGATGCATACTGTGGAAAGTGTAGATGATCTTTTTATACACACAAAGCATGAAAAAATACCTCCCCCCACCCCACTCTCCTGCTGGTAATAGCTTATCTAAAGTGATCACTCTCCTTACAATGTGTATGATAACCTGGATTTGTGCTGGAAATGGAAATGCTACGCATAAGTTTATCTAGATGCCTTGAGAGAGCCGCAACCTTTGCACCAGGCAGTCAAGTCACCATATGGTTCTCCCGGTCATCACAAACCCAGCTCTCTATGTGTCTAATGACCCAATCTCCCATTACTAACACCTGCCTTTCCCTAATGACTGGAGTTCCGTCCCCCGGAGAGGTAACCTCAGTGTGAGAGGATATCCCAACATCATCTGGAAGGAGAGTCCCAACTATGGGAAGGCTTCCCTCTGCTCCTGTTGTCTCCTTCTCTGGGCCTTTTATCCTCCTTAACAACGCAGGGGCTGTCTGACTGTAGATTTGTCCCACCTCCGGGACAAAAGGGACAGAAAGGATGTGGACAAATTGGAGGATTGGGCCAAAAGAAATCTGATGAGGTTCAATAAGGATAAGTGCAGGGTCCTGCACTTAGGATGGAAGAATCCAATGCACCGCTACAGACTAGGGACCGAATGGCTAGGCAGCAGTTCTGCGGAAAAGGACCTGGGGTGACAGTGGACGAGAAGCTGGATATGAGTCAGCAGTGTGCCCTTGTTGCCAAGAAGGCCAATGGCATTTTGGGATGTATAAGTAGGGGCATAGCGAGCAGATCGAGGGACGTGATCGTCCCCCTCTATTCGACATTGGTGAGGCCTCATCTGGAGTATTGTGTCCAGTTTTGGGCCCCACACTACAAGAAGGATGTGGATAAATTGGAGAGAGTCCAGCGAAGGGCAACAAAAATGATTAGGGGTCTAGAACACATGACTTATGAGGAGAGGCTGAGGGAGCTGGGATTGTTTAGCCTGCAGAAGAGAAGAATGAGGGGGATTTGATAGCTGCTTTCAACTCCCTGAAAGGGGGTTCCAAAGAGGATGGCTCTAGACTGTTCTCAATGGTAGCAGATGACAGAACGAGGAGTAATGGTCTCAAGTTGCAGTGGGGGAGGTTTAGATTGGATATTAGGAAAAACTTTTTCACTAAGAGGGTGGTGAAACACTGGAATGCATTACCTAGGGAGGTGGTAGAATCTCCTTCCTTAGAGGTTTTTAAGGTCAGGCTTGACAAAGCCCTGGCTGGGATGATTTAACTGGGAATTGGTCCTGCTTCGAGCAGGGGGTTGGACTAGATGACCTTCTGGGGTCCCTTCCAACCCTGATATTCTATGATTCTAAATTGGAGAGAGTCCAGTGGAGGGCAACAAAAATGATTAGGGGGCTGGAACACATGACTTATGAGGGGAGGCTGAGGGAACTGGGCTTAGTCTGCAGAAGAGAAAAGAGCAAGGGGAGATTTGATAGCAGCCTCCAACTACCTGAAAGAGGGTTCCAAAGAGGATGGAGTTCGGCTGTTCCCAGTGGTGGCAGATGACAGAACAAGGAGCAATGGTCTCAAGTTGCAGTGGGGGAGGTTTAGGTTGGATATTAGGAAAAACTATTTCACTAGGAGGGTAGTGAAGCACTGGAATGGGTTACCTAGGGAGGTGGTGGAATCTCCCTCCTTAGAGGTTTTTAAGGCCCGGCTTGTCAAAGCCCTGGCTGGGATGATTTAGTTGGTGTTGCTCCTGCTTTGAGCAGGGGGTTGGACTAGATGACCTCCTGAGGTCTCTTCCAACCCTAATCTTTATGATTCCACATACAAACCTTCTCCTAGCACAGACAGCTGCTGAAGGCACCTGTACGCCCAGTCCTCTTCTCATTCCAAGGCAGTGCCATGACATCAGCGAGTCACTCGTGACTCACACTGTGGTGAGGCAAGGGATCCGGCCCCTAAGGCATGAAGGCAGCAGGCTCCTAACCCCAGCAGGCCTTCAGGGAGCTCCCTTGCAGACAGGGTCTGAATATTGGAACCAGGCACGTGGAAAGCTCCAGAGGCAGCTCCAGATGCTGGGGCCCATTCTGGTCTGGGTTGCAGGGGGCAGATGGACCAGGAACTGCGCAAGGCAGGCCAAGTGGGCACATGCGACACCAGGAACAATTCAGGCCCACTCAAGTCACGAGCAACTCTGCTGTTGAGGCACTGGGCCAAGATTGGGCCCTTTGCCAGTTACACTGGCTGGGACTGAAAGGACAAGAATCCAGCCAGCCAGATTTGTATCATTAGCACAGTCAATGGCAGCAGGGCTCCCAAGGGCCCATCCCACCCCACCGTGGTCAGAACACATGGGATCAGGCCCTATGGGTGTGATAAAGGCACAACCTTCCCTCCCCCCACCCCCCCAGTGCTCACAATGGAGATCGATAGCATGGAATATCGATAGCATCGATAGCTGGACACCCTCCCTGGGTTCTGTCATGAGAGTTAATGGGGTGTGCGTGCACACATGCAGCTCCCCTTATTGTGCCCCACACACAGCAGCCAGGCCAATCACAGACCCCCTGCCACCCATCCCCCACTCAGGGCAAGGGGTGAGATATGCCAAAGGGCATGTGACACCAGTGGAGTGTTCCAGAAGTGGAGGGAGGAATACATAAAGTGATGCCTCTTGCTAGCCTGTTTTAAAGGGACAGTGCACATCTCGCCAAGCTAGTCCTTTTGAGACCTACATTGAGAACAGCTGGTGAGCTGGGAGACAGGACAATAATACTCCAGAGTCTAATCAAGAGGCAATTCAGTTTTGAAGGGGATCAACGGGGCTGCACGATAACTTCAGAGCAGGGGACAAATCCCTCCCAGGTTTCTTATGCAAAACCAGATTAGAAGAATACTTCAGCACAAGCAGAGCTAATCGATTCCAGCTGCGCCAGCCTGGGGTAGGGCCAACCAATGCTTACAAACACTCAAGAAGCGGTGTTGGATTTACACAGGGTCCACAGCCCTGGAGCTGACCAGCCATGGCAGTGCTGATGCACCCGGGTGGTTCTGTTCAGACTAACTGAGGTGCTCTCAGGACTAGGGCAGCCCACCATGCAGCCCATGAGCCCTGTAATACAGAGAGCTGACCACAGGTCACAGCAGGCTACAGCCCAGCTGGTGTTGGGAGATGGATCACTTGATTCCCTGTTCCATTTATTCCCTCTGGGGCACCTGGCAGTGGCCACTGTCAGCAGGCAGGATACTAGGCTAGACAGACCTTTGGTCTGACCCAGTCTGGCCATTATTATGGGAGCCCCCACTCAGGCGAAGGCGGAGCACTGCATGCTGGGGCCTGTGGTCTCTGGAGGCAGCACCTAGGCTGCAGGACTCCCCTGCAATATGATCTGCTCCATTTTACGTCCTCAGGCTCCTGGTGAGCTGCTGCTGCTGCAGCCCCAGTGGAGTGCAGTTTGGGCATGCTGGTGTGACCACTGTGAGCATGACACTGTGCTCGGCAGCAGACCTTCCGCAGAGCTAAGGAAGCTGGCTCCATACAGGACAGGGCTGATGCATGGCTCCTATGACAAGAGCTTCAACACGCTTGTCAGGCTGCAGATCACCCTTATTCTGCAGCTGTACCCAGGATCCACCACCCAGCTCTTCATGCGGGAGGATCCAAGTCCACTGCATAATGTTACTGCTCCCAGCCATTCACAGGCCTTCCCATCTCTGCCTCGAGCAGCAGATGCAGGATGGGAGCTGCTCAGATTTTTCCACAATGCACTAGTACAAACATGCTTGCACAACATGGCAGGTGCTGACAGGGTGACCAGTGTTTTGGGAAAAGGTTAGCTGTGAATGCGGCAGTTACATGGCTCTGTCTGTAAACAAACGGCACCAGAAGCAGTCCCAGTAACCAAGCAAACAACCCCTATGGAAAGAGCAGTGAGGAAGGACGGCTGAGCGATCAAGCTACTGGCCTAGGACTCTGAAGACCCAGGTTCCCTGCTCTGCCACCGACTCCCACTTAAGGCGTGTCTATGCTTAAATGCTGCAGCTGCATGTCTGTGGTGGCTCACCCCAGAAGGGCTCTCCCATGGCTGTCATCAATCCACCTCCCTGAAAGGCAGCAGCTAGGTCAATAGCAGAATCCTTCCCATTGACCTAACACTGCCTACAGCAGGGTTAGGTTGGCATAGCGCCATCTCTCAGGGGGTGGATTTTTCACACCCCTCAGAAATGTAGCTACGCTGTTGCGAGTTTTCAGTGTAGACCAGCCTTCAGCAGGGGTGCTGAGAGCCACTGAACCAAACTGTAAACCCTGGGTATGATGAAAACCACTTCAAGCCGGGGGAGGAAAGGGGGGGATGTTCCAGCACCTATGTGCCCTTGTGCCTCGATTCCCCATGTGAATAATGGCAATCATAGCACTTTTCTATCTCCCAGGATTAATGGAGACCAGAGAAACACCTTAGCTACTGGTTTCAGCTGGGTAGCCGTGTTAGTCTGTATCAGCAAAAACAATGAGGAGTCCTTGTGGCACCATAGAGACTAACAAATGTATCTGGGCATAAGCTTTCGTGGGCTAGAATCCACTTCATCAGATGCATGGAGTGGAAAATACAGCAAAGAGGTATAAATACACAGCATATGAAAAGATGGGAGTTGCCCAAAGTGGGGGGTCAGTGCTAACAAGCCAATTCAACGAAGGTGGAAGTGGGCTATTCTCAGCAGTTGACAAGAAAGGAGGGAAAAAATCACTTTTGTAGTGCTTGAGTTCAATGTAATCAGGGTGGCCCATTTCAAACAGTTGACAAGAAGGGGAATTAGTTTTTGTAGTGACCCATCACTCCTCCTTGTTTTTACCTTAGCTACTGTTGCTGAGTCAGGGATGACTGACTAACTTGTTTGTACACACAATAGCATGGGAGATACCGAATAGAAACTAAACTCTGTTCTGGTGAGGTCTGTCCCTGCTGTGATCAGAATTGTGCTCACTACAGCCTTCAAGTGAGAAGGGACATTACAAAGAGGTCGTGGGGGGGGGGGGGGGTGGGCGCGCTGACAGCTCAACCCCAGTCTGCTCTGCTGGCAAGGAATACATTTTCCCTAACCCCCAGCCTCAGCTCAGAGTCAAGCTGGGCTCTTTCCAGCACTCACATCATCAACACCACAGAGTCAACAATCAGGAATGAGTAAGTGTGACGAAGTGGGACTGTTCTTAATGTTTCCTCTGAATACTGTAGAGGTGCCTCAGTTTCCCCTAGGCATTTCTTAAATCTCTAGGTGGTGGGATAAGGGGGTGTAATTGTTGCAGAGCAAAGGGCCAGGGTACATAAATGGCTGACACTGTCTCTTGGCAACTCATGGCCTGGGCCCTTCCCCCACTGCAAGGTGATAGCTAAAGGGTTGGAGAACAAAGGAATCAGGTGACCTCCTGGCCCGGGAAAGGGACAAAGCCCAGAGGAGGAGGGGATGGAGGATGAGTCGGTTTGGGCTGGTTGGGGACGAGGAGTGAAGTGCAGACGTGGTTGTCTGGCTCACTGCCCCTCAAAATGGACCCAGCTGAGGGGTCTGGTTCTCTGCACCTACAAGCTCTGTGTTAGACCATGTTCCTGTCGTCTAATAAACCTCTGTTGTGGTTGTCTGGCTCACTGCCCCTCAAAATGGACCCAGCTGAGGGGTCTGGTTCTCTGCACCTACAAGCTCTGTGTTGGACCATGTTCCTGTCGTCTAATAAACCTCTGTTTTACTGGCTGGCTGAGAGTCATGTCTGACTGCGAAGTTGGGGGGCAGGACCCTCTGGCTTCCCCAGGACCCCACCTAGGCGGACTCGCTGTGGGAAGCGCATGGAGGGGCAGAGGATGCTGAATGCTCTGAGGTCAGACCCAGGAAGGTGGAAGCTGTGTGAGCTGTGTGTCCTGCAGACAGGCTGCTCCCAGAGAGGAGATTTCCCCAGAGTCCTGACTGGCTTCATAGGGAGCAGTTCCAGAGCATCGCCTGGGGACTCCGCGACAGTAAGCAATGCTGCTGCAGATGCCTGAGGAAGAGAGGGACCAGCTCATTCCCAGCTCTGCTAGTTCAGGGAGCTGACAGGATTAGAGAGAAGAAGTGAAAGCTTGCCGTAATCACGGAGTCAGGAACTCTCACAGACATCCTAGGAACAGACCTGCTGGGGAAGCAGGGGCTGCTTTTACATGGCCTCCTTGCAGAGTGGAGCCCGCGGATCCCTGCGGTCATTGCCAGCAGGGTTCTACCACCGGAGCTCTAACCAGCAGAGACAGGATTCTTTGGTCCAAGCCCACTGTAATCAGCTGGGCCTGTGTCCATTATAGTAGCTAGCTCGAGAGATGATTTCCTGAAAAGATTCTTTGTCTACATCATCCTGTTACCTATGTGGCTAAAGCCCTTCAGCCATTCTCCCCCAGCCATAGAACTAGCAGTCTCACTTCACGCTTTTAAACCTAGTATAGGTTGCAACTTAGGCAGAATATAGGGTATAAAACAGATGAACGGGTCTGACCTACCTTAAATAAGAACACGGAGGAACAAAACCACTGTAGAGGCAACCCTGCCATAGCCTAGCAGCTCCAGCCAGTGATTTCTACCCAGCTCCTTGCCATGTCTGACAGAATAAGATCCATGGCCTCACCTGTGCTGAGGAGCCGTTCTGCAGCCTTTGTGTAGCGGAGGCTGCTGCGTTTGACATCGGGTGACATCCCATGGCTCCTCCAGCTGGCGCCTAACAGGCTGATGTGCTGTCAACATCTCTACTCTCGGCTCCTCAAGGAAAGTCCCCTTCCTGCCAGTCACGCTCACTGCATTATTTTTAGAGCTCATTAAGCTTTACGGCACTGCAGCTTCAGAGCGTCATTGGCTGGGGGCGGGTGTGTGCGCGTGTGTGTTAGCTTAACGAACAAAGGACTTCATTGACAATTCATTAAATCTACTGATTGTTTTTGTAGGTAGCAATTAGGAGTGAGGGAGGCTGCCCTCAGCACCAGGACAACCTCTGGTATTGACTGGACCACCTCCCACCTGCACAGGGTGGGCACCTCATCTTTCCTCCATGGCTATTACCTTGGATTCCCCCTTCTCCCCACACATCCACATCACCAAACCTTGTGCGGTTTCCTCCATGGCTGCGCTGCTTGAGCTGAAGTAGGAATGTCTCTACCCAGTAGCAGTAGTAGGCTCTTATCCAAGAAGTCTGATGGCAAACTGCCAACCTTGCTTGTCAATTCAACACTGATCCCCCTTCCCATCCAGACAGCCCCGCCCCAACCTGAAGCAAATACTCACCACACAATAGAAACACTAACCCAGGAACCAACCTCTGCAACAAACCCCGGTGCCAACAATGTCCGCATATCTATTCAAGGGACACCATCATAGGACCCAACCATATCAGCCACACCATTAGGGGCTCGTTCACCTGCACATTTACCAATGTGATATATGCCATGTGCCAGCAATGCCCCTCTGCCATGTACATTTGTGTAGAGACTGTCTGGTTTGGCCAAAGAATAAATGGACACAAATCTGACATCAAGAATTGTAACATTCAAAAACCAGTAGAAGAGCACTTCAATCTCCCTGGACATTCAATAACAGACTTAAAAGTGGCAATTCAACAACAACAACAAACTTCAAAAACAGCTCCAACGAGAAACTGCAGAACTGGAATTAATTTGCAAACTTGACACCATCAAATTAGGCCTGAATAAAGACTGGGATTGGCTGGGTCATGACAAAAAATAATTTTCCCTCTGATATTCACCCCTTCATGTCAACTGTTGGGAATGGGCCACATCCACTCTAACTGAATTGGCCTCGTTAGCACTGACCCCTCACTTGGTAAGGCAGCTCCCATCTTTTCATGGGCTGTATATTTATACCTGCTTACTGTATTTTTCACTCCATGCATCTGATGAAGTGGGTTTTAGCGCATGAAAGCTTATGCCCAAATAAATTTGTTAGTCTCTAAGGTGCCACAAGGACTCCTTGTTGTTTTTACTGATATAGACTAACATGCTACCCATCTGAAACCTCGTGTCATATCCACTAAGTAGACTAGCCACATTACATGTATTATAGTAGCACCTAAGAGCCCCAATCATGCCCCCGGACCCCATGAGGCTAGGCACTATGAGCACACAGAACAAATAGATGGTCCCTGCCCCATAGAGCTGGCCAGCTAAGCGGGTAAGCTTCGCAAGCGTGCTGCACTGACTGCCCCAAAGCTCCCCTTGCCCCACATATCTAGAAGGTTTGGATAATTCCTTCCCTTGAATGGTTACATGTTTTGGAATAAGTGCCTGCAAATCAAATGACTGACAGTGCCACGCCTCACACAAGCAACCTTTGCCATGAAGTGTTACCATTTTGAGGGGCAGGGATTTTTTCCTCTCAACCTGTCCACAAAGGGTGAGGTTTTCAATCACCTACTTGCCATCAGGATCATATGCACATCCACAACCTGCCTTGCAGCTGTGTCCTCTGCAGAGAGTTGTCTGAGACTCGGAAGCAGCAGGGTGAAAACACTAAAACGGCTTATTTAAAAAGGGTAAAGTCGCTGCTTTGCTGGCTGCATCAAATGCGCCAGCTTTCCTCAGTTGAAAGAAACATGAGGAATTGCACTCCAGCCTGTTATTCTACAATACCTCACTGATGGGCACTGTGCTGCTGAGAATGCAGAGTGACTGAGCAGAATACAGCCCCACGCTCTCTTGAATTAAAAATGCTCCTCTGGAGAACTCAGATGAAAGACAGAATTTGCTCCAGTTAATCAACAGAACCGCAGAGGAGGTGAATAGATTTTTATTCTAAAGACTTAAGATACGTCTTTTTTAAAAACAATTTTACAAAAACTACACATCCTCCACCCTCCTAATTCGCTTGCCACTGTGTTTTCAGTGGTGTAGCCACTTCAAGCAAATATCACTACAACCCCAGAAGGCTTCATCAGCTTGAATTTGTATGCTGCAAATTTTATAATTCAAAATACATGCACCCTAATTCATCACTGGGGTAACTGTATTTAAGTCAGTGGAGTTACCCCAGGGACAGATCCAGGCCAAAGATAAAGCTCTGCTTTATGCAGATGAGTTCAATATAAAAATCTAACTGTAAAGCTGCTCATTCCAAACTCCAGGGTAGTAGAAGGCGACTATGACCCTTCTGCTGCCAGGACGTCAGTCAGGTCGCTGAGGCCAGGAAGGTCCCAGGCTTCCCTGCACTTGGGTGTGTCAGAAGACGATCAGATGTTGGCAAAAGTGGTGCCAAGGAAGCTGCCTGAACCCCTCGGTCTGGAAGGTAACCTGGGAGTGAGGTGGCTCTAGGGCTGCCTACTCCTGGGAGCAAGAGGCATTGCAGAGAAACACAAGAGGGTGGAACCCTCCCCACTGTGCTAAGGGACAAGGCCAGAGACAACAGGGAGCTGCCATACACCTTAGGGGAGCACCAAGTGTCTGTAACCCCATGCAAGAACAGGGATACTTCAACGCCACAGCGTTGAGAGAGAAAAAAAATTCTTGCCCTAGGAGAAGGTTACTGGGGAAGGCACATTTTCAACAAGCCAGCTACCAGGCAAGATCTTTACATTACAGGCCTACTGAAAGCTAAGTAACTTGAATTGGAACAGTTAGTTCTACCACACAACTCTGTCTCTAATTAGTCTGCTGAGAACCAGATCAGAGCAAAGTTGTATTTTGAGAAATGGGTTTCATGGTGCAAAGAACAGGACGTATCTGCACAGCTAGTGAAAACTTGTCACTGAAGTGTCTGAAATACAACGTGGAGGCCTGTCACAACCCAAAAGGTGTCAAGCACACCAGGTGCTGGGTCGGCGACAGAACGACCCTTGTTTGGCAAGCATACCTGTATAACAGCAGACCCACAGAAAGCAACACCCTGGTGCGGCAGTTGAACAGTTGTTGCAGTGCAAATGCCCAAATGGGTGCACAACTTGTCTGCAAGAGACACAAGGCACGCCAAGTCCAGGTGTTGCTTTGCAATGTGATGCCTTACCGAACTCAAGGTGCTGGCAGAAATGCGAGGGCTACGCAGAGTCCCCGGCACACACAGAGAAAAGAAGAGCTAATGATGCACTAATACCGAGTGGTTCTTCAGGTCAGACCCGGAGAGCTCTGTGTAGCTCAAAAGCTTCACGCTTCCACCAACAGAAGTTGGTCCAATAAAAGATATTACCTCACCCATCTTAGGGATTCATGGCCATGCTGACATAGCTCAGCAAATTCAGCACCGATTTGTCATGAGCAAGTGCTGCGCCACTCAAACTCCTTACCCCAGTGCTGTTCTGCTCTGCCCTTCCACAGCAACAAGGGAAAGGCTACCTGCACCAAAACTCTGACACTAAACAAAGACCCTAATCTCCCTCCAGGCAAGCTCACCTGGGTGGGGAGCTGTCCTTTTTCAAGACGATCACTCAAAGACATGGTACAGCTATGCCCAGATTGAAAAACAGAAATGCTAGCCATTGTAGGAGGTTTTGTGGATACGTTAGTGGGCAGAAACTGGTTGAGGTAGAAAGAGACGATAAACCGCTGGAAGCCGTATAACAGAAGCCATTGGCAAGACGACTTCAGCAAGGGATCAAGCACCAAAGTGTGAAATACAGGCCCAGTAAGGGACTTCATGCAGTATCCCTGCTTTCAGGAACACCTGTACACAGGGAAAGCGAGGAATTGTAGCAGGAGTTTGAAGTAAATACGACTCAAGCACTACCCACTTGCCAGACACAATCTGACAAGCAGAAACAGAGTGACCCAGCCTCACACCTGCTTGGGAGAATAACTGTAGATGGAGGGCCAAGAGAAAACGCTTCTCAGGCACTCCAGCTAGAGAGGTGAGATTGCCACATATGCAGATATTCAGTGCAGAGGACGCTGTGCCACACCACCACAGCAGGAGTCAAAAACAGCATCATCCACAGTGCCCATCCGGGGATTTGAAGGGTATGGACTCAGCCAGGAGATGTGCTATTCTATCTAGGCATGAATGCTGCCAGCAGAGATAGGTACCAAGTGTGACATCTGCAATCGAGTGAAAGTAAACCATTGAGAACACGAGAGTGCTGACCATCCTTGGTCCGAGCGTGCATCGAACAGGAAAGACGACCTCTTATCACAACCTGCTAATCAGCTTTTCAAACGGACCTGTTTTGCAACACACCAAGTAGCAAGAGAACATACATTTTAAAGTACAATTAGGAACCAACAACAGTGCAAGGTTAATGAGCAGCTTGTTTTGACAATTCTCCAATACACCAGTTCCAGTACTGGTTTTCTAGCCCTTGTCAGCACAGTCAAATGGGTTAGCAGAAGACAGTACAAAGAGCAAAGAACTCAGTAATATTAAAAGCTTCCGTAGCCTCAGGAACCCATCTGTAGCAGTGTCTGGTATCATAGCACAGCTCACACACTCCTGGCAGAAGGACAAAACCCTCAGTGCCCACCACTAAGGAGCTCCTTGGGCTACAGACAATGAATCCTGGCACAGTTACAGGAGAGCCGTACGCCAGGAAACTAGACCAGACGTAATACGGTTAACAGGAGTGTCACTCAGCCCCATTGGAATTGAACATCCCATTCCCCTTGCAAAAGAGAAGCTGGCCAGCAGCCTGCCAAGCTCCAGGAATCCCACCTCCCCAAGCCAGAGGTCAGAGCCCCCCCTGAGAGCCAGTCCTGAAGCAGGAACAGAAGAACCTGTCTAAAAGCAATGGGGACCCTGTTTCTGTTCCTTGAGGACATTCCGGATGCTGCTGAGAGTAGTACAAAGTCACCAACGAGGAAATCAGCCTGGGACAGACCCCCCAAGTGGTGCAAGCTGGAGTCAGCAGAGCTATGCCCATTTATACCAGCAGATGATCTGGCCCATCAGCAGAAGCAAACAGGCAGCAGAGGACATATCCATCTCAGTGGCCAAACATGCCACTGAGGGAGGAAGATCTCCAAGAACAAGCAGTTGTGGGCTCAGAAAGCCAATGAGATTCAGAGATAGCTGCTTTGGACACATGTCCAGCAAATGGCAGACATCTACCAGGTGATCTCCCCCGGCCTAGAGATCTCCATTGTTGTGTTATTAATTAGCTGCATTCATTTATGGCTGTTATATTTGGTGGGTTTTTTTTTAAATTAAATGCAAATAAAAGGGGACATGTTACAGCAGCCACTGGCATCACCAGATCCTGACCCCTGCCATGTGACAGGAATATTACCCTAGTAACCCTAACCTCCTTACATGACTAAAGCTGGGAAGTCAAGAGCACACTCTGACCATACGGCAAGAAGCATGAAAAAATTCATTAGTACCATCTGATGATTTAAAAATATACCAATGTAATATGGCAAAAAGCATCCCTCTCCTCTGGCTAAAATATAAATACACAGAGAACCTGATCTCAACTTCCACTTAAATCAGAAAAGCTTTGCTTCAGTCTTGCAATGGGAAAAGGATGCGATCCAGAAGAGACAGCCAGTCAGAGCCCCGTGCTGTTGTGAAAGGAAGCCTTCCACCAAACATATAAAATCTAGTCATCTGCCTGCCAGCGCCATATCCAAAACTGTTCAGAAGGGCCTGAGGAGAAGGCACACAGCAAGGCACAGACACAGTAACGGGTTTAGTAAAGGAGAATGTAAAGCCACAGACAAAGAGAGATGAAACTAGCACAGAAATACACTCTAGAATGGAGGAGTGAGAGCCCAATCCAAGTCCCCCTGGAGTCCACAGGGTCCTTCCACTGGGCTCATTAAGGGCCCAGTCCAATGCCTAGTGCAATCAAGGAACAGATTGGGGGAGGGGCGAGAAAGCACTGGAAGGGGGTATTTCCCCTGCAATCCCCTTTATTGTAGGGGCTTGATCCTGCTCCCACTCGGGTCAGTGGAAAAAGCCTCCACTGACCAGAGTGGAGCAAGAAGCGTGGCAGCTGATGGAAGCTGCTCTCTTTCCAGCTGAGCTTTGACTTTCTCCAGCCTCCTTCCCTTCTACCCTTTTTCTTCCTTTGTCAACGTTTCTTTTTGCCACCCACACTTTTCATAGACATTTTTAGATACGAACCAACACACACACACGCAAAATCAAATTCCTTCCATTCACCTAATAGAAAGTTACGACCCAATTTACAGGCAGCTTGTCACGGTACAGAGAAGAGACCATTTGCCCGGTGGGATTACAGCCAATGGTCAATGAGAAGGGAGCGCACAGGTCACGGGCAGGGCATGGGGAAGTGTCCCTCTGCTTTTAGCAGGGTTGGGGCAATGCACTCCACTTTTCTGGAACCCCTGATCAGTACCAGCAAGGGGGGTGGTGGTAATAGAGCCAGAACGCCAAGGGCTCAGCACAGTGGGAGCCAAGTGCTGTGCACAGTCTGACGTACAGAGGACCAGGCTGACGCTGTAGAATGGCATCACTCTGCCAGCAGCCGCCCTTCTTGGGAAACTCCTTTGCCACCTGCCCAGGGTTTTGGTCTAGCTCTTGTCTGTCTAAACACAGCCCGATTAAGTTTGACTCCCCCATCAGGCTATTTTAGGGACATGAGTAAACAGCATGCTTTGCTTCTGCCTCTAGCATTTTTCGTGGGCCGATTCCAGCAGCAGCACCAGAGGGGCTGGAGAGCCCAAACTGGTGACTCTTCCTAATGATTTTGCAAGGCTATGTTAATTCTAGTGAGGCCAGGCAGCCCTTCTGTGCCTCCCCCCTCTCCCAAAAACATACAGGAACCATCAGGTGTGTCTACATAGCTCCTCAGCCCATACCACACCGGCACTTTGCCATGTATGTATCCAGCACAGCCCCACTGCTGTCCGTCAGGCCCCGGGGACCTACTGTCCTAACCCCCCTCCCCGACACAGGGCATGCAGCCCCTGCCCCCATATGAGGCATGCCATCGCCTCCATAGCGCCTCTCTCGGGCTCCCCGACCCCTGCTCCTCCAGATCCCCCTTATTGCATTGCTACAGCCCCGTCCACTGCCCCATAGAGACCCTCACCTCTGTCTCAATGCCACCCTAGACAGGACCTGGCCTCTGGCCCTCGTCAGACCCCCATGGGGCACCTCGTATCGGGCCTGCAGCTCTGTCGCCAGAGCCCCGCAGGGGGTGCCTGGCTCCCCAACCCACTAGATCACTGAACGGTGTGGGGCAGCCAGACCCCATCCCCAGAGCCCCCCCCTTCCCCCCCAGAGCCCGTCCCCAGGGTCCCTCCTTCCCCCCCAGAGCCCCCCCCTTCCCCCCCAGAGCCCGTCCCCAGGGTCCCTCCTTCCCCCCCAGAGCCCCCCCTTCCCCCCAGAGCCCATCCCCAGGGTCCCTCCTTCCCCCCCAGAGCCCCCCCTTCCCCCCAGAGCCCATCCCCAGGGTCCCTCCTTCCCCCCCAGAGCCCCCCCCTTCCCCCCCAGAGCCCGTCCCCAGGGTCCCTCCTTCCCCCCCAGAGCCCCCCCTTCCCCCCCAGAGCCCGTCCCCAGGGTCCCTCCTTCCCCCCCAGAGCCCCCCCTTCCCCCCAGAGCCCGTCCCCAGGGTCCCTCCTTCCCCCCAGACCCCGTCCCCAGGGTCCCCCCTTCCCCCCAGACCCCGTCCCCAGGGTCCCCCCTTCCCCCCAGACCCCGTCCCCAGGGTCCCCCCTTCCCCCCAGACCCCGTCCCCAGGGTCCCCCCTTCCCCCCAGACCCCGTCCCCAGGGTCCCCCCTTCCCCCCAGACCCCGTCCCCAGGGTCCCCCCTTCCCCCCCAGACGCCGTCCCCAGACCCCGTCCCCAGGGCCCCCGGCCCCCCCGCCGGAGAGCGCGGCTCGCCCCGGACTGGGGCCGCTCCGGCCCCTCCATCCTGCCGGGCTGCGCCCGCCCCCCTACCTCCTTGCAGGCGTGCAGCTCCCGCTCCGCGCCCCGGCTGCCCTGGGCGGCGGCCCCCGCCCACAGCAGCAGCAGCAGCCGGAGCCCGGCCCGGAGGCGGCGGCAGCCCGCGGGCGGACGCAGCCGGCCGGCCCCAGCCATGGTGCAGCGGAGGCGGCGGCGGCGGGGCTCAGGTGCAGCCGCCGCGGGGGGGCCGAAGGACGCCGGAGCCCCGCCCCGCCCCGCCCCCGGCAACCGCCGCCGCGCGCACCTGGCCACGCACCTGCGGCTCGAAAGATGCGCCCGCGCCCGCGCCGCGCGCGCCAAGCCGCCCCCGCCCCCGCGCGCGTGCTCGGGCTCGTGCGCACCGCGCTCGGGGGCAACGCGCCGCGCGCCCAACCCCGCGCTCTCCCGCGCGCGCAGCCCGGGCGCCCGCCTCGCTGTGTCGCGCCGCCGCGCGCCGCCCGCCTGCAGCCTCCGCGGCCGCCAGGGGGAGCCCCAGCTCCGGCGCCTCCGCCCGTCGCCTGGCAACCGCGGCCCGTCGCCTGGCAACCGCGGCCGGGCTCGCAAACCGCGCGCCGCAGGATGCCGCCCACCCGGGACCCCTTCCCCTGCCCCCGCTGCGAGAACGAGGACACCTTCACGGGCCGGGCCGGGCCGAGCCAGGTAAGGCCCCCGCCGCCCCCTGCTGGCCTAGCCCGAGTTCCCAGCCGGACCGCCGTCGCCCAGCGACCCACCCCGCTGCCAGCATGCAGCCGCCTCTGGCGGGAACCCGGCAGCTGGTGAGCAGAGGAGGCTGCTAGGAAGGGAAGGATCTAAACTGGGGAGGCGGGACCCGGACTCCAGTGTCCGCTGCGAAAGATTTAGCCTCAGCTTCCCGCTTGTCTGGATCTTAAACATGGCAACAAACTGGCCGGGCCAGGGGAGAGGCAGGGCCTGAAACTACTTTTGACTCCTTTTATACAGAAAATGCCTGGCTTGCGAGTCAGCGGGGTCCCTTTGAAATCAACCTGTCAGTGTTTTAGTAGGAACTCAACCCACCTTCTCCATGAGCTATTGATGGAAATGGGGGCTGAGTTCCCGTGCGGGTGTGCAGAGCTCATTGCAGGCTCTGACCTTTTACCAGAGTTTGATACTCCAGCCCTGGCTCTGATCAATAGGCCCTGTGTTAAAAAAGGAGCAAACAAAACAATCAAGAACCCCACAACTCTGCAGACAAGATGAGTAAGACCAGATCTTCACTAGCAGAGGAGCAAGGAATCTGAGTGGGCAGAAAGCAGCAGGGGGTTTCTTGCTGTATTTAAACTACGTCTGAGGTTCGCCTTGGGCAGTCACTGGAAAGGGCTCTGGGCCGGGCGGGACGGGGATGGGACACAGGAGTTACCTGTTTGCTCTGATGGGCAGTGGCTTTCACTGCCAATTATTTTTAGGCCCCCATCACAGAGCAGGATGGATCCCTAGCTCTAGGGGCTGCACAAACACAGAACAAGATGGTCTCCATCTCAAGAGAGCTGTTATGGGTCCTAACAGCCCAGGAGATGCCTGGGAGAGTGGGGATGCCAGCGGCATAAACCTTCCTTGTTGCACCAATATGACAGGTCTAGGCAGTGGCCTCCTGCAGAGCCCTGCTGGCATGTAGGGGGGCGGGGCGTGGACAATGGATCCCCTGGCGTCCCAAGTGCCTGCAGTCAAATCACGGGGACAGAGGGCTAACTTCCTCTACATATAGAATCACCCCCACACACACGTCTGGAGGATGCCCTGATGCCAATGGCAAAGACTGTCTGACAGCCGGTGTTCAGAGCATGAGCGGCTGACTGTGGTTTGTTCCAGACAGGCCCTTATGCCGAGCCCACCCACCGGGCCCAGCAGCGGGACCCCTGGAATCGCCTGCACAGAACAGCCACCCTGTCCAGCACCAGGAAGGAAGTCTGGTATACGGAACCTGAGGTAGAGGTCCCCAAGTGCCCCTCCATCCCACTCTGCCTTTTGCTGCTCACCACCCCACACACTCTGGTTACCCTCCCCCAAAGGGCACAGCCTGAAATGGTCCAGAATTAGCAGATAAAAGTTCCCCAGTGCACAGCCATCCCCTCGCCCAGGCTGGGCAGCCACGCTGGCCATGCCAAGGGCATAGTAAAGCCTTTCACCTGCAACTGCACTGGTTTCCTTTCTGTGCTCCACTTGGTCCCCTGGGCTTTGCTTTCTGTCCAGCAGCATCCCAAGCCATGCTCGTGTGCTGTCCCCACCCCAAGCAGCAGAGAGGAAGCATGTACACCTCTCGGAACACTTTGCAGCTCTCTAGATGCTCTCCAAGCACTTGACAAACATTAACCTTGCCTCGCAATCCTCCAGCCCTTGGGCAGAGGTGGATTAAGATTTACTGGGGCCCTGGGCATAAAACACCTCATTAAAAACCCAGGCCTACCCACTTTTTAACATGGGCGTAGTTTGGGGGCAGGGGGCTGCATTGCCCCCCCAAACCACAAGCCTTGGGCAGGTGCCGAGTAGCACCGGCAGAGGCTGTGCTTCGTGGGGGGAGCCAATGAAGTGATCAGCCCCTCCTTCGTGAAGCAAGGTCCCTGCTGGCAGCATTCCCAGGGAATGAGGGGAGTCTTAGCCACCCCTCACCATGAGGGCCAGCCCCTCTCCATGGCCGTGCCCCTGCTCTTCCCCCCGGAGGCCCCACTGCCTGGCTGGGGGGAGGAGGGGGGACATGGGCCAGTGTTCTGCTCTCAGGCAACCTGGCCTCCTGCCCAGGGCAAGTGGAAGATTCAGGGCTCCCCACAGCAGCCTGGACTCCATGGGCAGCACTTACCACCACCTGGCTTTTGCTTCCAGGTAGCCTGAGCAGGAAGCAGGGCCTTGGGGTGAGGCAGGGGCAGGGCCACAGAGAGAGGTGGGGCCTCATGCCTCCCCTCTTCTATCAATGTTCTGGTGCTCCTGCCGAGGGCCCCCAAATTGGCTGGGGCCCCTGGGCATGGGCCAAGTGCATTGATCCCCCATTGCCCTTGGGTTATATCCGTGTTAAAGATAGGGAAACCGAGATGCAGAAAGGCAAAACAGCTTGCCCAGGTCACACAGTGCGTCTGTGGCAGGGTTGAGAGTAGGACTTAGGCGTTCCAGAGCTCACTGCTCTGCTCTACCCACTCAGATACCTCCCCTCCCCAGAGCTGGGAGCACAGCTCAGGAGTCCTGACTCCGATGCCCCTGCTCTAACCAGCAGAATAACAGAGAGAAAGTCTTCCCTGTGTAACTCCCCACACACAGTGGAGCTGCAGCAGAATACAATTTGTCCCCTGCCTCAGGTGAAGCCCACGCAACACCCAGGGATGATTCGCCTTTACCAGGGTTGTCAGAGGCTCTGGCTAGTGACTCCCTCTGAACCCTTCTGCAGGTTCCCAGAGACAGCCTGGATTTTAAGCTGACCTCGCTCTACAACCACCACAAGGAGCAGCTCAGAGACAAGAGCCAGACAGTCATCCACAAGGAGACCCTCTTGGATGACCATGGGTGAGCAGGAGCAAGTGGCCTTTCCCCAATCTCAGGCAGGGCAGAGCCTCCTCTGGGAGCAGCTTATTGGTGACAGCAAATGCCGCAGTCTGCTCACAGCCTCAAGGGCACCAGTAGCAATGGCTGTTCAGCCTTGTCACGCAGCAGGTGCGCCCCATCCCCTTTTGGGGGCAGGGCAAGGGCTACTGCAGTCCTGGGGCTGAGTTCGCTTGTCCTCCCTTAGCCTCAGGGAAGTGTGGCCTAATGGTCAGAGTCAGTCCGACTGCCCCAGGGCCTCTGGTAGGGTGGTGTTAAACAGTCTAGGGTCTGATGGCCTGGTTTAGCAGACAAATGCAAACCTCTTGGCCTAAGGTGGGAAGACTGCCACCCCAAGGGTGGGGTTGGCAGAAGGGTTGGCAGCAGGGGTAGGGGAATCCAGGCCCACCCTACTCCACCAGGACCCAGCCTAGGGCCCTAAAAGTGGCAGAACCTTCCGCCACTGGGTGTGGGGGGATCCCACTGCAACACGGTGACAGCATTCAGCCTCATAGGTCGTCCCCCTGGGCCACTTCATACCCCATCTCCTCGTGTGGTGGTCCTGGCATCCCCAGCATCCCAGGGTTCCTCAGTGTGGGCTGCTCCCACCCCTCTTGGGCATCTTTCATCACATGTAGCTTCTGCGGTCTGGAGATTCAGCAGCTCCTGCATCCTCCCTTTTCAGCAGTCAGCCCCAACTGAGCTGCGTTGCTTCCTTTTATACCTGGGTTCCAGCTGGCTCATGCCCAGCAGGGCCATGGGGGCATGGCCTCCTTGGCCCATAGGGTGGGCTTAACTCCTACTGGACCAGTGCGGGACTGGTGTGCGCTGTCACAAGACTACATCCTGCAGAATAGTCTGACCTCTTGGCTTGTGCAGTGGTGCTGCAGGGTCATTATGGGAAGGGAACGCACCTCCCTGGCAACAGCTCCCAAAATGACCCTGCCCCAGCAGCTCACCTTCAGCCAATACAGCTGAAGACTCCAGCTCCTGGTTCCCAATTTTTGTAGCCATCTGTCCCAATCGGCCAACCTTACCAGGCTGTGCCCGGATTCCCCCGCATTCAAACCCACCATCAGCCTTAGGCTGTACCCACTTGCCTGGGGTTTGGAGGAGCCCAGATTCTAGTGCAGGGGAGCTGGGCACCACCCTGGGGCAGCTAGGGAATGGGGCAGGGCAGAAGGTCTCAGTCACAACGCCCTAGTGTTGGCATGTAGCCCAGCATGCTGCTAGCTGATCACAGCATTGGCAGCACCAGGGACGGAGAAAACTAGGAGATCTGGTGTGGACAGGTCTGACGGTGCCCCCGGTACCATGACAAAAGAGTGGGGTGTTTGAAGTTAATGACTAGCAGGGGGCTTCAGACTCCATATGCTGCAGCTAGTTACTGTGAGAACGATGCTAGGAGAGACAGGGGTTTGCAGCCTAGACCCAAAAACGCAGGACTCCCAGGACAGAAGAGCTGCTCTGTTTACATCAGGTTTGGGCATTCGAGGCTCATGGGAGGGCAGCTCCTTTGCACAGTGTGCTGCCTTGCCTGGGTTTCCTGCAACGTTCCTCCCCAGCAGCACAAATCCTGGCCCTGCAGAGCAGTACGTAAACACGGGGCAGCCCCGACATCAGCAAGTCACTTGGCCAGCACGTGGCTAGGCACTACCTTATCTGCTGCCGACCTTGCCAGCTTGCTGGGCACTGCAGGAGGAGTGGCATGGCCTTGGTCACACTGACCGCTGCTCTGAACGGGTTCCATTGTTAGGCAGCACACTGGTGAGTCCCCACTAGGTACCAGCTGATCACGGGGATGCCTGCAGTTTGTAGCTAATTCTACTAAGAGCCTGTGCGTGGGATACGAGCCAGCTGGAAGGAGCCCCTTGCTGGGCCAGAGAGCAGCTACCCACGCTGCATAAAGGCTAATGGACCCCTGCTCAGAACAGAACCCTCAGCCTGAGCTTGCTTCCTCAGCCCCCGACTCCACATCCTCCTAGCTCTGCCTCCAGCTAGTAGCCACCCTCCCTTCTCAGGCACTGGGGTGGGAACAATCTGAACTTGCGGCTGGGAGCCAGTGGAACTTATCTGGCAGCTTTTCACAGGTTTCCAATCCTTGCGGGCCGGGGTGGGGGTGTCATCGGCAAAGCCTTGTGTCCCAGAGGCGCAATCACAGACCCTGGCCACAGTGTTGCTGTTAATTGTCAATTTCTCCCTCCCTACAAATGGAGGAGGATGAGAAGGAGGAGGCAGAACCAGGTAGGATATTGTGCTCTTTGCAGGGTTGCCAACTGTTGTGATTTTATCACACGTCCTGCAATATTTGGTGTTTTTCTTCAAGCCCCAGCTCCTGGAGTGGGAGACTCTCAACTTTTATTTATAAAAAGGACATTTCCAGCCCTCTGGGCTGCAGAGAAAAGCTTGGAAATGTGCCCTTAGTCTGACCAGAGAGGCTCAAAAAGCAGGAGGCAAAGAAACCCAAAAGCATCATCTGGGAAGTCTTGTGGCTTTGGGGGGCCTCACTCCTTGAACCCTTGGGGCCGGTGATGCTGCACCTGACAACCAATCAAGAGGCAATTAATACATGAAAGATGATCAAATGATCATTACCAACGGCATGTTGCCACAGGGGGAAGAAAGGTCTGATCATGTTTTTCCCCTTTGAAAGCTCTCAGTCCTGCAGTCAGACCCAGTAGCATGGATAGCTGCAAGGAGCTGCTGGTCCCTTTGTCAGGAGCCCTGAGGGCATGCACTAAACCCACCCAGATGTTTCTCTGTGTTACAGTAGCGCCAGGGGGCACAACCAGAATGCAGGTGGTATGGTGCTAGGTGCTGGCACGTACCTAGTAAGAGCTGGCCTCTGCCCCAGGGAGTGCAGAATCTGGAATTCTAATGCCTCTCCTGCCCCTCCTGCCTACTCCAGAGCACTGAAGGGTCTCGAGCCTGTGAAGGAACCCGAGCCGCCCCCAGTGGAGCACCGTACAGCCAGGGGCCTGTCTGTGAGATGCTGGGTCAGCCCCACAAAGGAGTCGATTCACAGCATCGAGGGAGCCATCGGTAAGGGCAGCAGGCAGCTGCCTGTGCCTCCATCTTAATGGAGATCAGCCAGTGGGATGGGCCTCACAATGCATCACGGCCCACAAGGTTGAGAGTCTGGGAGGGCGAGGGACCGGCTGGTGGGGCAGTAACAAAGGGGCTGCTCCCTGAGTGCGGGGCACGGTGGAGGCTGCTCCACTGCACTGTTACCATCAGCCACACGGGGATCCCAGCTCCAGTGTGGCTGTGGTGTGGGGCTGCCTGGGCAAATCTTATCCTAGCTACCTGACAGGAACTATTCTGCAAGGATCGGTGGCTGCAGGACCCCAGGCAATGAGGCCCAGAGATTAGGAGGCTGGCTGTGAGAGTCACTGAGTACTCACTGAAGAGACTCTCCCAAGGCCACCCAGTGAGCCTGTGTCGGAACTGTGGATGTGTGAGGCAGCATGACCTTATGGATAGGGGATTGGCCTGGGAGTCAGGAGGCCTGGTCAGTGTCACCCACCTGTGTGACCCTGGGTGAATCACAGCACATCCCTGCCTCCATTTCCCCATCTGTATAATGGGAATGATGAAGGTGCCCTTCCTTTGTGACATACTTGGAGATCTACACCCACTGTGCCCTGGACAAGAGTGAAGTATAGTAACTACTAGAACCAGAGTCCCCCTTCACTCCAGCGTGAGGTCTGGCCTGATGCCACCTTCCACACTTGGTAGTAGTAATCGTGTGATTTTCTCCTTCCCTAGAGTGTCCCCACACAGCTGCCACCAACAGTGGATACTCCCGCAAGGAAAACGGCAGTTTCTTCTCTCAATGAGGAGTTTGCTGGCTTGTGCCCTGGCTGTGCGACTCTGGACCAACTTCCAACTTGAGTGAACCTTCTTCTGTCTGCTCTGTGTGCATTAAACCCCTCTGGTCAGCAAAGCTGATCCAGAAAAACACAGCCATGAACAGGGAGAGATTTTCATTTAATTTCAATCTTGTTTCCCTGTCCTCTTTGCTGCATTCATCCCTCCATGCTGGGTAACTGCTCTGTCCCTTGCCTGTGGGCCAGACGGCTGAGAGCTACACGATATCTCAGCAGCAAGTACTGACCTTCACGCTTCAGCCCATAATACGTTATGCTACCTTCTCCACCTCCAACATGGCTCCAGTCAGCCACCCAGTCTGATCCGCTAATTCTGGGGGCCCAACTTGGTGCTCAGCACCCACAATCCCCAATAAAGCCTGGAGGGACAGTGGGTAACCAATCAGACCCTTTATTAACTTAGGCTTCCAATAATCAGGGCTCCTAAAATGAGAGGCTGTTTTCCAGAAGCTGGCCTGTGGGCATGAGCAGGCACCCTACGTGGCAGCGTGGTGGTTTATTCATTAAAGAACATTGGGGCATTCAATCAACTGAAAAGGCAGCAAATTCCAAACTAATACAAGGACATTTTTTTTTTCACACAATATATACTTAGCCTAGGGAACTCACTTCCACAAGAAGTAGAGGCCATGAATCTGCAAGATTTTAAAAGGGACTGGGGATTTTTCTATGGAAAGGAGAAAATCCAGGGATATTAACCTTCCTGCTGCAGGGCTCAAACTCATCTTTATTAGAGCCCAGGATGAGACCTAATGTGGGGGCAAATTACCCCCATTCTGCTCTCCCAAGGTTCTTACACCACCCTGTGAAGCAGCTGGGGCTGGGCACTGCCAGACAGGGCTATGTGGAGCCATAGGCTGATTGGCATTGGGGGTTCCTATGCGCCTGCCATTTGGGGATTAAGTCATCATGGACAGAAATCCAGCTTCCCTGCAAGATGCTTTGTAAAAAAGCACAAATGATTTGTTTGGTCTCTTTCATGCCAGCAAGTTCACCCCTTAGCTCTGCCCCCTTGGGAAGAGTTGCTTTTCTCTGTCCTTACAATGGTTCCAGCATGGGTGCACAAATGTGCTCAGGAGTCATGGGATGCGGTCACACATCATCTCCATGGTGAGCAAATGGTCTTCAGCAAGGTAATGCAGGCCCCTACACAACACCCAGCACCAGCACAGCTCCAGCCGGGGGCTCGCAAACCCACCTGACGCTCCCAGGGTGGGAGACTTAAACCAGCCATCTCCCGGCTTTCTAAGGTGAACTAGTTGGGGGGAAGCCCCGTTGCAGCTGGGCTGCCTCAGAAAGCTCGCGCTAGCAGGGACTAAATGGAATTAGTTACATCAGTGCAAATAGCTAAGGTAGATGGATTTAAACCAGGTTAATTCATTGAATTACCAGGTGAAAATAACCCAGATTAAGTGGATCTATAGTGGAGGTTTACACCTGTGTAATTAAATGGATCATTTATACTGGTGCAAAAACAGCCATGTGCAGATCAATCCTATCAGGAACCAATGGTTATACATGACACATCCAGCCCCAGGGTCAGGCCATAGGTGAAAGGAGTCTGATGATCTCAACTCTACAGCTGCTTTGATTTGTCTGAACTCCTCTGGGGAATAGGTGGTTTTAGAGTAGGAGGAGCCAGTCAGAGGTGAAGTGCGTAGATTGAGACAGACAATAAGGCTTGTCAGAATTCAGGCACCTTTCCAGTGTGGAAAATGCAACTGTAGCACCTGCTTGCATTACACCTCGCTCACACGAGCAGCTGCCCATTTCCCCCTCCATGTATGCCTCAAGAACAAGACTCCCACACACCAGTTTATTGGAGCTGTGGATCAGCTCATGTTTATTCCTCTACACTCATCGCTGGCCCAGCCCTGCCTTAGCCTGCACAATAGGGAAAGAGCAATGGTAGGCTCCCTACACGATTCTTCACTGGTCTGAAAAACTCTTCCATTAAAAAAAAAGTTCCTCTCTTGGCAATAGAAGAGGATGACGGCAGGATGGATGGGCTGCTAACCAGCCTTCCAGAACCATAGCTCCAGCCAAACATTACAGCAGCAAAAGGTGTGAACCTCACCACCCTAATCTGTTTCAGTGCCATGTTAACCTCCGACTCCCATCAGGGCTAAGGCACCTCTGCCCTACAGGGACTAGCACCACAACAGGGTGTGTGTGTTTCTGACTAGCATGTCCCCAAGAACAGGAGCTGGGTTGATGGACACTTTCTTCCATTCACCTTGCTGTGGGTACCCGGGGGGTGAGCCTGGCACAGCAGCAGCGCGGAGTGGGGGTTTTGCACACCTGTGAGCACCATAGCTATGTCAACCCAAAACGTAGGCCATACCTCAGCAGAAGAAAAATCAAGCTTGTGGGTTTGTCGCAGAGCTCCCCTTTCAGGAGTTAGGCCTGGCTCAATTCCCTGCTCTGCTAGAGGAGGAAGAGGATTGGAAGAGAGATCTCCCACCCCAGGAGCTTGCCCAAACCCCTGGGCCATGGGGTATTCTGCTGTGGGTCTCCTCCAATCTCTGGATAATTAAATGTGACTGGTGCTCAGGGACTGGACCTTGACTGTTTCTGAGCTAGAATCATTCTCTCTCTGGCCCAACACAACTTTCATTATTTAGACACTGTGGACCAGCTTCAAGAGGCATCACAGTATCCCAAGCCCTGCAGGCAAGATGGGCAGCTGAATTCCTCTGGGGTTCAGGCAGGAAACAGGCATACGTTCACCTAGAGGGAAGTGGCAACAGGCACCGTGTTCAGGCTCAGCAAGAGTTCTGTGGATTACAGTGAGCTGAAAACTGGGATGTAGGAACTGGAATACCAGCCTGAGCCCCCCAAGTTGCTTTTCCTGGTGCAGTGAAACACTCTCAGTGAGAGGCCACCAAGAGGCTGCTCCACCTGCTTGTACGTGGGTGACTAAGGTATTACTACAGCCAATCAGACTCATCACCCACAGCTCATCAGCTCTTACTCAGACAGTCCCACTGAAGTCAAAATGCTCACTCACCTGCGTAAGGGCTGCAGCCCTAGGGACGGGTTCATAGGACCAGGCCTCATGATATGTGTGATGTCAGAATGACATCTGCTGGGGTCTTGCCAGTGAAGCAGACAGTGCCAGAGGGGTTCAGAGAGGCCACTGAAAGCACACTCTGATAGGGAGAGCTGAGCTGAGCTAGATTTCAGTGCCCCTTTAATAACACCATTACATTTTCGTGATTGGGGGTGGGGGGTTATTTTGTGTGTAAGCCATTGACAGAGAAAACCTGCCGACGGGCATTGCTGTGTTTCTCCACCCCATGCTAGCTTGCTTTCACACCCATTTCAGCCCTGCTCCCCACATTTGCTGTAAGCTCACCCCCATTACCTTCAAGCTGTTTGTACTAGGGTGTGCAAAGCAAGTATCCCCAGGATACTCCTGAGTTACTTGTCAGCTCGCAAGGGTACTGCGCTCCCAGTGCTGGGAGTTCACACAACACACCCACAATACCAACCCAGTCACCCCAGGCCACACATGCCAAGCAGGATGGTCTTGGGTGCCAAAACAAACCTGTACTCTCAGCAATTGCCCTGGAAGGGCCAGAAATGCAGGGAAAATAATCAAAGGCTGGAGCCATTGAAGTGGTTTTAATACGGAGAGCTATAAACTCCCATTGGAGCTTTGAGCAAAGACCACCTTGTGTCCTCCCATTACAGTCACCCATTAGCCTAGGAGCAGGATCATTTATTTTCTTTTGGAGAATATTAAGCTCCTCCAGCCTGCATACCATTTGGGGAGCTGAGATTACAAGGGGAATTTTAAGGAGTGGAGGGTAACACACTGTGGCCTGGATTTTGAAAGCTCAGTTCCATTCACAGCACTAAACTAAGGGGCCAGATTTCCTGTACACAGCATGATGAGCCTTCTTGGAAACCTGCCCCTCTCTGCCCAGCCACCATTGTGGGTTCAGGGAGGGATAGCTCAGCAGTTTGGGCATTGGCCTGCTAAACCCAGGGTTGGGGATCTGGGGAAAAAATTGGGGATTGGTCCTGCTTTGAGCAGGGAGTTGGACGAGCTGACCTCCTGAGATCCCTTCCACCCCTGAGATTCGCAGGGCTGAAGCCTAGATGGAGATCACAGCCATGCAGCTAAATCACCCTGTGGCCAATGGGGCAGGAGAACAACAGGCCGCCACCACCCCTTTAAATGCAGATTTACAGTACTTTTTATGA
Organism: Eretmochelys imbricata; assembly: GCF_965152235.1. Taxonomy (NCBI): domain Eukaryota; kingdom Metazoa; phylum Chordata; order Testudines; family Cheloniidae; genus Eretmochelys; species Eretmochelys imbricata. The sequence goes on along the minus strand of NC_135592.1, from coordinate 16,560,772 downwards.
GCTTGACCCCCCGCCCAGAGCGGCCTGCACGCCTTAGGGAGGGAGTAAGGGCCATGTGGTTCCAGGGACAGATGGAGCCACGAGCCTGGCGGGGGCGGCTGGCCGGACACGGCAGGAGTCCAGGGTCCAACGCTTCCCTGTGAACACAGCGGCCCAGCCGGGGGGAACGGGCAGGCCGGGGCGTTACTGCCCCCCGGGGGGGGGGCGTGAACAGAGCCTCCAGCGGCTCCCCCGCAGCACTTGCCTCGCCCCCTCCCCCGCCGCGCGCGCACCCAGCCACACGCACGCGCACAGCCACCCCCAGCCGCGCGCGCGCACCCAGCGGGCGTTTTGCCACCCCCCTCCCCGCGCGCGCGGCCGGGCTCAGATCAGAATCGCCTCGATGCTCATGGGCCGGGGGCTCGGGCCAGCGCGGACCCGCCCCGCGGCCTCGTCTATCTGATCGACTCATCACCTCTGAGCGCCGGGCGGGCCGGCGGCGGCCTCCGAGCTCCGCTCCCCGCACAGCGCCCGCGGGCTTCGCGGGAGTGGTCTTCTCATCTCGGGCCGGGCGGCCGCCCCCGGCCCGATCGAATAAGATCAGCGTGTAGCCGGGCTCCCAGCAGGGCCGCACACGCACCATGCACCACGCACCCCCTACCCGCCCCCGCCCCCGCCCCCGCCCCCGCCGGTGCACACGCATCCCCCGCACTCACTCGCCACCCGCTCCCCTGCTGAGGCGCCGCGCGCGCGGCGACGCCTTTTATACGGCGTGGTCCGCACTGCATCATGGGAGCCCCAGCTTCCTCCATAGAGCTCTCCCGGGACGGGCCGCGACCGCTCTCGGGCGCCCTCTTCGGCCGGGAGGACTCCTCGCAACCCTCTTCGGTGGCCTGCGGCTTTTCACCTCCAGCTCCTTTTGCCCCAAGCCGGGACCTGGGCAGGGTGAGCTGCCACCGGGAAATCTCCGCGTCTCCAGCGAGCAACACGATTTTAACAAAACGCATAAACGAGGATTAGCTGAAAAAACTGTATGTTTGACTGAGGGGACATTTTCACACACTAGGAGACTTACACATCCCCTTGGCTCACCCACGCTGCAGAAATCCGTCTGCAGAACCAGCAGGTACATTAAACACCTTCCAGCATCGGTCCCAAACCCGAGTGGGCAAAGTCCACAGTGCCTAGGGCAGCTCCATAGTGTGAAATCGCCTTGTTTTAGAGACACTGACAGGAAACCTAAGCAGCACAAATACAAATGTGAGGTAGATCAGTGCCCAGATCTGTGTATATGCAGGAAGGCCAGGGAAATTCACCATCAATTCTCTGGCTCTAAATATTCAGTTTTTTCCTCCTGTATTTTTCTGTGATTTGCATTTTAGTTTGAGAAATATATTTGGCCTCCTAGTTTACTTGGTACATAGCTTCCAGAGCTTGTGTGATTTCTGGTTTTGTCTATGCAGAGTAGATCACGCCCTATGCAGGCACACACAGGCTCAGTCTAGCCCCATTCCATTACATCAGTCACCCCATCTGTGCAGGCCAGAACTGCTAGAACATGCTAACTCCCTACCATGCTGTAGCAGGACCTGGGAACATGTTAGTTTTGTTAGCAGAGAAGGGATATACTAATTTAGACTCCTGGGGGGCTGTAATACTTGGGTCTAATGTTGGTTGTTGGGTTTAGTGTGTGGGTGCTAGAGGTGGTCAGTCTAGATATCCTGCAGGTCCCTTCCAGCCTTAAACTCTATGGTGTAAGTCTTAAAACTTCGTTGAATGAAATTCCTCCATCTGTTCAACTGCATAGTCAGCCCACTCTCAAATTCTGTCCTACAGTGCCCTCTGCCATAAGGCTAGTACAAGCTCCATCTAGCCAGTAACCAGACTAGAGAGAGCGGATGTGGTTTCCAGGCTCTGCTACAACATGGTCAGTTTAGATTCCATTCTAGGTGAGGACTGGAGTTCTTTTTAGCAAATCCAAACAGTGGATTAAGAAGCTACCACATTCATTCACCAAGGGGCAAAATCAGAGAAGTAGAAAGGGGCCGTATGAGAGGAAGGGTGGCACAGCAGACAGGGTGCTAGCATGCAACATAGAAGACTCAGGTTCAAGTCCCTGCTCTGCCACAGACTTCTTGTGTGACCTTGGGCTAGTGATTTAGTCGCACTGTGCCTCGGGTCTCCCTCTGTACAGTGGGAGTCATACTGCCCCCCTTCATAGGGGGAGTGAGGATAAACACATTAAAGATTATGTGGTGCCCAGATATTAGGGTCTGGGGGCTGTAGAAGAACCTACTGTGAATGTTATACCATCTTTAGCTTTCACAGTCCCTCAGATCACCAACTTAAATGTCTGATACCCACCCCCTAACACAGCAGTGGGAAAACTATGGCCTGTCAGGGCTTTGAATCCAGCCCATGGGATTGCCAGTGCAGTGGGGCTTAGGCAGGATCGCTGCATGCCCTGGCCCTGTGCTGCTCCTGGAAGCAGCCGGTACCACGTCCCTGCGGCCCCAGGGAAGGAGTGCAGAGGGCTCTGCATGCTGTTCTCGCTTGCAGGCACTGCCCCCCCCCCCCCCGCAGCTCCCATTGGCTGAGAATGGGGAACCACAGCCAATGGGAGCTTCGGGGGAGGTACCCGCAAGGCATGATGCCAACTGCTGCTCCGGAGCAGCGTGGGGCCGAGGTAGGCAGGGAGCCTGCCTTAGCCCCACTGCACGCTGCTGCCACCCCAGAGCCGCTCCAGGTAAGCGGCGCCGGAGTCCGCAATCCACACCTCAACCCCCTGCCCTGAGCCCCCTCCCGCACCCCTCCTGCCCACCAACCTGGAGCCCCCTCCCGCACTCCACACCCCCTCCTGCACCCCAACCCCCTGCCAAGCCCCCTCCTGCACCCTGCACCCCTTGCCGAGCCCCTTCCTACACACCACACTCCCTCCCACACCCCAACCCTCTGCCCCAGCCCCAGCCTGACATTCAGGGCCCTACATTCATGGGAGCTACATTGAGTCCCCATCATCACACACTTAGAGAATGTTTCACAGGGAAGTTTTGTCCCATTAACTCATGTGTACATTAATTGAACAGCTGCTTTTTAAGGTGACAGGTCACTGGGCTTAAAAGAAGGTGATACAACATAGAATGCAGGTGGCATTTTTAGCTAAGTAGTTCTAGAACTCCACTGCTCTGGAAATGAAAAACTAAACAGATAGAAAACAGTTTGCAACACCAAATCCCTGAGCTGCCCTCCCAGCTCTTGACAGCACATGGTCAACCAGACCCATTCACATCCCTGCCAACACTAGTGAAACAGGTGCACAAATAAGGTAGCACATAAAAAACTCCATATTCCACTGAGACCTTATCAAAAGCCAGCCAAGTCAATGGAAAGACTCCCATTGACTCCAATGGGTGCTAGCCCCTAGAAAGGCAAAGTGAGGCTGGGAAGGGAATACCTCAGCCTTTGCCAAATGACAGTGGACAAAGTCAGTAGGGAAAGACATTTTATTGGCAAGTTTTTTATTCAGGATTTTATAAACAATGGAGAATTTTAAAAAACTAAGCTACAAAAAACTAGTTGAGTGATCCCTTCACTGCAACTACTGTAGGGGATTGATTCCTACATTTCAATCTGGGTGTGTAGAAGCTGGAGAGAGCAGCTCAAGAGAGGTGAAAAACAAATTGAGAAATCAGGCCCATTAGAGATGGAAATAAAATACAGAACAACATCAGTAGAGGAGGCATTTGTCTTTAACAATCTATACACTTTCCAAATATACAAGTTGTGATGTTAAAATGTGGCTTAGACATTATCTTTACTATTAAGTTTAGTTACATAGTTTTCCCAGCCCTCCCCACATACTCCCTCCTTAGTATAAACATCAAGGCTTGTGTTGGCTTCTAAATCACTTTCATCCATGACATCATTCAAGGACAAGGATGATTTGTACAGTATGTCAGGGTGATGAGCACCACTCTTCTAGCCACCTCTATCTCGTGCTACGTTTACACCAACGACACACTGCTATCGCTGAACAGTGATTTGCTGCCCATTGCAATTCAGATCTACTTTCTGCTTGAAAACCTTCTTATGTGAATATAGAAGGTAGTCTTCAGAACCATGTTAGATGGGTTTCACTTTGTTACCTATTGAGAAATTTCAGTTTAGGATATCATCTCCCTAGTCTTAGGCCCCAAAATATGTAGCTCTAACACAAGAGTGTCATTATGGTCAACGTATCTCCCTCCCCTGCTGTTCTTACTACAATTATTGGGACTTAAAGAAATTAACTCTAAAAATAGCTTAAATGCAACCCATTCCCATCTATGTTCTGCCCAACTCAAATTTGTACCTATTTTGGTAGGCCCAAGCAATTAACTGTGAAACAAAACACAAGGTTTTCCTTACACTGACTGTATAATGTTATAGGAAAGACTATTTGATTTGTGTACATCCCTACATTAAGTGATCTTTGCTGATTACTTTATAAAGGGATAGGAAGATAAAAACATCTTCTCACTTTACTGAAAGCACAGAGAACTTGGAGCCGTTGTGAAGACCAGAGGGGGTCTCTCTTGGTTTGGAAGAGGCTTGGTAATGGGGGCATTTCCTCTTGGCATCGCCAAACTGGGCTCTGTCCATTCCTTTAAAGAGATTAAATATTGACCTCTCTCTCCGCCTCAGGTAAGTCCTCGTTTTCAGCAGCTTCTCCCAAACAGATTTGTGCACCGAAGCCTTGAGATTCATTTGATGAACAGAACATAAAAAGCCATCACAATGCAGGATATAGCCACTGCTGCATGAAGTCTGGTGCCAATCACTGCAGCTGAAAGACAAAATGAAGATAAGTGGCATCTCCAGCACACTGCTCAGAATGACCCTCCCTAAGGCTCGTAACACCGAAGCGTTGTAGGTAAGTGTCAGACCCATTTTACTGATGGTTGTGATGGAAAGGTTCAGCAGCTGCCTTCCCCCAAGGAGGAAGTTACAGGGAATCAGGAGCAGACCCAGGTGTCTCAGCTCCAGTGCCTCGCTTTAGCCTGCCTAGCGGGTTTCACGGAGCAAGTGGCCTTGCGCCCTCTGTGAGGGGAGCTTTGCAACGCTGAGGGCCCCTCGGGGTCCCCCTTACCTTTGTAGAACACGCCCCAGACCCCGCGCTTCTCCGACAGCAGCCAGGCCTTGAGCCGCGGCACCTTCCGGAAGTAGGCGCAGGTGCAGACGAAGAGCAGGCCGAAGACCAGCACCCCGTCCAGCGAGTAGGCTGCGAGGTGAGGCGAGGGTCAGCGGCTGCAGCAGGCCTTGCGCCGGGTCATCCCCTGGCCGCCCCAAGTCAGTCCCCCTCCCCCCCCCGCCCGCCCGAGTCACTCCCCCCCCCCGCCAGCCCGCCCGCCCCAAGTCAGTCCCCCTCCCCCCCCCGCCCGCCCGCCCCAAGTCAGTCCCCCTCCCCCCCCCGCCCGCCCGCCCCAAGTCAGTCCCCCCCCCCGCCCACCCGAGTCACTCCCCCCCCCCGCCAGCCCGCCCGCCCCGAGTCACTCCCCCCCCCGCCAGCCCGCCCGCCCCGAGTCACTCCCCCCCCCGCCAGCCCGCCCGCCCCGAGTCACTCCCCCCCCCGCCAGCCCGCCCGAGTCACTCCCCCCCCCGCCAGCCAGCCCGCCCGAGTCACTCCCCCCCCCGCCAGCCAGCCCGCCCGCCCGAGTCACTCCCCCCCCCCCCCGCCAGCCAGCCCGCCCGAGTCACTCCCCCCCCCCGCCAGCCAGCCCGCCCGCCCGAGTCACTCCCCCCCCCCGCCAGCCAGCCCCCCCCCCCGCCAGCCAGCCCGCCCGAGTCACTCCCCCCCCCCCGCCAGCCAGCCCGCCCGCCCGAGTCACTCCCCCCCCCCCGCCAGCCAGCCCGCCCGCCCGAGTCACTCCCCCCCCCCCGCCAGCCAGCCCGCCCGCCCGAGTCACTCCCCCCCCCCCCGCCAGCCAGCCAGCCCGCCCGCCCGAGTCACTCCCCCCCCCCCCCGCCAGCCAGCCAGCCCGCCCGCCCGAGTCACTCCCCCCCCCCCCCGCCAGCCAGCCAGCCCGCCCGCCCGAGTCACTCCCCCCCCCCCCCGCCAGCCAGCCAGCCCGCCCGAGTCACTCCCCCCCCCCCCCCGCCAGCCAGCCAGCCCGCCCGCCCGAGTCACTCCCCCCCCCCCGCCAGCCAGCCAGCCCGCCCGCCCGAGTCACTCCCCCCCCCCCCGCCAGCCAGCCAGCCCGCCCGCCCGAGTCACTCCCCCCCCCCCGCCAGCCAGCCAGCCCGCCCGAGTCACTCCCCCCCCCCCGCCAGCCAGCCCGCCCGCCCGAGTCACTCCCCCCCCCCCCGCCAGCCAGCCCGCCCGCCCGAGTCACTCCCCCCCCCCCGCCAGCCAGCCCGCCCGCCCGAGTCACTCCCCCCCCCCCGCCAGCCAGCCCGCCCGCCCGCCCGAGTCACTCCCCCCCCCCCCGCCAGCCAGCCCGCCCGCCCGCCCGAGTCACTCCCCCCCCCCCCGCCAGCCAGCCCGCCCGCCCGCCCGAGTCACTCCCCCCCCCCCCGCCAGCCAGCCCGCCCGCCCGCCCGAGTCACTCCCCCCCCCCCGCCCGCCCGCCCGAGTCACTCCCCCCCCCGCCAGCCCCCCCACGGCCGGCCCCTCCCCGCCGCCCCGAGTCACTCCCCCCGCCCGGGAAGCCCGGCCAGCGCCGCCCGGCCCGAGGGACCCCCCCGCGGAACCCAGGCGTCCCAGCTCGGACAGGACAGACCGGGCTACGCCCGCCTCTCACCGTTGGTCATGACGGCGCCGGGGGGGGAGGGGCGGCCGCGTTGAGTCCCGGGCGGCTCCCGTCACCGCATCACACAGACAGGGGCGGCCCCGTCCTTTCTGCGCATGCGCCACCACCAGCCAGCCCGCTGCCAACGCGACAGCGGGACCGCCAGGCAGAACCAGCCGCGCGCTGAAAGCGCTGGCCAGGCGCAGCCAGTCGAAGGCCGAGCGGGCAGGCGACGCCAATCAAACGACTTAGCGCGCTTAGGCCTCCTCAATCGAGTACCGATAGGCGACTCCAATTATTTTTTTAATTTACTGATTATTGGTACCAGGCCTAGACCCAAGCTGGGATCAGGGCCGCACTGTGTCGGCGTGGCACGCACGCAGTGAGAGATAGTCCCTGTCCCAAAGAGCTCGCGGTCTGCACTGCCACAGCTCCAGGATTGTCCTGGAGTCTCAAGGAATCAAAGCTGAATTTTTAATGGCAGGTCATGTCACGGAGTGAAACCAACCAGAATTGGCAACCCTAGGCACAGAGTGGGAGGGTAAACTGAGGCACAGCGAGGGGAAGGGACTGGCCATAAGTCACCCAGCAGTAGGGTGACCAGGTGTCTGGTTTTTGACTGGAACACCCGGTCGAAAAGGACCCTGGTGGCTCTCGTCAGCACCGCCGACTGGGCCGTTAAAAGTGTGGTTGGTGGTGCGGTGGCACTAAGGCAGGCTGGTCCCAACCTGTCCTGGCTCCACACTGTGCCCCGGAAGAGGCCAGCAGGTCCGGCTCCTAGGTGGGGGGCCCACGGGGCTCTGTGCACTGCCCCTGCCCCAAGCACCGGCTCTGCACTCTCATTGGCCAATTCCCGGCCAATGGGAACTGGGGGGATGGTGCCTGCAGGCGAGAGCAGCACGTGGCACCTCCTGCCCCCCCACCTAGGACCTGGACTTGCTGGCTGCTTCCAGGGTGCATGCAGCATAGTGCCAGGACAGGCTGGCAGCCTGCCTTAGCTCCCCCTCCCCCTCGCTGTGCTGCTGACTGGCAGCCACCCAAGCTAAGCCCACCCCCAACCCCATGGCCTAGCCCTGACCCCCCTAACCTGGAGCACCCTCCTGCACCCCAAACCCCTCATCCCCAGCCCCACCCCAAAGCCTGCACCCCCAGTTAGAGCCATCATCCCCTCCAGCACCCGAAACCCCTGCCCCAGCACAGTGAAAGTGAGTGAGGGTGGGGGAGAGCAAGCTACTGAGGGAGGGGGAATTTAGTGAGTTGGAGGTGGGGCCTCAGTGAAGGGGTGGAGCTAGGGTGTTTGGTTTTGTGCGACTAGAAGGTTGGCAACCCCATCCAGCAGGCAAGTGGCAGAACTGGAGAAAGAACAGAGGTGTCTTGACTTCCAGCCCAGTACCCCATCTACTAGACACCTCTAAATTATGCCATAGTAGATGCACAGAGACATCCCTCTTTCCATTACTAGCTCTGAGCTGCGGCTTTGCTGCTCAAGTTTATGGTTTTATGGTAAGTATAAGTGAGGGTAGGTGAGTGTGTGTGTTGTGCAGGGAGCTTTGTGTTGTTTTGTGCGAGTGGTGAATGAGGGGTGTTTGCTGCAGCAAGGGGCTATGTGTCGGAGCAGCTAGAGAGGCAGTTCTTGATTTAGTCCTATGTGGAACACAGGATCTGATCCAAGAGGTGAATATAGCTGAACCGCTTAGTAATAGCAACCGTAATGTAATTATATTTAACATCATTGTAGGGGGGAAATACCAAAGAAACCTACTACAGTAGTATTTAACTTGAAAAAGGGAAAGTATTCAAAATTGAGTAGGCCAGTGAAATGGAAATTAAAAGGAGCAGTGTCATAGGGTCCTTGGTGGGCTGGGAGGCCGAGGGGTTAACATCCACTCAGTCATGGGGAAGTGGTAGGGGAACCCTGGCCCACCAACTCCACCAAGTTCTGACCCAGGGCCGTAGGAGGGTCAGCAGCATTTGACTTGCAGGGCGACCCCCTGAGTTAACCTCTGTGACACTCTGTGCCCCAAAGCAACACCCTGACACCCCCATATTCACCACTGTCATATACATATATGTTTTGTACAAAGTATGCCTTGGGAGGTATCATTCTAAAAGTCTTCATCTATTAAACATTAATATCTCGTTAGTTGTATGCGCTATCATTGTATGTGAGGTTATGAAGTTTTGCTAGGTGCTATGTGTTTCTATGTACCCGCAGGGCCAGATAGACAGCTAGAACTGCAGAGTCTCAATGCGTGGATGAGATGATGGTGTAGGGAGGAGGGGTTTAGATTTATTAGGAACTGGGGAAACTTTCGGGAAAGGGGGAGCCTGTACAGGAAGGATGGGCTCCACCTAAACCAAACTGGAACCAGATTGCTGGCACTTAACATTAAAAAGGTCTTAGAGCAGTTTTTAAACTAAGGGCTGGGGGAAGCCGACAGGTGCAAAGGAGCATGTGGTTCAGACAGAGACATCCCTTTGGGGAGGATCTATTAATGGAGATTCTCTATGTCCTAGTGAGGACGAGAGGATGAAAAATGATAAAATACAGGCAGGGTCTGATCATAAACAGTCAAATAAAGAAGAGTCCCATTCAGTTACATCGTGTAATGACAGACAGCTAAAAGGACACAAGTTTTGAAGTGCTTATATACCAATGCTAGAAGTCTAAATAATAAAATGGGTGAACTAGAGTGCCTCGTATTACATGAGGCTATTGATATAATAAGCATCACAGAAACTTGGTGGAATGAGGATAATCAATGGGACACAGTAATACCAGGGTACAAAATATATCGGAAGGACAGAACAGGTCATGCCGGTAGGGGAGTGACATTGTATGTGAAAGAAAGCGTAGAATCAAATGAAGTAAAAATCATAAATGAATCAAACTGTACCATAGAATCTCTATGGATAGAAATTCCATGCTCTAATAAGAAGAATATAGCGGTAGGGATATATTACCGATCACCTGACCAGGATGGTGATAGTGACTGTGAAATGCTCTGGAGATTAGAGAGGCTATTAAAATAAAATAAAAAAACAATAATAATGATAATGGGGAGATTTCAATTATCCCCATATTGACTGAGTACCTGTCACCTCAGGATGGGATGCAGAGAGAAAGTTTCTTGACACCAAAAAGAAAAGGAGTACTTGTGGCACCTTAGAGACTAACCAATTTATTTGAGCATGAGCTTTCGTGAGTTACAGCTCACTTCATCGGATGCATACCGTGGAAACTGCAGAAGACATTATATACACACACAGAGACCATGAAACAATACCTCCTCCGGCCCCACTGTCCTGCTGGTAATAGCTTATCTAAAGTGATCATCAAGTTGGGCCATTTCCAGCACAAATCCAGGTTTTCTCACCCTCCGCCCCCCCCCCCCCCACACACACACAAACTCACTCTCCTGCTGGCAATAGCCCATCCAAAGTGACCACTCTCTTCACAATGTGTATAATAATCAAGGTGGGCCATTTCCTGCACAAATCCAGGTTCTCTCACCCCCTCACCCCCCTCCAAAAACCACACACAAACTCACTCTCCTGCTGGTAATAGCTTATCCAAAGTGACCATTCTCCCTACAATGTGCATGATAATCAAGTTGGGCCATTTCCAGCACAAATCCAAGTTTTCTCACCCCCCCACCCCCCATACACACACAAACTCACTCTCCTGCTGGTAATAGCTCATCCAAACTGAGCACTCTCCAAGTTTAAATCCAAGTTTAACCAGAACGTCGGGGGAGGGGGGGGGAATAGGAAAAAACAAGGGGAAATAGGCTACCTTGCATAATGACTTAGCCACTCCCAGTCTCTATTTAAGCCTAAATTAATAGTATCCAATTTGCAAATTAATTCCAATTCAGCAGTTTCTCGCTGGAGGCTGGATTTGAAGTTTTTTTGTTGTAAGATAGCGACCTTCATGTCTGTGATTGCGTGACCAGAGAGATTGAAGTGTTCTCCGACTGGTTTATGAATGTTATAATTCTTGACATCTGATTTGTGTCCATTTATTCTTTTACGTAGAGACTGTCCAGTTTGACCAATGTAAATGGCAGAGGGGCATTGCTGGCACATGATGGCATATATCACATTGGTGGATGTGCAGGTGAACGAGCCTCTGATAGTGTGGCTGATGTTATTAGGCCCTGTGATGGTGTCCCCTGAATATGACTGCTTCTCGGAGCAGCTAGTCCTAGAACCCACCAGAGGAGAGGCAATTCTTGATTTAGTCCTAACTGGAGCACAGGATCTAGTCCAAGAGGTGAATATAGCTGGACTGCTTGGTAATAGTGGCTGTCATATACTTAAATTTAATATCCCTGTGGCAGGAAAAACACCACAATGGCCCAGCACTGTAGCATTTAATTTCAGAAAGGGGATCTACACAAAAATGAGGAGGTTAGTTAAACACAAATTAAAGGGTGTAGTGCCAAAAGGGAAATCTCTGCAAGCTGCATGGAAACTTTTTAAAGACACCATAATAGAGGCTCAACTTAGAGGTATACCCCAAATTAAAAAAACATAGTAAGAGAACCAAAAAAGAGCCATCGTGGCTAAACAACAAAGTAAAAGAAGCAGTGAGAGGCAAAAAGGCATCCTTTAAAAAGTGGAAGTTAAATCCTAGTAAGGAAAATAGAAAGGAGCATAAACACTGGCCAATGATGTGTAAAAATACAATTAGGAAGGCCAAAAAAGAATTTGAGGAACAGTTAGCCAAAGAATCAAAAAGAAATAGCAAATTTTTTTTTAAGTACATCAGAAGCAGGAAGCCTGCCAAACAACCCATGGGGCCACTGGACGATCGAGGTGCTAAAGGAGCACTCAAGGACGATAAGGACATGGCGGAGAAACTATATGAATAAAGACTAGGAGTGGATGTGTCATTATACAAAGTAAAACTATTCCCGCCCCGTTCCTCACACGTTCTTGTCAACTGCTGGAAATGGCCCACTTTGATTATCACTACAAAAGGTGTTTCCCCCGCCCGGTAATAGCTCACCTTACCTGATCACTCTCGTGACAGTGTGTATGGTAACACCCATTGTTTCATGTTCTCTGTGTATATAAAATCTCCCCACTGTATTTTCTACCGCATGCATCCGATGATGTGAGGTGTAGCTCACGAAAGCTTATGCTCAGATAAATGTGTTAGTCTATAAGGTGCCACAAGTACTCCTTTTTTTTTTGCGTCAGACATATAAATGAACATAATTTGTTGAGGAAGAATCAACATGGTTTTAGTAAAGGGAAATCATGCCTGACCAATCTACTTAAATCAATGTACATTAAGTTGTCATGGGATAAGAGGGAAGATCCTTTCATGGATTGAGGATGGGTTAAAAGACAGGGAACAAAGGGTAGGAATAAATGGTAAATTTTCAGAATGGAAAGGGGTAACTAGTGGTGTTCCCTAAGGTTCAGTCCTAGGACCAATCCTATTCAACTTATTCATAAATGATCTGGAGAAAGGGGTAAACAGTGAGGTGGCAAAGTTTGCAGATGATACTAAACTGCTCAGGATAGTTAAGACCAAAGCAGATGGTGAAGAACTGCAAAAAGATCTCACAAAACTAAGTGATTGGGCAACAAAATGGCAAATGACATTTAATGTGGATAAATGTAAAGTAATGCACATTGGAAAAAATAACCCCAACTATACACACAATGTGATGGGGCTAATTTAGCTACAACTAATCAGGAAAGAGATCTTGGAGTCATCGTGGATAGTTCTCTGAAGACGTCCACGCAGTGTGCAGCGGCAGTCAAAAAAGCAGACACGATGTTAGGAATAATTTAAAAAGGGATAGAGACTAAGACAGAGAATATCTTATTGCCCTTATATAAATCCATGGTATGCCCACATCTTGAATACTGCATACTGATGTGGTCTCCTCATCTCAAAAAAGATATACTGGCATGAGAAAAAGTTCAGAGAAGAGCAACTAAAATGATTAGGGGTTTGGAACGGGTCCCATGTGAGGATAGATTAAAGAGGCTAGGACTTTTCAGCTTGGAAAAGAGGAGACTGGGGGGCAGGTGGATATGATAGAGGTATATAAAATCATGAGTGGTGTGGAGAAAGTGAATAAGGAAAAGTTATTTACTTGTTCCCATAAGAACTAGGGGCCACCAACTGAAATTAATGGGCAGCGGGTTTAAAACAAATAAAAGGAAGTTCTTCTTCACACAGCGCACAGTCAACCTGTGGAACTCCTTGCCTGAGGAGGTTGTGAAGGCTAGGACTATAACAGGGTTTAAAAGAGAACTAGATAAATTCATGGAGGTTAAGTCCATTTATGGCTATTAGTCAGGATGGGTAAGGAATGATGCCGCTAGCCTCTGTTTGTCAGAGGGTGGAGCTGGATGGTAGGAGAGAGATCACTTAATCTTTACCTGTTAGGTTCACTCCCTCTGGGGCACCTGGCATTGGCCACTGTCAGCAGACAGGATACGTGGCTGGATGGACCTTTGGTCTGACCCAGTATGGCCATTCTTATGTTCTTATGTACTTGATTTCTTTGACACTAAACTGGGAGGAGAGGTAGATACGCTGGAGGGTAGGGATAGGATGCAGAGGGACCTAGACAAATTAGAGGATTGGGCCAAAAGAAATCTGATGAGGTTCAACAAGGACAAGTGCAGAGTCCTGCACTTAGGACAAAAGAATCCCATGCACCGCTACAGACTTGGGACCGAATGGCTCGGCAGCAGTTCTGCAAAAAATGACCTAGGAGTTACAGTGGATGATAAGCTGGATATGAGTCAACAGTGTGCCCTTGTTGCCAAAAAGGCCAATGGCATCTTGGGCTGTATAAGTAGGGACATAGCCAGCAGATCAAGTGACATGATCGTTCCCCTCTATTTGACATTGGTGAGGCCTCATCTGGAGTACTGTGTCCAGTTTTGGGCCCCACACTACAAGAAGAATGTGAAAAAATTGGAGAGAGTCCAGCAGAGGGCAACAAAAATGATTAGGGGACTGGAACACATGACTTATGAGGGGAGGCTGAGGGAACGGGGATTGTTTAGTCTGCAGAAGAGACGAATGAGGGGGGATTTGATAGCTGCTTTCAACTACCTGAAAGGGGGTTCCAAAGAGGATGGATCTAGACTGTTCTCAATGGTAGCGGATGACAGAACGAGGAGCAATGGTCTCAAGTTGCAGTGGGGGAGGTTTAGGTTGGATATTAGGAAAAACTTTTTCACTAGGAGGGTGGTGAAACACTGGAATGCGTTACCTAGGGAGGTGGTGGAATCTCCTTCCCTTGAAGTTTTTAAGGTCAGGCTTGACAAAGCCCTGGCTGGGATGATTTAGTTGGGATTGGTCCTGCTTTGAGCAGGGGGTTGGACTAGATGACCTCCTGAGGTCCTTTCCAACCCTGATATTCTATGAGGGGATCAGCAAGCATGTGGACCAAGGGGATCCAGTGGATGTAGTGTACTTAGATTTTCAGAAAGCCTTTGACAAGGTCCCTCACCAAAGGCTCTTATGCAAAGTAAGCTGCCACGGGATAAGAGGGAAGGTGCTCTCATGGATTGGTAACTGGTTAAAAGATAGGAAACAAAGGGTAGGTATAAATAGTCAGTTTTCAGAATGGAGAGAGGTAAATAGTGATGTCCCCATGCTCTGTTCTGTGACCCATCCTATACAACATATTCATAAATGATCTGGAGAAAGAGGTAAAACAATGAGAAGGCAAAATTTGCAGATGATACAAAATTACTAAAGATAGTTAAGACCCAGGCAGACTGCGAAGAGCTACAAAAGGATCTCTCAAAATTGGGTGACTGGGCAACAAAATGCAGATGTAATTTAATGTTGATAAATGCAAAGTAATGCACATTGGAAGGCATAAGCCCAACTATACATATAAAATAATGGGGTCTAAATTAGCTGTTACCACTCAAGAAAGAGATCTTGGAGTCATTGTGGATAGTTCTCTGCAAATATCCACTCATTATGCAGCGGCAGTCAAAAAAGTGAACAGAATGCTGGGAATAATTAAGAAAGGGATAGATAATAGGACAGAAAGTATCATGTCGCCTCTATATAAATCCATGGTACACCCTCATCTTGAATACTGTGTGCAGATGTGGTCGCCCCATCTCAAAAAAGATATACTGGAATTGGAAAAGGTTAGAAAAGGGCAACAAAAATGATTAGGGGTATGGAATGGCTTCCGTATGAGGAGAGATTAATAAGACTGGGACTTGTCAGCCTGGAAAAGAGATGGCTAAGGGGAGATATGATTGAGGTCTATAAAATCATGACTGGTGTAGAGAAGATAGATAAGGAAGTGTTGTTTACTACTTCTCGTAACACAAGAACTAGGGATCACCAGATGAAATTAATAGGCAGCAGGTTTAAAACAAATAGGAAGTATTTCTTCACACAACACACAGTCAACATGTGGAACTCCTTGCCAGTGCAAGACGGTATAATTCTGCATTTATACTCCAATAGGAGTGCAAGGCTGGGGAGCTGGGAAATTGGCTGGTGCTTCCATAGTTGATCCTTAAGTGGCTTAGGTAAAGCACTCAGGTAACTCAATTGGGTGTGTGGCGCCACCCGCTGTCGTGTTGGGTGATAACAGGACCTGGAAAGGCTGGCTAGTATCATCAACAGAGCAGCGTGAGAGAGGTCAACCCAACTGAATGGTTTGGGGCACAGCAGTTCCAACAGCTCCCAGACTGCACTCTGGGAATGATAACCTGTCACACCCTCCCTGGGTCGGTTCCTAACACTGCATCCCTCTGCTCCTGGTCCCAGATAAGAAAAAGGAAACCAAGCCATCAGTCCCAACTGTTATGCAGACAAAACTACACAGGATCGTTTCAGAGGACAAGACAAGATGTCACATTTATTATAACACAATTTGATTTATGACCAATTGTCATAAATATAAAGGGAAGGGTAAACCCCTTTGAAATTCCTCCTGGCCAGGGGAAAGCTCCTCTCACCTGTAAAGGGTTAAGAAGCTAAAGGTAACCTCGCTGGCACCTGACCAAAATGACCAATGAGGAGACAAGATACTTTCAAAAGCTGGGAGGAGGGAGAGAAACAAAGGGTCTGTGTCTGTCTGTATGCTGTGCTTGGCCAGGGATAGACCAGGAATGGAGTCTTAGAACTTTTAGTAAGTAATCTAGCTAGGTATGTGTTAGATTATGATTTCTTTAAATGGCTGAGAAAAGAATTGTGCTGAATAGAATAACTATTTCTGTCTGTGTATCTTTTTGTAACTTAAGGTTTTGTCTAGAGGGGTTCCCTATGTTTTTGAATCTAATTACCCTGTAAGATATCTACCATCCTGATTTTACAGGGGGGATTTCTTCATTTCTATTTACTTCTATTTTTATTAAAAGTCTTCTTGTAAAAGACTGAATGCTTTTTCATTGTTCTCAGATCCAAGGGTTTGGGTCTGTGGTCACCTATGCAAATTGGTGAGGCTTTTTATCCAACATTTCCCAGGAAAGGGGGGGTGCAAGTGTTGGGAGGATTGTTCATTGTTCTTAAGATCCAAGGGTCTGGGTCTGTAGTCACCTAGGCAAATTGGTGAGGCTTTTTACCAAACCTTGTCCAGGAAGTGGGGTGCAGGGTTTTGGGAAGTATTTTGGGGGGAAAGACGCGTCCAAACAGCTCTTCCCCAGTAACCAGTATTAGTTTGGTGGTGGTAGCGGCCATTCCAAGGACCACGGGTGGAATACTTTGTACCTTGGGGAAGTTTTGACTTAAGCTGGTAAAGATAAGCTTAGGAGGTTTTTCATGCAGGTCCCCACATCTGTACCCTAGAGTTCAGAGTGGGGGAGGAACCTTGACACCAATAATTAATATTTAATACCTATGTATACACACACAGCAAATGTTCTGCAGCTGCTATATAGTTACCAGTCCTGAATGTAGCTTGAGTTCATGGCTTGGGTTTGTAGCTTGTGGTGGCTAACTGTCCAGGAAAGCCGGGCACAAGGAAGAGCTGGGTCTCTGTTGGGCATGCACCGAGGCCCTTCCATGTTGGCAGCAGAATGTTACCCTCCAAAGTCTTCCATCTCATCCATCCTTTTTGTAGGGTTTAGTTTGAATCCAGAGTCTATAGGTCTTGCTGTGTCACGCTGCCTCTGTGGTCGGTGTGATTGATCACCCATCAATTGCAGACGTGAGTTTCAGCCTAGGACCTGGCTTTGGTGTTTCTTCAATTGTACGTTTGTTCTTTTCTTTTTAGGGTGGACTCTTCTTGCTTTGTCAGGGCTGTTGTCTGCATCTTCAGCCGCTGGTGTTTACACTTTATTTCGTCAGGACAGTCTGGGGCTGGAGGTTGATTCCATCATCCACACATCTAAACTACACTAATAAGATTACATCAGGGTTTTGTAAAAATGAAGGTTGCAGCAAGCTTTTACAAAATGGAGTGAACATTTTAAAATGGAGTTTGGGACAAGTTAAAATGGAGTTGGAGTTACAATATGGACAAGTGTAAGGAACGACAAACAGTGAGCAGAAGTTACAGTGTTGAAGCCGTGCAAGTTTCAGCGATTTAAGCAGCAATTGGATTTAAAGTGAAACTCAATTAGCCAGTTATTGGGGTAACCGGTTTTATGAATGAATGTTGTTTCATTCATAAAACTTTGCTTATGTAGTTATATTAATAAAGTGAACAATTAAAAACACTTTCATTGATCATTCTACATTGTCCCCCTTTTGAACCTTCAGTCCAGGGGTACTGAATGGGTCACACTACATGTAATTGTTTTAAGGCTATAAATGTGAGCCTGGGGGTTTAGCTGAAAACACGTCAGTTCTATCCAGCAGCACATGCAGAGCATTAGAACCAACATCACCGTCAGGGTTCCTAAGAGAACAACGATGGGATGAAAAATTCTATCTAGAACTGCTGACCAGGTGGGCTGCTCCTACAACACTCTGCCCCTTGATCTATGATCATTGCAGTAGTTGGTGTTGTTGTAGGGCACAAGTGATCTATTACAAACCAACCAAACGATCATAACCAGGTGAATATAACTCAAACCATGACAATTGACTAAACACCAGATATAACCAACACAAATGCACACAATTATAACTATAATAATTGGGAATACAATAAAACCATCACCATTACAATAATTGAGTACATTGACAAACAAAATGAGGTCCAAGTCTGATGTTGCAATAGCCAGCAAACAATAGAAGTCACTGAGGTCAGGACCTCCTTAAGCACACACAACAACAAGTAAGATTTTGTAGGAGTACCGCAGTTGTCATGCAAGGTTAAGCTGATTTGGACTTAAACTAACATTCAGTTGCTAAAATGTTGTAGACTCCCCTATTCCTAACAGGGGTTCTCAAGAGGTCTCTGGGGACCTGAAAGATGGGGCCCTACAATCACGGGCCAAGGTCTTACAGGTTATGGGGGCCCATGAATTACCCTTCAGGGCTTGGGGAAGTAGAACCAGGGTGCATAGAGGAAAGTGTGGAATTAACAATACAAGCAAATGTAACTAACAATACAAATGTATCAATAAAAAAAAACCGACAACAAAATGATTATTAGAGAACCTAACAAAAAATAAACCTGATGCATTGGGGATCAAACTCTTTTGGACAGAGGTGGATGTGATTGATAATTTGGTTGGAGATGGGGGAAGTAGAGAGAGGAAAAGGCATTTACCCTTTACCTAGTATAGTATCCCCTCTTTCTCTGGACTCAATGCTAACATAGGACACCCACCAAAGACAGACACAGAACATGGAACACAGAACACTGAACACAGACTTTGTCATGACACTATAACCATGGTATTTTATAACTCTTCAGCTGGTACCAGCTCTCCTGATGTTCTGGTTCAGAGGCTGAAAGATAGAAGCTTAGAAACAAATTATCACAGTGCTCCCACCATGGCAGACCCTGCTCGGTCTCTGCCACAGTGTGTCTGGTACTTGGGGCTGCACAAATGCTCATTAAGCAGTGCATTTCTTGGGAGTTTAAATTCTCCCTTTCTCGCAGTAAAAGGGCATTAACACTCCATCTAGAAAATTTTTCCTGTTTTAAAATGCCCAGCCACTTTGCCATGGCCTGGAGATCTGAGGCAGAAACAGGCACTGTTGTTACTGTTTCACTTTCACCACCCTCTCTCATGGTTGTGGTGGTTTTCTTTGTTACTGTTGCAATGGCATTTTGGCCCTGGGAGGGGGAATCTACCCAAATATCCCCTTCCCAATCTCCAGAGGGGTCCCAAAAGTCTGCCCCTCTGGGGTCCAAATGTCCCTTCTCCTGAAGTTATTGCTGCAATTTGTCTATTTGCAAATCCCAATTTTTGTTCCAGTTGTTTAATGAGTGATTTACAGCGGGGCTCTCCCCTGTTCTAAAGGTAACTTTTTGGCCATTCCCTGTAATTCCTGATTTTTTTCCCTCCTTTTCTTTTCTATGTTCTGGTAAGATCTGAGAGTGCTGCTTTAACACTCTGAACCCATCCTTCAGGGCATCGAACGGGGTTTGGGTACTAATGGACATACATTTCCATTTCTCTGCTTCTGCAGCAGAGGCTTGTAAATCTTGGTGCAGTTTCTTGTTTCCATTTTTACATTCAGCCCATTGAAGGAATACCTCGTTACAGCCAAAGTGCGGCTGCTTCCTTTTTCATTGGAGTTGAGGGTTTATATATCAATAAGTACCTAGCCAATTTGTCTTCTAGGTCTGAAATTGTATGGACATCAGCTAGTGTTTGATCAGACCAAGGGCTGTCTCTGAATTTTTGCAAGATTTGTTCAAAAGGTGTGGGTTTTTGTACAAAAGGCAATGTTCCCTGTTTTTCCTCTAAGAATATCTTTAGATTGTGTTTTCTTAAACATTTCCCCCAACAATTGTGAGTAACAACAAACCACAACGCAAAACCAAATTGATACACTATAACCTCCTCACTCCTGAAAAAGCAACTTACCCCTCTCTGGGCCAGAGGGAGAGACACTAAGCCTCCCTCTGTATCACTCGGTCTGCTACCACTGAGGGTTCATACACTAAATATAAAAATCCTTCCCAGGATCAGAGAGAGAAACACTAAGTTCTCCTCTTAAGCTCAGTCTTGCTACAGCTGCGAGTGTATGTACCTAGGATTTTTCAGTTTGGAGCGAGGATCTCTAAGTCCTCCTCCTATTGCCCAACCATACTACGACCGGGGATATACCCACCTCCAATTATTTCCCCCCAGCAGTCCGGGGTGGAGAGAAGGATGCTAAACCTCTCCCCTTTTTCTCAGCTCTGCTACGACCCAGGGTGTGTATACTTTTTAATCATAACAATTTTCAATGCACAGCAATTTTACTATTCAACTAAGATTCAAACCAAAACTCCTATTTCCTTCAGAGTTTCTGGTTAATTAATTGAAAGTTTCCAATCTTTTCCCTACAGTGCCAGGCTTACTAAAGCTAGCGGGGTGCACACCAGTTTTTATAATAATCGTGAATTCTAAGCTTGCTCCCCCCACTGCATTCTCCACCATTAATGTTATACCAATAAAATAAAAACCAGCAGGATCTGGTATGTCAAGGAGCATGTCGAGCTCCTTTTGGCAGGAGCCTTCAGGGTAAGTCTCTATTCCACCTACACCTCCGAAGCTTGGTTACTCCCTTGTCACCCCTGTCTCCAGTTGGAGCCTGTTCTGCAGGCCTCCCAGGCAGATTATTAGGGTTGGAAGAGACCTCTGGAGGTCATCTAGTCCAATCCGCTGATCAAAGCGGGACCAATCCCCAACTAAATCATCCCAGCCAGGGCTTTGTCAAGCCTGACCTTAAAAACCTCTAAGGAGGGAGATTCAACAACCTCCCTAGGTAACCTGTTCCAGTGCTTCACCAACCTCCTAGTGAAATAGTGTTTCCTAATATCCAACCTAAACCTCCCCCACTGCAACTTGAGACCATTGCTCCTTGTTCTGTCATCTGCCACCACTGAGAACAGCCAAGCTCCTTCCTCTTTGGAACCCCCCTTCAGGTAGTTGAAGGCTGCTATCAAATCCCCCCTCTCTTCTCTTCTGCAGACTAAATAAGCCCAGTTCCCTCAGCCTCTCCTTGTAAGTCATGTGCCCCAGCTCCCTAATCATTTTCGTTGCCCTCCGCTGGACTCTCTCCAATTTGTCCACAACCCTTCTGCAGTGGGGAGACCAAAACTGGTCGCAATACTCCAGGTGTGGCCTCACCAGTGTCAAATAGAGGGGAATAATCACTTCCCTCCATCTGCTGGCAGTGCTCCAACTAATACAGCCCAATATGCCATTGGCCTCCTTGGCAACAAGGGCACACTGCTGACTTATATATTCTTATCTACTGTAATCCCCAGGTAGTTTTCTGCAGAACTGCTGCTTAGCCAGTTGGTCCCCAGCCTGTAGCGGTGCATGGGATTCTTCCTTCTTAAGTGCAGGACTCTGCACTTGTCCTTGTTGAACCTCATCAGATTTCTTTTGGCCCAATCCTCCAATTTGTCTAGGTCACTCTGGACCTTATCCCTACCCTCCAGCGTATCTACCAGTCCCTCCATCTTAGTGTCATTTACGAATTTGCTGAGAGTGCTATCCATCCCCTCATCCAGATCATTGATAAAGATGTTGAACAAAACTGGCCCCAGGACTGACCCCGGGGCACTCCGCTTGATACCGGTTGCCAACTAGACATCGAGCCGTTGATCACTACCCGTTGAGCCCGACAATCTAGCCAGCTTTCTATCCACCTTATAGTTCATTCATCCAATCTATACTTTTTTAACTTGCTGGCAAGAATACTGTGGGAGACCGTATCAAAAGCTTTGCTAAAGTCAAGATATATCATGTCCACCGCTTTCCCCTCATCCACAGAGCCAGTTATCTCATCATAGAAGGCAATCAGGTTGGTCAGGTATGACTTATCCTTGGTGAATCCATGTTGACTGTTCTTGAACACCTTCCTCGCCTCCAAGTGCTTCAAAATGGATTCCTTGAGGACCTGCTCCATGATTTTGCCAGGGACTGAAGTGAGGCTGACGGGTCTGTTGTTCCCAGTGTTTTCTTCCTTCCCTTTTTAAAATATGGGCACTATATTTGCCTTTTTCCAATCATCCAGTACCTCCCCCGATTGCCACAAATTTAAAAAGATAATGGTCAATGGCTCTGCAATCACATCAGCCAACTCCCTCAACACCCTTGGATGCATTAGATCTGGACCCATGGACTTGTGCACGTCCAGCTTTTCTAAATAGTCCTTCACCTGTTCTTTCACCACTGAGGGCTGCTCACCTCCTCCCCAGCCTGTGCTGCCCAGTGCAGCAATCTGGGAGCTGACCTTGTCTGTGAAGACTGAGGCAAAAAAAGCATTGAGTACTTCAGCTTTTTCCACGTCATCTGTACTAGGTTGCTTCCCCCATTCAGTAAGGGGCCCACACTTTCCCTGACCTTCTTCTTGTTGCCAACATACCTGTAGAAACCCCTCTTGTTACCCTTCAGTTGCTAGCTGTAACTCCAATTGTGCCTTGGCCTTCCTGATTACTCCCCTGCATGCTCCAGCAATATCCCTAGTCATCTGTCCAAATTTCCATATCTTGTAAGTTTCCTTTTCGAGTTTAAGCTCACCAAAGATTTCACTGTTAAGCCAAGCTGGTCGCCTGCCGTATTTGCTGTTCTTTCTGCACATTGGGATGGTTTGTTCCTGCGCCCTCAATAAGATCCAGCCAGCTCTCCCGGAGTCCTTCCCCCCCAGATTAGCCTCCCCGGGGAGCCTGCCTGGAACTTATCAAGCTCAGGAATGGCACTGTAACAATTTTTATGGGGCGGGGGGAGGGAGGGGCTACAAGCCATTGAACAGAACTGTAAACCCTGTACACGATGGAAAGCACTTCCAGACACCCCTCGTTCCAGCATCTCTGAAGCTCAGTGGTCTCTTCAAAGGAAATCAAAGTAACCAAAATAAGGCATAAACAATCCATGGTCCAGAGGTAAAGTTTTTGGTTTGCAAGGAAAGATGCATTTCTATAGAGGTGAAAAGAACAGTCTAGGTACTTATGGTGCAGGCAGCCAATGAAAGATTTAGGATCTCCGTAACTTTTCACTCTCAGGTTTGTAAGTCTTGTGACCGGTCAGTACATTGCTGGCATTAAGAACCTTGACTGGTCTTGGAAATAAAAGGATTTTGCAACTCTGAGGCAGCGGGGAGGGGGCAGGAAGAGCAGGATCAGAGTAACTGAGAATCAGGCTGAGGCCATTCTGAAGTCACCTCTATTGCTGGGAGTGCTGATAAGATCTGTATCATTTGCCAATTTCTTTTCCAGAGTATGCTTTTAAAATGCCCAAGCCCACATCCCTCATCCTCCCTACCCTTATCTATACCCGCCATCTAGAGTGGTGGCCTGAGGCACCAGTCTGCCCAGACAGTCTTACTGATTCTGCAAATGCTCTTATTTTGGCAGTCTGCTTGTGGGGTTTCCAGTGGTAGCTCCAGGCACTAATCTAGACTCAAACCCAGGGATCGGATAGAGCAAGGCCACACCCTTACTCCCCTAAAACAATGGGATTTTCTGGTCAACTCCTGCACTCTCACAGTTGCTTATCAATAGCGGAGCTGCCCCAGGGGGACATTTTCAGAGGAAAAGGCTATGGAACCTAAGGGACTTAGGCACCCAGATCTCCTAAGGCTTCTTTGGAAATCCCAGCCCTAGTGTTTGTAACACATGTGTCAAGGTTCCTTCCCCACTCTGAACTCTAGGGTACAGATGTGGGGACCCGCATGAAAGACCCCCCTAAGCTTATTTCTACCAGTTTAGGTTAAAACTTCACCAAGGCACAAAGTCTTTGCCCTTGGATTAGGTAAAATGCTGCCACCACGAAGTGTTTTAGACAAAGAACAGGGAAAGGACCACCTGGAGTCCTGTGCCCCCCAAATATCCCCCCAAGCCCTACACCCCCTTTCCTGGGGAAGGCTTGATAAGAATCCTCACCAATTGGTACCGGTGAACACAGACCCAAACCCTTGGATCTTAAGAACAATGATAAAGCAATCAGGTTCTTAAAAGAATTTTATTTAAAGAAAAGGTAAAAGAATCACCTCTGTAAAATCAGGATGGTAAATACTTTACAGAGTAATCAGATTCAAAATATAGAGAATCCCTCTAGGCAAAACGTTCAGTTACAAAAAGACACAAAAACAGGAATACACATTCACTCCAACACAGCAAATTTACAAGCCAAAACAAAGAAAAACCTAAAGCATTTTGTAGCTAGATTACTTACTAACTTTACAGGAGTTGAAGGGCTTGCATCCTTGATCTGTTCCCAGCAAAGGTGTCACACAGACAGACAGACAAAAGCCTTTTTTCCCCCCCTCCAGATTTGAAAGTATCTTGTCTCCTTATTGGTCATTTTGGTCAGGTGCCAGCAAGATTACCTTAGCTTCTTAATCCTTTACAGGTGAAAGGGTTTTGCCTCTGGCCAGGAGGGATTTTATAGCACTGTATACAGGAAGGTGGTTATTCTTCCCTTTATATTTATGAAAAATGCCACAGCCTGGTCAACCTGCATCTCCCTGAGCAGCATTTCAGGTCTCCAGGTAAATACTCTGATTGTAGATCCTCTGGCTTAAATGGCCCAAGGCACTTAGAGGGCTGGTCACATGACTCCACCGCCCCTCCTCCCCAGGATTAGCCCCAGGGCTTAATGGGTTTTGTGAGGAGCCTGCTAATAGGAGTAGGATCTATCCAGAACCATCCTCTCTGTCTCCTCAGCGAAGGACAACAAACAAGGCCAGCGTGGTGCGCAAGGGGCTTGCCCTGCCCTGGTGAGAGTCCTGCAGTCTTTCTGGAACCCACAGCTAGGTTCCTCAGGGCCCAGCAAGCAGGTCTGGTAAGAGGCTTCAGTGACAGGGCAGAGGGAAGGAAGGGGGAGAGAGAGAAGAAAAAGATAAAAGAAAGACGTTAAAGAGCAAAAGAAAGAAACGAGTGAGAAAGGGAGAAAAAAGAGGTGAAAGAGACGGAGAGAAAAGGGGACAATCCCCCTCAGAGGCATGGGGCTGTCTCAGGCAAAACGGGTGAGTAGCTTGGAGGGGGCTCCATGGGAAGGGACTGCATGGGGCTCCCTGGACAGGGCTGGACTGTGGGGCAGAGATTGGTAAATGATCATGTGTCCCTGCTGCCGGGTGTGCCATGCCCTGAAGGGGGCTCTCCCCCCTCTTTCCGCCCCTCTATCTCCTGCTTTTCTCGCTCCTCCGCCACACCCCACACCCTGCCCCCTTTCCTCAGCTGCTACAAATCTGAAGCTGCTCCCTAGTGTTTGCCAAAATGATGTTCCCAAACTACTAAGCCCTGACTGGGCTGCAGAGTTCAGAGAGGGTGCAAGGAGTGCCATGGGGCTTGGGGGGGCTCAGGTGCTTGGCTGGCTGAGCACTGGGGGGTGCAAGGCTGAGTGGCTCTGATAGCTGGTCTTGCTAAGCTCGTGTTCACAAGTTGGTATTTCCATGCAAAGAAATGCCAGGTAGGGTGGAGAGTTCAGCTCACCCATGGGACCTGCCTAAAGCACCTCCTTGGCCCCCTGGGGAGAACAGCGCATGCTGACCTCCCAGAGGCCTTGGGAGGGTAACTACAGGACACCTGTGAGGGGCAAGACAGAGCAAAGCAGCCCCCACCCATGCTGCCCAGAGCTATGCAGGCAGAGGGGCTGGACCAGCGTGTACAGTGGGGATGCTGAGAGCCATTGACCCAAACTGCAAACCCTGGATAGGATGGAAACCTCTTCCAGCCAGGGGGTGCGGCCGCCTCCCAGCACCCCTACTGCCAGCGCCTGTGTACGCAGGGAGGTACCCCGTCGCTCTGGGGACACCACACACAGACTCAGGCTTTCCGATCATTTGGAAATGAAGTTTGATGGCTTTAAAATATTTGAGGGGTGCAGGGAGTTGAATGTGGTGAATATGAACCTGGCAGGCTGGTCAGTTACAGGACAGGCAGGTGCTGGGCAACTTTCTCCCTGCCTGGCTTTGCTGATGCCCCTCAATCTCAATCCTGACCCACAACTCACCCCCCCCATATTTTAGTCCTCCCCATTCCTGCCTCGCTTTGCCAATGCATCTTAGTCTTGACCTACAGCACCCCGGCTGTTTCCAGTGCTGGGCCCCCACCTACAGCTCTGCAGACGCCTCTCAGTCTCCCCACACAGCCCCTCTGCTTTGTTGTCCAATCTGGGCTTCCTCTTGAGCTGAGATTCTGCCTGTTGTACCATGCTGTGGTGGGCAGGAGTGTTCGTTAAGGACCACGCTCCGGGCAGTCATTTCTACAGGGTGCTAGATGTTGACCATTAAGCTGGTGCCCATGGGGGCCTGCACAGGGTGCTGGCTGGATTTGGACCCAAGGTCTGCCACTGCACCTGCCCCCACATAACAGCCTCCTGCTGGGATAGAGCCACAGATTAATCCGCTGCTGGGTCTGCGCAGTTTCACTCCGCCCTGGGGCCCATGGGCCTGTCACATTTGCCCTCATCCCCGCAGTGGTGCCAGGGGAGTTCCCTGTCTGATGTGGGGGCAGGAGGTGAAGGAGGGCCCAGGAGCCTTTGACTCTGATGCTTCCTAGTTGGTTTTCCTTAGCAGTCCAATAATAGGAATAAATAATAATACTTAGCAAGAGGGATTTGACTGGGGAGCAGAAAGAGGTGATATTCTGCTCCAGCTCTCCCCACAGTCCAACACTGCATCCTATTGCCAGGCTCCCCCACAGCCTGGAGCAGTTGGATGGTCAGCAGTTGTTGCTGGCACCCAGTGCCAAGAGGCTAAACAACAGCTGAAGTTGGTTTGTTACCCGGTGTGCTACACCCAATAATCACAACGGGGTGGAGAAGCAGAAAAGTTTATTTGAAGCTTCAAAAAGGTGCAGGGAGATTTGAATCTCAAATCCTGTACCCAGAGCAGGAAATCACACAGGCTTTTATACATCCTTTTTCCCAGCATACTTATCCAATAGCAAGCTGCCCCAAGTATCCATATAGCCAGCCAATCCAGTTCCCAGCTAGTTCCCTAGTTTTCTGTATCATTTGTTAAACTATACATAAAGCTGCTTTATTTAGCATTGTTCTTCCATATCTGCCCTGTTTGGCCTTGCTTAGTTTCAGGCAGTCTGACTCTGCAACATATTGTTGCAGATTCTCAGCATAACTGCTGTGTTTGCCTCCAGGCGGGGGGGCCAAGGACACCTGGGCCTACTGCGAGGGGGCTTCATCGACACTCGTGGTCTTCCATCCCCTTGAGTTACCTAGTGGCCATGCCCCAGTGTCCCCAACATTGCCATTGTACTAGTTTACCTTCGCCTCTCCTCTCAGTAAGCCCTGCATAGCCAAGGGCTGGCTATCAGCAAGCGGCACCAGGTGATTGAACTGTCACCCTGAAGGCAAATGGCACATGTATGGATTTGAAGTTGTGCAGCGGTGTCCCAGACCCACTGCTGGTAATGCTAAAAGAAAAGCCACGGAGAATAGAGAGTGAACAGGTAACACTGGGCGTGCAGTGGTGAGCTGGTCCCGACTAAAGGAGGATGTGAACAATAAAAACTGGCAGAGACCTGATTTGTAATCATACAGGGAAAAGAACATGGTTATTGGGGCAGACGTATGTCAGGCCCTTGGTCTCATCCAGAGGGTGCACTCATTGGAGGGACAGGGAACTAAGCAACTGAGGCAACGTTTGAGCACATCTCCCCGCTGAGGGGGAAGCTGTCAACAGAGCACAGAATAGAGTTGAAAGAGCCCAAGCTGTCCCACAATTCATTCCCCTTTCTGTAAGATGGAGGCTATAAGAGGAGCTGGATGGACCCATTGCTCAGGAAATCATAGGCCAAGTAGAAGAACCAACAGAGTGGGTGCATTTATTGGTCACTATAGAAAAAAGGATGGATCTCTTCGCTTGTGTCTAGACCCCAACAAATTAAAGCAACGTGTAAAAGGGGAGCATGTCCCTACAAGAGAAGAAATATTGGGGAGATGGCTAATGCCAAATATTTTTCTACGCTGGATGCATCAGCAGGGGTCTGGAAGGTGCCCTTAGAAAAACAGAGCACTCGTTTGTACACCTGACCCCTTACTGGCAAAGACTTGCTGAGGCAGTGTGACGGGTTTCCCCGCCGGGTGCCGCCTGGAACTGGGCCCGCCCGCCGCCCAAGCCTGGGCTTCCTTTAACTTTACCGCTGTGACAAACTGCAGACAAGCTCTTGAGCTCACACTTTCACCACCACACATACAGGTAGGGACACCCCCAGCTGTGGTAACATGCAAAGAGGCTTTCTGACTAGCCCTTGCATTGGATGGCTTCAGCTAAAGAACGGCCCAGACACTCAAGTGTACACCCCCCTCTAGAGTGCAAACCCAAAGTTATACCATCTTGCGCTGCACAGAGAACTGTGCAGCATAAACTCATGAAATTTGCCACTCCCTCAATGTGGAGAGATATCTGCAACAGCTTTTTGCCCCACAGTTATGAATTCCACACACTGGGTTTTAGACAAAACAAAACCAAGTTCATTAACTACAAAAGATAGATTTTAAGTGATCAGAAGGGATAGCAAACATGAAAGCAGATTACCCAGCAAATAAAACAAAACACAATCTAAGATTAAGATACAAAAGAAACTGATTACAAGTTATAATTTCTAACCCTAAATATTGTTTTAGGCAGTGTAGCGGGGTCGTATGGGAAACCCGGGAAGTGGGCGGGCGCAAGCTCACCCACTGCTAAAGGCCCCTCCCCCAGCCTAGCTGGAGGGACCACTGGACCCAGGGACCAACTGATTGCGGGGACAACTAATGAAAAACAGGGATCGGAGTGAAGGTCAGAGGTTCAAAACAAGGGTACCGGATGAGGATACTGAGCAGAGAGCCCCGGACAGCGCCCACTGCTCCTCAAAGCTGTCAAGGGAGCCAGCGGACGCTGCCCAGTGGAACTCTGCCCGGATGCATGAGACGAGGGAGGAACGGAAATAGGCCACGCAGTCGCAGAGCACCCCCTAGTCCAACATCCTTCTCCTGGTATTGTAGATGGAGATTTTGGCCAGAGCCAGGAGAAGGTTGACGAGGAGGTCTCGCGACTTCATGGGGCCACGGATAGGGTGTGCAAAGAGGAACAAGTGTGGGAAAAGTGCAGCCAGAACCTCAACAAGAGGTTCTGGAGGAGCCGGAATAGGGGCTGCAACCTGGCGCATTCAAGATAGGCGTGCGCCAGGTTCTCCCTCATGCCGCAAAAGGGGCAGGCCTCAGGTGTAGGGGTGAACCGCGCCAGGTGCATGCCCGTGCTCACGGCTCCATGAAGGAGCCGCCAACTAAGGTCACCGGCAGGCCGTGGGACCAAGATGGAGTAAAGGCTGGCCCACTGGGGCTCCTCACCCTCTTTAGGTGGAAGATAGTCCCGCCATTTGGTGTCGGGGCAGGACACAAGTGTGAGGAAATGCAATGTGTAACCCTTCTGCCTGTCAGAGTTGGCAGCAACAAGTTCAGTATCTAGGGGTTCAGTATTTAGGGGTTCCATTCCAGTAACACAATGCAAAACCAGCTCAAGCCCCCACCCAGTGACCTGGGACAAATATATACCACCCCCGCTGGGTGCCTCCAAGAGGCAATACTTCCCCTCTCGCAAGCACATAGTCTGAGTGCAGCAAAAAGCCTTTTAATAACGGAGAGAAACAATGTGGCATTATGTTGGGGAAACACCACCAACAGGATTCATAACACAACCCATGAGCAAAAAACCCACCCCAAGCAAATTGGGGCATGTCCTTTCCCTTTGGTTTTTGAGTCCAGCAACCCAAAATCACCCAAAGTCCCAAAAGTCCAACGACCCAAAAGTCTCTGTCCCTGGTCAGGTGCAGCCCCAGAGTTCAAAAGTTTATCTGCAGTGTTTTACCTCCCAACCTGGGTGGAGATTGGGGGAAAGGGAGGGGTTAAGGGGCACCTTACGTGGTCCAAAGCTGATGGCTCTACCTCTCCATGGGGCTCCGCTTTACCAGCCACCCCATGAGCTGCTCTAGGCATCCAACAAACTGCTCTGCTCCACCAGCCGCTCGGCTCGCCGTCCCGCAAACTGCTCCACCATATATCTTCAGGTTCCCCCCACCACTTAACACAACGCTCAGTGATTTCAGCTCTTAGTAAGTTTAGCTCTTTTGTGATTTCAGCTTGTAGTAGGGAAGCCGGGTGCACCATTAGCCCAAAGTGAATTCAGCTCAGCAGCCTGTAACTAGACTCCTAATGGAATCAAAATTAGCTCTGATATTCCACAGTGAAGAGAGGAGGAAGTGCAATTAGCATGTAAGGCCCTCACAGGGAGGGGGGGGCCCATGCCACCAAGTATTAATACCTGTTCCCAACCTCTCTCCATTCATAGAGTTTTGGAACCCATGTTCCTTGCCTAGCGAGTTCTACTTAGTTGATGGCAAGTCCCTCCATCATAACAAAAGGCCAAGTGTAGTTCCACTGACCCTGATCATGGGAATCAAGGAAATAACAATTTATTCTTCCTGCCCCAATAACAGAGACATTGGGGATCCCACAGCAGCCAAAGTGACCATTTGGGCATCTATGGCCTCATTCTAGGCAGGGTGAGTGTGCCTATGCAAATGAGATCGGCCCCTGAAGTTCTTTTCCACAACTTGCCACACCTCACCACCAGATGTCAGGGTGGAGCTCATCCTGACTCTGCTTACATCTGTATGGAGCACGAGCGTGTACAGATGGTCACCCGCTCCTGCCCAGAGGTGCTTGAAACAGCCCAGGAGAGGGCTGTGGCTGGGGGCAGGTAGCTCCCAGGCCACGCCCCAAACAGACCACAGCTGGCCCTTATAAAAGGGCTGTGAGCCAGACACTCACTCTCCTCTAGCTGTGGAGGGAGATGGGCCTGGCTGCTGGGGAGCGGTCCAGGGTACCTGAGATGGAGCTGGGCTGGGGAAGGCCAGAGGAGCTGGGAGGCTCCAGGCTGGAAAAGCTGCAGGCCTGGCAGACGGCCTAGGACAGGGCAGCCCAAGGGTAGGTGAAGGCAGCAGGTCCAAACCCCCCTTGCCTGTGATGATGTCACTCCCCTGCCTTAAATATGTTTTACACATGGTGGGAACCCTTTGTCTTCCAGTGT
This sequence comes from Eretmochelys imbricata, assembly GCF_965152235.1. Lineage (NCBI taxonomy): Eukaryota > Metazoa > Chordata > Testudines > Cheloniidae > Eretmochelys > Eretmochelys imbricata. Next base: position 16,529,914 of record NC_135592.1, on the reverse strand, counting down.
GATTCCCATCCCCAGTCCGTGGAAAAATACTAATATTATCATGGTGTCCAATATCAGGTGACTTGATCACGTGGCCCTGCAGCCATAACTCCAAGTCTGTTTGCAGCACCCCCAGAAAGGCTGTCCCGGTGACAGATTAGCATCTTTGTCAAGGCTGAATCCCCACTCTGGCACTTCAGGTGCAGAACTGGGGGCCCGCAAGGATTTTTAAAAATTAATACTGGCCACTCCAGGCTTGTATTACGCTCCCAAGGTCACAGCGTCTCTCTGACCTTGGCTCAGTAAATGCGGCCACCACCCAAATGCAAAAACAGGCAAAAAAAAAAAGTACAAAGGGGGGGGGGGCCCATGGCCCAGCCAGGGCAGCACCAGGGAGGGAGATGGACCCAGGCTGCTGGTGGCTCCCTGCAGACCCTGCTGCCGACCCAGGGGAGGCCCTGGGCCCGGAGGAACCTGACCGGGAGGAAGGCCAGCCCCCCAGCACCCAGAGGGGCCAGGCGGTAGCCTGGGCCAGCGTGAGCCCGACACAGAGAGGGAGCTGGAGCTCTCAGCAGCTGGATACCCGGGCGAGCTGGAGGGACCGGGTAGGAAGTAGCTCAGGGGCAGAACTGCACCATGCGGTGAGTCTATTTGGTCAGCGGGGTGCGGCTGGCTCCCCGCTGACCCAGCAGCGGGACCCTGGGCTGGAACGCAGTGGAGTTGGGGGGGCTGCGTTCCCCTCCCCCCGCCAACCCGCCCTGGGGAGCAGAATCGCACACCGCAGACCCGCACCGGCGCTCCCTCCCCTCCTCCCCCAACCGCCCACCCGCCGGAGGGGTGCACTGCGCCCCGCCCTTTCCCTTCTGGGGTTTGGTTTGTTTGTCCCACCCCTACCCCACCCCCAGCCTGTTTGCTCCCCTTCCTTTCATAGAATATCAGGGTTGGAAGGGACCTCAGGAGGTCATCTAGTGCCACCCCCTGCTCAAAGCAGGACCAATCCCCAACTAAATCATCCCAGCCAGGGCTTTGTCAAGCCTGACCTTAAAAATATATAATGAAGGAGATTCCACCACCTCCCTAGGTAACGCATTCCAGTGTTTCACCACCCTCCTAGTGAAAAAGTTTTCCTAATATCCAACCTAAACCTCCCCCACTGCAATTTGAGACCATTACTCCTTGTTCTGTCATCTGCTACCACTGAGAACAGTCTAGATCCATCCTCTTTGGAACCCCCTTTCAGGTAGTTGAAAGCAGCTATCAAATCCCCCCTCGTTCTTCTCTTCTGCAGACTAAACCATCCCAGTTCCCTCAGCCTCTCCTCATAAGTCATGTGTTCCAGTCCCCTAATAATTTTTGTTGCCCTCCGCTGGACGCTTTCCAATTTTTCCTAATCCTTATTGTAGTGTGGGGCCCAAAACTGGACACAGTACTCCAGATGAGGCCTCACCCGTGTCGAATAGAGGGGAATGATCACGTCCCTCGATCTGCAGGCAATGCCCCTACTTATACATCCCAAAATGCCATTGGCCTTCTTGGCAACAAGGGCACACTGTTGACTCATATCCAGCTTCTCATCCCCTGTCACCCCTAGGTCCTTCTCTGCAGAACTGCTGCCGAGCCATTCGGTCCCTAGTCTGTAACGGTGCATGGGATTCTTCCGTCCTAAGTGCAGGACTCTGCACTTGTCCTTGTTGAACCTCATCAGATTTCTTTTGGCCCAATCCTCCAATTTGTCTAGAGCCCTCTGTATCCTATCCCTACCCTCCAGCGTATCTACCTCTTCTCCCAGTTTAGTGTTGTCTGCAAACTTGCTGAGGGTGCAATCCACACCATCCTCCAGATCATTTATGAAGATATTGAACAAAACCGGCCCCAGGACCGACCCTTGGGGCACTCCACTTGCTACCAGCTGCCAACTAGACATGGAGCCATTGATCACTACCCGTTGAGCGCGACAATCTAGCCAGCTTTCTATCCACCTTATAGTCCATTTATCCAGCCCATACTTGTTTAACTTGCTGGCAAGAATACTGTGGGAGACCGTAACAAAAGCTTTTCTAAAGTCCAGGAATAACATGTCCACTGCTTTCCCCTCATCCACAGAACCAGTTATCTCATCATAGAAGGCAATTAGATTAGTCAGGCATGACTTGCCCTTGGTGAATCCATGCTGACTCTTCCTGATCACTTTCCTCTCCTCTAAGTGCTTCAGAATTGAGTCCTTGAGGACCTGCTCCATGATTTTTCCAGGGACTGAGGTGAGGCTGACTGGCCTGTAGTTCCCAGGATCCTCCTTCCCCTTTTTAAAGATGGGCACTACTTTAGCCTTTTTCCAGTCGTCCGGGACTTCCCCTGATCACCATGAGTTTTCAAAGATAATGGCCAATTGCTCTGCAATCACATCCGCCAACTCCTTTAGCACTCTCGGATGCAACGCATCTGGCCCCATGGACTTCTGCACGTCCAGCTTTTCTAAATAGTCCCGAACCACTTCTTTCTCCACAGGGGGCTGGTCACCTCCTCCCCATGCTGTGCTGCCCAGTGCAGCAGTCTGGGAGCTGACCTTGCTCATGAAGACAGAGGCAAAAAAAGCATTGAGAACATTAGCTTTTTCCACATCTGTCACTAGGTTGCCTCCCTCATTCAGTAAGGGGCCCACATTTTCCTTGACTTTCTTCTTGTTGCTAACATACCTGAAGAAACCCTTCTTGTTACTCTTAACATTTCTTGCTAGCTGCAACTCCAGGTGTGATTTGGCCTTCCTGATTTCACTCCTGCATGCCCGAGCAATATTTTTATACTCGTCCCTGGTCATTTGTCTAATCTTCCACTTCTTGTAAGCTTCTTTTTTGTATTTAAGATCAGCAAGGATTTCACTGTTAAGCCAAGCTGGTTGCCTGCCATATTTACTATTCTTTCTACACATCGGGATGGTTTGTTCCTGCAACCTCAATAAGGATTCTTCAAAATACAGCCAGCTCTCCTGGACTCCTTTCCCCATCATGTTATTCTCCCAGGGGATCCCGCCCATCAGTTCCCTGAGGGAGTCAGTCTGCTTTTCTGAAGTCCAGGGTCTGTATTCTGCTGCTCTCCTTTCTTCCTTGTGTCAGGATCCTGAACTTGACCATCTCATGGTCACTGCCTCCCAGGTTCCCATCCACTTTTGCTTCCCCTACTAATTCTTCCCAGTTTGTGAGCAACAGGTCAAGAAGAGCTCTGCCCTAGTTGGTTCCTCCAGCACTTGCACCAGGAAATTGTCCCCTACACTTTCCAAAAACTTCCTGGATTGTCTGTGCACAGCTGTATTGCTCTCCCAGCAGATATCAGGGTGATTGAAGTCTCCCATGAGAACCGGGGCCTGCGATCTAGTAACTTCTGCAAGTTGCCGGAAAAAAGCCTCGTCCACCTCATCCCCCTGGTCCGGTGGTCTATAGCAGACTCCCCCCACAACATCACCCTTGGTGCTCACACTTCTAAACTTAATCCAGAGACTCTCAGGTTTTTCTGCAGTTTCATACGTGAGCTCTGAGCAGTCATACTGCTCCCTTATGTACAGTGCAACTCCCCCACCTTTTCTGCCCTGCCTGTCCTTCCTGAACAGCTTATATCCATCCATGACAGTACTCCAGTCATGTGAGTTATCCCACCAACTCTCTGTTATTCCAATCACATCATAATTCCTTGACTTTGCCAGGACCTCCAGTTCTCCCTGCTTGTTTCCCAGGCTTCATGCATTTGTGTATAGGCACTTGAGATAACCCGCTGATCGCCCCTTGTTCTCAGTATGCCCTCCCCTCTCGTGCTGTCCTGCTCGTGCTTCCTCCCCATATCCCACTACCCCACTTACCTCAGGGCTTTGGTCTCCTTCCCCCAGTGAACCTAGTTTAAAGCCCTCCTCACTAGGTTAGCCAGCCTGCTTGCGAAGATGCTCTTCCCTCTCTTCGTTAGGTGGAGCCCTTTGCGGCCCCCTTGCCCTGATTGGCCCTCCCTTCGTGTGCCATGCCTCCTCCCATGCGCTTGTGCCCTCCCCCCCACTTTTTGGTTGATCACTGCACCCCCCTGATGTTGTTGTAACCTTCCCTCCCCTAGTGCAGCTAGAGGAGCTGGACTTCCATCTTCTGTCGGTAACTGACTCCCCCCACAAGTCCTTGATAGCCACCCTATCTGCCCCCCCCTGCCATTTCAGCACCCTCCTCCCCTGCCCACAGCCTAGCGGGGAGGAGTGGTTGACCTGCTTCCCCTTTCCCCCCCTTTCTCCGGTGTTTTTCCCCTCCTTCCCCTCCCTCACAGCTCATCATGGCGGGAGACATGACGGGTGGGATCCCTGGGGCAGACCCTGCTCCCCTCCCCTGCCTGCCCTCCCGATGCCCCCCCCCCAGCCTCTACTTCAACCGTCGTTGCTGAACCACCTGCTATCGCCCCGCTGGGGAGCCGGCAGCAGCAGGCAATGGGGTGATCTCCGCGGCTGCCACATCCCTCGCCCCCTCTGATTCTGGAGGACCCACCCCAGCCGGCGGGAAGGGCCGGGGCAAAAAGAAGGGAAAGAGCCCCGCTAAAAAGACTAGGGCCTCCATGGCAGGGGCTGCCCCCACTGCCGCAGCCCCACCACCGGCCGCAGCGTCCCTCCCCGCTGTTCCCTCCACCAGCGCCGCGGGCGCCCCCCCTCCAGCCCCCAGAGCGTACACCCAGCTGGCAGCGGCCTCCCCCGCCAACTACTACGTCATCTCTCCCAGCCACCACCGCTGTTACCATCCCTAGCGGCCGGGGCCCCTTTCCCACCTTGACCAGGAAGCACGCCGTCCGTTGCCTCCTGGTGCCCGCCTTGCCCCACGTGGAGACCTATGTGAGGGCGTTGGCGAGGGTGGTGGGGCCCACGGCCATCATGGCGGCCTCCAAAATGTATGGCAAGGTCATCTTCTTCCTTGCCTCGGAGGCGGCCGCCCAGGAGGCGGTGGAGAAGGGCCTGGCAGTGGGGGGCGTGTTCGTCCCCCTGCAGCCGCTGGAGGACCTCAGTGCCCGTGTAGTTCTGACCTCCGTTCCTCCTTTCCTCCCTAATGCTGTCCTGCTGCCTGCCCTCTCTACCCTGGGGAAACCAATCTCCATTATCAGCCCTCTCCCGCTGGGCTGCAAAGACCCCGCCCCCCGTCACGTCCTCTCGTTCCGCCGGCAGGTGCAGCTTCAACTGCCGCCGGCGGCGCGGGACGGAGAGGCGCTCGAGGGGTCCTTCCTGTCTCCTACCAGGGGTCCCATTACCGGGTGCATTATTCCACGGGGGAGGCCCGGTGCTACCTCTGCCGGGCGATGGGGCATGTCCGGAGGGACTGCCCCTTGGCCCGGCACGGAGGAGCGCCCGGGACCCCCGAGCCTCAGCAGGGCGCCGGCCCCGTCATCAATGGCACCGCTGGCTGCCCGGCACCCACAGCCATCCCTCCTCCTTCTCAGCCCACCACTGCTCCCACTCGGGCCTGAGGGGTTCTCCCCCCAGTGTGCCCAGACGAGCGGGAGAGCCCTGCCCCCACTGCCCGCACTCTGGCGGGGCCCATAGAGGAGGGTGCAGTGGGAGTATCTCCGGGCGTGGGAGAGGGCCTGCCCCAGGGGGAATCTGCCCCCCCTCGTGCTGCCCCACCGTTGCCTTCCCAAGTCATATTCCCTGCCCCCAGACCCACTCTGTGTTACTCAGCCCGCAGACAATGCCATGGAGGGCTGGACCCTAGTACAGGGAAAGCGGGGCAAGCAGAAGGCTCGAGCTTTGCTCCTGCCATCTGATGCGGAGGGCCCCCTGAAAACCAGAAAGGGGGGCACCGATGCCGAGCCTTCCACCCTGCCCACGGCCACGTTCCATCCACCGGTGCCGGCTGGGGAAGATGTGGCAGCACCGGAGCGGAACACCGCCCCTCCGTCGGGGTCCCTCCCCACGGAGGCCTCCGATAGAGCCCCTTCCGCCCCCTTAACATCCGAAGCCCCTGCAAGCCCCGAAGCAAGCGTCGCCCCGGGTGCTGGCATGGCGGGCCCCTGGGTGGTGGGAGGCGATCTCCCCTCCATCTATGAGAAGATTGAGGCCCTGGGTCTGACCCCGGTCACCCAGGGGAAGGACGACCCTCTGCCAGCGGGCCTCCACCTGAGTGACCTCATCCCGGCCCCCCCTTCCCCGTGCCCCCTCCCCATAATCACTGCTTCTGCTCCCGCCTCCAAGGGTCCCCTGGACTCTTCAACCTGCAGGTGGTGCTCCGCTGACAGCTGCCGAGCCTGTTGAGGGGATGGCCAGTGCCTCGTGGCTGGGACCCAAGTCACTAGGGGTATCCCCCATTGGCGTGGGGCAACTAACTTCCTTCCCTGGTGGGGGCCCCACTGAAACTTGCCCACCTCCTGAAGCCATGGCTGTCACACCTGCCGTTGAGCCTGAGCCCGGCATCACTGGGGACCCTCTCCCCGTCCCTCAGATCCCTGAGCCGGACGGAGGGGAATCTCCTCCCGGCAGCCCGGTTACTGGGGCCCAGGATCCTGCAGCTGTCCCTGAGGCTGTCTCTTTCCCTTTCCCGGAGGGTGACCCCAGGGAGCAGCCTTTGTGTTTTCCCCGTCCCGACCCACTAGGAGCTGCCATCTTCCCTCCGCCGCCCCCCATTGAGCCAGGGTCTGAGGCGGGCCACGTGGCGCCGGCCCATCAGGCGCCACGTTGAGGGTCTGCCCCTTGCCTGCCCATCTTGGTGGGCCACGGGGCTGTGCCACGGGCCCCACCGGAGGATGAACAGGGGCCAGTGACCCCGCCCCCCCATCGGCTGCGAGAGGAGCTGTGGGAGTTTCTAGAAGACATCCGTGGCTCCCGCAATAACGTGCAGCTCGCTCTCCAGCGATGGGGGGATTTTCATCAAGCCCTCCAGGCCGTGAGGGCCTCATGGGGGAGGGTAAGAGGACCTGGAAGCAGGGTGCGGCAGCTTACCATCGGGCCTGCAGCTTCCGTGACTCCTTGCTCACCTTTGGGGTAGGTCACGGTTTGCTGCACAGCCCACTGGGGGCCGTGAGTGTCCCTGCTGGCGAGGATCCCCCCCAGCCCTCCTCATGGCACCTATCACCTTTGCAACACTGAACACCCGGGGCTGTAGGATGGGTCTCCGCAGGTGCTCTCCTTCCTTCAGGAGCAGGGTTACTCTGTGGTTTTTCTGCAGGAGACCCATATGGATCTGGCCGCCGAAGACAGCTGGCGGCTGGAGTGGGGAGACAGGGTCTACTTTAGCCATCTCACAGTTCGTACGGCTGGAGTGGCGACCCTGTTCTCTCCTGACCTATGGCCCGAGGTGCTGGGGGTTGCCGAGGCTGTGCTGGGCCGCCTGCTGCACCTCCGGGTCCGCATGGAGGGGCTCGTGGTCAACCTCATTAACGTCTATGCCCCGACATCAGGCCCAGAGCGGCTGCTTTTTTATCAGCAGGCGTCCGCCTTCCTCGGCACCTTGGATCCTCATGAGTGCCTGGTCCTAGGCAGGGACTTTAACGCCACCCTCGAGGAGTGGGACCGCTCAGGGACCGAGCAGTGTCTGGCCGCAACGGACGTCCTCTGGGAGATAGTCGAATATCACTCCCTGGTGGACGTCTGGAGCGACTACCACCCAGATGACATTTCCACGTTCACCTTTGTCCGGGTGGAAGCCCGTTGGTTGTGCCACTCCCAGTTGGACCGCATCTATTTGTCACATTTCCATCTTTCACGGGCCCACTCCTCCACCATGTGGCCGACCCCTTTTTCGGATCACTGTCTGGCCACTGTGATGGCCTCTCTCCATGCACAGAGGCCAGGGCTGGCCTATTGGCATTTTAACAACAGCTTGCTGGAGGATGTGGTCTTTGCGGCGTCCTTCCGGGAGTTCTGGCTGGCCTGGCGAGGGCAGCAGTGTGGTGGGATCTGGGGAAGGTGTGCGCCTGGCTCTTCTGCTGTGACTGCACCCAGGGAGCCAGCCAAAGGAGGGATGCGGCGATAGAGCAGGTGGAATGGGAGGTCTTAGAGCTAGAGAGGCATCTGGCTGCCAGCCCTTTGTGGAGCGTGCCGGGAGAAGCGGGAGGAGCTCCGGGCCCTCAACAACCATCGGACCCTGGGTGCTTTTGTTCGATCCCGCATCCGCCTCCTTCAGGAGACGGATCGCGGCTCCCGATTCTTCTACGCCCTGGAGAAAAAGAGGGGGGCCAAGAAGCATGTCACCTGCCTTCTGGGAGAAGATGGCATCCCCCAGGAGAAGGGCCAGGACCTTCTACGCACACCTTTTCTACCTGGATCCGACCGATGCTACCACTTGCAGAGTGCTCTGGGACAGACTCCCGATGGTCAGTGTGGGCGACCAAGGCAGGCTGGAGCTGCCTCTCTCTCTGGCCGAGTTCTTGGAAGCCCTCCACCACATGCCCACCAACAAATCTCCAGGCATGGATGGGCTGACCGTGGAGTTCTACCGCTTGTTCTGGGATGTCATAGAATATCAGGGTTGGAAGGGACCTCAGGCGGTCATCTAGTCCAACCCCCTGCTCAAAGCAGGACCAAACCCCAACTAAATCATCCCAGCCAGGGCTTTGTCAAGCCTGACCTTAAAAATATATAATGAAGGAGATTCCACCACCTCCCTAGGTAACGCATTCCAGTGTTTCACCATCCTCCTAGTGAAAAAGATTTTCCTAATATCCAACCTAAACCTCCCCCACTGCAACTTGAGACCATTACTCCTTGTTCTGTCATCTGCTACCACTGAGAACAGTCTAGAACCATCCTCTTTGGACCCCCCTTTCAGGTAGTTGAAAGCAGCTATCAAATCCCCCCTCATTCTTCTCTTCTGCAGACTAAACCATCCCAGTTCCCTCAGCCTCTCCTCATAACTCATGTGTTCCAGTCCCCTAATCATTTTTGTTGCCCTCCGCTGGATGCTTTCCAATTTTTCCACATCCTTCTTGTAGTGTGGGGCCCAAAACTGGACACAGTACTCCAGATGAGGCCTCACCCGTGTCGAATAGAGGGGAACAATCACGTCCCTCGATCTGCTGGCAATGCCCCTACTTATACATCCCAAAATGCCATTGGCCTTCTTGGCAACAAGGGCACACTGTTGACTCCTATCCAGCTTCTGGTCCACTGTAACCCCTAGGTCCTTTTCTGCCGAACTGCTGCCGAGCCATTCGGTCCCTAGTCTGTAGCGGTGCATGGGATTCTTCCGTCCTAAGTGCAGGACTCTGCATTTGTCCTTGTTGAACCTGGTCACCGTCTGGGCCAAGTCATTACAAAGCGGGGTCCTCCCTCTCTTGTGCAGGCGAGCCATTCTCACCTTATTGCCGAAGAAGGTGGACCTCTGCGACTTATGGAATTGGCGTCCCATCTCGTTCCTCAGCACGGACTACAAAATCGTAGCGAAGGCCATCTTGTTGCGGCTGGGGTCCGTGCTGGAGGATATGATCCACCCAGACCAGACCTACACCTTCCCGGGCTGTACCATCTTTGATAACCTGTATCTGGTCCAGGATCTCTTGGAGCTTGGGTGTAGGGATGGTCTGTTGTTCACTCTCCTGTCCTTGGATCAGGAGAAGGCATTTGACAGGGTGGACCACGGGTATCTCCTGGGCACTCTGCGAGCGTTAGGTTTCAGATCCCAGTTTGTGGGTTTTCTCCAGGTGCTGTACGCTTCCGCAGAGTGTCTTGTCAGGCTCAACTGGACCCTGACCCAGCCGGTCAGATTCGGGCTGGGAGTACAGCAGGGGTGCCCCCTCTCAGGACAGCTGTATGCTCTGGTGATCGAGCCCTTCCTCTGTCTCCTCTGCAGGAGGTTGATGGGGTTGGTGCTTCGAGAGCTGGAGCTGCTGCTGGTCTTGTTTGCGTACACCGATGACGTGCTCCTCGTGGTCCAGGACCCGGGTGACTTGGCGCGGGTGGAAGCCTGCCAGACCGTGTACTTGGTGGCCTCCTCCGCACGGGTCAACTGGGTCAAGAGCACTGGCTTGGTGGTCGGGGACGGGTGGCAGGCGAGCTCCCTCCCACCCGCGCTTCAGGCCATCCGGTGGAGTGCGGGTCCACTGCTCTATCTCAGCGTTTACCTTCCTGCCACGCATCCATCTCCACCGGAGAACTGGCATGGTTTAGAGGGCAGGGTGGTAGAGCGGCTCCGGAGGTGGACAGGACTACTCCGGTGTCTCTCCCTTCGAGGGAGGGCACTGGTGCTTAATCAACTAGTCCTGTCCATGCTCTGGTACCGGCTCAACACCCTGGTCCTGGCCCCAGGTTTTCTGGCCAACCTCCAGACATAGATTCTGGAGTTCTTTTGGTCAGGACTGCACTGGGTCCCTGCAGGGGTTCTCCATCTACCCCTGGAGTAGGGAGGGCAGGGCCTGAAGTGTCTGCACACTCAGGTCCATGTCTTCCACCTCCAAACCCTGCTGAGGCTCCTTTATGGTGCAGGTAGTCCGGCGTGGAGCTTACTGGCGCACGCCTTCCTGCGCCTCTTCCAGAGGCTCCGATATGACCGACAGCTACTTTATCTCCATCCGAGAGGACTTCTGCGAGACCTCTCGAGGCTGCCGGTCTTCTACCAGGACCTCCTCCAGACCTGGAAACTATTCTCGGCGACCGGGTCCGTGGTGGCCACTGAGGGGGCAGATCTCCTCGCGGAGCCCCTGCTACACAACCCCCAGCTCTGTGTGCAGGTGGCGGAGTCCCCCTTGGTGCGCCAGAGGTTGGTCCTGGCAGAAGTCAGAGTCGGAGACCTCCTGGTCTACGACTGTGGAGACTGGCTGGATCCCCTGACGCTCGCTCAGTGTACGGGGCTCTCCAGGCCTTGTACTCCCCGGCGCGTACTTCAGGAGGTGAGGGCTGCTTTGCCGCCTGCTGCTCGGGTTTACCCTGACCGGGTCCTGCATGAGGGCACACCCCACCCACCCTCCACCCCAGGCTCTCTGGACCTTTTCATCGGGCCCCAGCCCCATAGACCCAACCGGTCCTCCTGCCCCTTCTCCGTGAGCCGGCTGCATGACTTGCAGCCGGTTTGTTTCCAGACCATGCCAAGGAAACACGTATACATGCTCGTGCTCCACACTCTTTACTTCCTCACCCTTGCGTCCAGCTCCGACACAAAGTGGCGGGACATCTTGCCGCCTTTAGAGGGTGAGGAGCCCTGGTGGGCCAGCCTATGCTCTACCCTGGTCCTGAGGCTCGCTGGGGATATCAGTTGGTGGATCCTTCATGGGGCCGTGAGCACGGGCGTGTATTTGGTGTGGTTTTACCCCTATCCCTGACACCTGCCCCTTCTGCGGTGTGAGGGAGACTCTGGTGCATGTTTACTTGGAGTGCGCCAGGTTGCAGTCCCTATTCCGGCTCCTCACAAATATCCTGTTACATTTCTGGCTGCACTTTTCCCCACACCACCTTCTCTATGCACTCCCTATCCATGGCCCCACAAAGTCACGGGCCTCCTGGTCAGCCTCCTTCTGGCCCTGGTTAAAACGGCCATCTATAAAACCAGAGTGAGGAGGTTGGCTGAAGGAGTCTCCTTTGACTGTGGGGCCTATTTCCGATCCTCAGTCCATTCACATATCCGGGCAGAGTTCCTCTGGGCGGCGTCCATTGGCTCTCTTGACGCCTTGAGGAGCAGTGGGCGCTGTCCAGGGTTCTCTGCTCGGTGTCCCCATCAGGCTCCCTTCTTTTGACCCTTTGAATGTACTCCCGTCCCTGTTATTTCATTACTTGTCCCTCTGAATTCACTTTGTTTCCAGGTCCTGTGGATCCTCCCCTTAGGCGGGGGGGTGGGTCCTTAAGCACTTCCCTGAACCCAGTAGGTGCAGGAGGGAGAGGTCAGTCTGCCCGGGCTGCCCTGCTGGCTGGAGCTCTCTCCCTTCCTGGGCTGCTGCTTCTGCTGGCTGGAGTCTCCCTCCCTGGACTGCTGTTGCTGAGTGGGGGGCCTTGCCGGCCTGCCCCCCCCCTCGAGGGAGAAGCGTGGGCCCACCGCCATCTAGGGGTCTCTTCTACTTGGCCAGCTGACTGCTCTTTGCTGCTGCTCTGGAGACACGGCTGTCGTCGAGGGGGAGGACACCTTCCGAGGGACATCGTGGAGGGGGTTTGTTCACGGACTGAGTGACTTTAACGTCTCTGCTCCTGGGGAGGTGTTAACTCCTGTTGTTGTGGGGAGCACGGAGAAGAGGCGCAGAACCCTCCCCCTCGCCCATCTGCTCCCCCCCCATTGCCACCCCCCACCGTTGCTGTTGCCCCCTCTACCACCCTGCTTACTACCTTCTCCACTCGACGTGACTGTTTATTCTCCCCCTTTCACCACCTGGGACTGTGAGTGGCAGAGCCTGAGTTACACAGGCGCATGTGCCCCCCCCCCTTGGACTTACCTCACCCACCCAGCTGCGTTTGGCTGGTGGGGCCCTTCCCTGCAGTCCTCCCCATTCTCCCTGTGTTAGTTTGTCCCCCCCATCCTGCAGCCTGCCCTGCCTGCCACTTGTTTTGACCCCCTGGGAGTTTTTCCCCTCTGTTAGTTTGCCTTCCACGTCCCGGCCCTGTAGTGTTTGTTACCTGACCCACCCCAAATTTTGGGTTTTAGTTTAGTTGCCTGCCCCGCCTTTCCTCTTGTAGCTCCCATTTGTGATTTGCCTGGCCTTAACTTTCTCCCCCGCCCTCCCTCTGGTTCAGTCCCTCCTCCCTGTGCGCCCATGCCCCCTCCTTTAAGCACTTGTGCCCCTTTCAGTTGCCCCTCTACTCACCATTCACAGCCTTCCTAATGCAACTGTAGTTCCTCCCCTTCCCAGTGCAGCTGGAGGAGCCGGTATCCCTGTCCCATAACTGCACCTCCCCCCCTTTTTTGCCCCTGCTGGCGCCCTCCTCCCCTGCCTGCAGCCTAGCGGGAAGGAGTGGTTGCTTCTTCCCTTTCCCTGCCCCCTGAACTTGGGACGCCCTCCTCTCCTGCCTACAGCTCAGCAGGGAGGAGTAGTGGTCCCTCCCCTCCTGCTGGACCCTCCTCCCCTACTTGCAGCCTAGTGGGGAAGTGTGGTCCCTTGTTCCCTTTTCCCCATTACCTTCCCTGCGGGGTCTGTGCTGGCGGACGTGGTCCATCCCAACCAAACCTACACCATCCTGGGCAGGACCATATTTCACAACTTGTATTTGGTCCGGGACCTCTTGGAGCTGGGGCGTAGGGATGGTCTGTTGTTTGCCCTCCGGTCCCTGGACCAGGAGAAGGCGTTCGACAGGATGGACCATGGGTATCTCCTGGGCACCCTGTGGGCGTTCGGCTTCGGGCCCCAGTTTGTGGGCTTTCTCCAGGTGCTGTACGCCTACGCGGAGAGTCTGGTCAGGCTCAAGTGGACCCTGACCGAGCCGGTCAGCTTCGGGCAGGGAGTACGGCAGGGGTGTCCCCTCTCGGGCCAGCTGTATGCTCTGGCAATCGAGCCCTTCCTCCATCTCCTCTGCCAGAGGTTGATGAGGTTGATGTTTCGGGAGCTGGAGCTGCGGCTGGTCCTGTTGGCGTACGCTGACGACGTGCTCCTCGTGGTTCAGGACCCAGACGACCTGGTGCGGGTGGAGGCCTGCCAGGCCGTTTATTCGGCGGCCTCCTCCGCCCGGGTCAACGGGGTCAAGAGCTCTGGCCTGGTGGTCGGGGACAGGTGGGAGACAAGCTCCCTCCCACCCGCGCTTCAAACCATCCGGTGGAGCGCGGGTCCGCTGCTCTATCTTGGTGTTTATCTATCCACCACGCATCCTTCTCCACCGGACAACCGGCAGGATCTGGAGGCCAGGGTGGGTGAGCAGCTGCGGAGAGGGACAGGACTGTTCCGGTGTCTCTCCTTGTAAGGGAGGGCACTGGTCCTGAACCAGCTAGTCTTGTCCATGCTCTGGCACCGACTCAACACCCTGAGCCCGGCCCCGAGGATCCTGGCCAGGCTCCAGAGGATGGCTCTGGAGTTTTTCTGGCTGGGGCTGTACTGGGTCTCTGCAGGGGCTCTGAGTCTTCCCCTGGAGGAGGGAGGACAGGGCCTGGTTTGCTTGCGCAGCCCGGTCCATGTCTTCCGCCTCCAGGCCCTGCAGAGGCTCCTTTATGGTGCAGGTAGTCCGGCGTGGAGAACGTTGGCGCACGCCTTCCTCCGCCTCCTCCGATATGACCGGCAGCTCTTTTTTCTCCATCCGAGAGGTCTTCCACGAGACCTCTCCTAGCTGCCAGTCTTCTACCAGGACCTCCTCCAGACCTGGAAGCTTTTTTCGGTGACCAGGTTCTTTGTGGCCACCGAGGGGGCGGACCTCCTCTCAGAGCCCCTGCTACACAACCTCGATCTCCGTGTGCAGGTGGCAGAGTCTCCCTCGGTGTGTCGGAGGTTGGTCCTGGCAGAAACCACCAGAGTCGGAGACCTCCTGGACTACGACAGGGGGGATTGGGTGGAGCCCCGTGCGCTCGAATGACACATGGGGCTTTCCACCCTTCTGACCCCTAGGCGCGTACTCCAGGAGGTGAAGGCCGCCTTGTCACCCGATTCTCTCGCTTTCCTGCGGCAAGCCCTGAGAGAGGGCGTTCCTCGCTCACCCCTGGCCCTCCGGACATTTTTCTTGGGCCCCTGTTCTGTGAGCCCCCCTGGCCTCCCCGCTCCCACACTCCGAGCCGGCTGCATACCCTGCAACTGGTCTGGTTTCGAACTGCACCCAGAAACCATCTGTACACGCTCGTGCTCATACATTGCATTTTCTCACCCTTGTGTCCCGCCCTGACACCAAATGGCGGGACTATCTTCCACCTAAAGAGTGTGAGGAGCCCTGGTGGGCCAGCCTTTATTCCACCTTGGTCCCACGGCCCGCCGGGGACATTAGTTGGCGGCTCCTTCATGGAGCCGTGAGCACGGGCATGCACCTGGCGCGGTTCACCCCTACACCTGAGGCCTGCCCCTTTTGCGGCGTGAGGGAGAACCTGGCGCAGACCTATCTTGAATGCACCAGATTGCAGCCCCTATTCTGGCTTCTCCAGAACCTCTTGTTGAGGTTCTGACTGCACTTTTCCCACACTTGTTCCTCTTTGCACACCCTATCCATGGCCCCACGAAGTTGCGAGACCTCCTCGTCAACCTGCTCCTGGCCATGGTCAAAGTTTCCATCTATAACACCAGGAGGAGGATGCTGGATGAGGGGGTGCTCTGCAACTGTGGGGCCTATTTCCGTTCCTCCCTTGTCTCACGCATCCGGGCAGAGTTCCACTGGGCAGCGTCCGCTGGCTCCCTTGACAGCTTTGAGGAGCAGTGGGCGCTGTCCGGGGCTCTCTGCTCGGTATCCTCATCTGGTACCCTTGTTTTGAATCTCTGACCTTCACTCCGATCCCTGTTTTTCATTAGTTTCCCCCTGCATTTATTTGGTCCCTGGGTCCAGTGGTCCCTCCCGCTAGGTTGGGGGAGGGGCCTTTAGAAGTGGGTGGGCTTGCGCCCATCCGTCTCCTGGGTTTCCAATAAGACCCCGCTACACTGGAGGTTTAGGAAACGGAGTTAATAAGATATATGCACCTCTAATTTTACTAATAATTACATGAAGAACTAAACAGTACTTTTTACATTTTAAGGACTATAGTGACTTAGAATACAGGGACATTTTTACCCGGCTGATTCTGGGAAACCTTCCCGGGAGGGCATCAGCCACTTTATTAGAGGCTCCTGAAATGTGTTGTATTTCAAAACCAAAGTCTTGAACAGCTAAACTCCACAAAGAAGCTTTTTGTTAATTTCTGACTGTGTGAAGCCACTTCAGTGCAGCATGGTCAGTCTACGAGTGGAAACTCCGTCCCCAAATGGATGGACGTAGCTTCTTCAGAGCATACGCAATGACGTAACAGTCTTTTTCTGAGACTGACCAGTGGCTTTCTGCTGAGTTTTTTGCTGAGAAACACGACAGGATGGAATTGTTGATGTGGTCCTTCCTGCATTAAAATTGCTTCTACACCACGCTTGGATGCATCTGTGATTACGTCTGTTATACAGACAAAACTGCACAGGATCGTTTCAGGGGACAAGACAAGATGGCACGTTTATTATAACACAATTTGATTTATGACCAATAACTAATAGTCCAGGAAAGCCGGGCACAAGGAAGAGCTGGGTCCCTGTTGGGCATGCACCAATGCCCTTCCATGTTGGCAGCAGAATGTTACCCTCCAAAGTCTTCCATCTCATCCATCCTTTTTGTAGGCTTTAGTTTGAATCCAGAGTCTATAGGTCTTGCTGTGTCACGCTGCCTCTGGGTTCGGTGTGATTGATCACCCATCAATTGCAGATGTGACTTTCAGCCTGGGACCTGGCTTTGATGTTTCTTCAATTGTACGTTTGTTCTTTTCTTTTTAGAGTGGACTCTTCTTGCTTTGTCAGGGCTGTTGTCTGCATCTTCAGCCACTGGTGTTTACACTTTATTTCGTCAGGACAGTCTGGGGCTGGAGGTTGATACCATCATCCATACATATCTCATTCACACATCTAAACTAATAAGATTACATCAGGGTTTTGCAAAAATGAAGTGAGCATTTTAAAATGGAGTTTGGGACAAGTTAAAGTGGAGTTTGGATTACACCATGGACAAGTGTAAGGAACAGCAAACAGTGAACAGATGTTACAATGTTGAAGCCGTGCAAGTTTCAGTGATTTAAGCAGCAATTGGATTGAAAGTGAAACTCAATTAGCCAGTTATTGGGGTACCTGGTTTTATGAATGAATGTTGTTTCATTCATAAAACTTTGCTTATGAAGTTATATTAATAAAGTGAACAATTAAAAACAATTTCATTGATCAGTTCTACACGACGAACGGTTGGTTGAAGTCCAGGGCCCTCAGTACAGGGTCAAACGTAAGGGCCGCCTTAAGCTGGTTAAAGGCTTTCTGACACTTCTCAGTCCACTGAACTGCATTTGGTTGTTTTTTCCTGGTCAGGTCTGTCAGTGGGGTGGCAATTTGACGGTAGTTTGCTACAAATCGTCGGTAATACCTGGCCAAGCCCAAGAAGGATTGGACCTGCCTCTTTGACTGAGGGACAGGTCAATTTTGGATAGCATTTAACTTAGCCTGTAGGGGGTTGATAATACCTTGACCCACCTGGTGTCCAAGGTACATTACCCTTTTTAGGCCTATTTGACACTTTTGGGCCTTAACGGTTAATCTTGCCTCCCTTATGCTCTGGAAGACAGCTTGGAGGTGTTCCAGGTGTTCTGCCCATGAATCTGAGAATCTGCCACACCATCAAGATAGGCTACTGCAAATTCCCCAAATCCAGCCAGCAGGTTATCTACCAGCCTCTGGAAGGTGGCGGGTGCATTTTGCAGTCCGAAAGGGAGCACATTAAATTTATACGACCCTACGTGGGTGATGGAGGCTGACCTTTCCTTGGCGGGGTCATCTAGCGGCACTGGCCAGTACCC
Organism: Eretmochelys imbricata; assembly: GCF_965152235.1. NCBI lineage: Eukaryota > Metazoa > Chordata > Testudines > Cheloniidae > Eretmochelys > Eretmochelys imbricata. The sequence continues at coordinate 16,512,551 of NC_135592.1, read as the reverse complement.
CTTGGTTAAGCCTAAGGTGGACATGAATTGGGCAAGTCTCAGTTTCTCCAGTATCTCATCTGTGCCGGCATTGGATAGTTCTCTGGGCGACTTACAGCATTTAGCTTGCGATACTCCACACAAAAGCGGATTGCCCCATCTGGTTTGGGAACCAGAACCACTGGAGAGGCCCATGCACACCCACCTGTAACATGTCCTTGATCTCCCTTTCTATTGCGATTTTGGCGTGAGGAGCCATCCGGTAGGGTTGGGCTCTAATTGGGCGAGCATCACCTGTGTCAAGGGAGTGGTACGCCCGTTCTGTCCATCCTGGGGTGGCTGAAAACATTGGCCCGAAGCTGGGGCACAGCTTCTGGATTTGCTGTCACTGCTTACGCCCAAGGGTCATGGAAAGGCTCAACCTCTTCTACGCCACCATTGCTTTTTCCTTCATAGTAGACTCCTTCAGGCGACTCAGCGTCGTCTCTCTCCCGGGCTGTAAACTGGAGAACCTTGATTTCTTGGGAATAAAAGGGCTTTAGAGAAGTAACGTGGTATACTTTAGGTTTTAGGGTAGGGTCTGGGAATGCTATGAGGTATTTAACAGCTCCCAGGTGCTCTCAGACCATAAATGGCCCCTCCCATGACGCTTCCATCTTATTGGCCTGGAGCGCTTTCAGGACTATGACTTGGTCACCTACTTTGAAGGAACACTCTCTGGCATGTTTATCATACCAGGCATTTTACTCTTGCTCAAGAAAACCTACAGAATGCTCAGCAAGGGCTAGAGAGTCTTTGAGGGTGTTTTGCTGGTTGGCTACAAAGTCCAAAATGTTAGTTCCTGGAGCAGATGTAACCCCCTCCCATTGTTTTACCAACTGTAATGGCCCCTTAACTTCCTGGCCATAAGTGTATTCAAAAGGGCCTGCCAGAGACTATTCGCTCTCCACTAAATGAAGAATCAGGAATTATTAGTCTTTTGTGTGTGTCCAGTGACAATCTGGCTCATTCCTGAGATCCCTCACCCTGCTGGATAAGCTGGGGCTGGAGTTTAGTGCTGGGGCATATAGCACGCGGACCTCCGCAGCTGGCAGCTGAGTTCCCCAGTCAGAATTGGGCCTGAACTAAAAACCTGCATCCGAAGACCCCCAAACTCTGAGGTCAGAGTCAGCTCAGGTCTTTGCAGACCTCTCTGTATGACCTGCTAAGATCTGGGCCTCTGAGCATGGCATGGTTGGCCTCCCTGCAGCCTCTTATGCCACTTGTAAAATGCCCAGGTTTTCTGGAGCACTTTCCCCCCAAAGAGCTCAGTGTTTTACAAAGGCAGCTCACTGTCAATACCCTTGGCTGATGCCTGGGGCAATGGGCACAGGGAGGGAAGGGACTTACCCCAGCTCACCCAGCAGAACTAGGAATAGAGCCCAGGGCTTTGGTCAAAGCTCCATGCACCGGGCCACAGCAGCACAGCCCAGGTTCGTACGACCCTGCCCAGTCTTGCCCTTGGGGCAGGAATGCATTTTTTATTTCATGTGCTTTTTTTTTTTTGGTCCTGTATCTGAACCCAAACTTTTCATTTTCCAGGGTGACTGCAAAGCCCAGCAGAGCAGTGTGTCCGCAGGTAAGAGTCCCGTCTCCTGAAGGAGAGACCAGGGAGATGTGGGGAGGTCCCACGGCCCAGGGAATGAGAACCCAGGAGAGCTAATTGTTTTGGGGATGGGACTGAGTGTGGGACTGAGTTTTGCCTCTTTCCATGCCAGCAAGTTTTCTCATGGGCCACTGATGAGGAGCCCATTCCCACTGCGTGGAGAGGCTGTGTGGCCTCCAGCTGGGAGCGGTCCCTCGGGCTCCCTTTTTCAGAGGGCTGCTAACCTTGCTCATGGGAATGACAGTGAGGTGAACGATGCTCTGTCCCTGCAATCCCCCCAGCCAGAGATGAAACTAAGACGGTACAGGCCAGTACGGTGTCCCGGTGAGAAAGCAGCCGTTGGCACGGCCTGGTACACCGCTGACAATAAAGTGCTGCCGTGACAGTGCTTTAAGCACCATACCGGCAGAGCTGCTGACAGGGTGGAGGGTGGGGGGGAAAGGGGCAGCTTCCCTGGGGCCCTTTAAATTGCCACCGGAGCCCCAGGCAGTGTGGGCCAGGCAGCACTGAAAGGCTGGCTGGGAGAGTCTGGCCCCAGCCCCACCCCTTCCACCCGAGCCCCCCCTTCCAGGACCCCAGAGTGCCCCCCCCCCGCCCCAACCTTGCTCAGGAGCCCAGCCACCCTGCGTACCTTTAAGTTACTTTCACCCCTGCCCCCAGCCTTATCGTCTGCTCTGGACCAAGACTGTAGAACATGACTAGTGGTTTGGCCCCCCCCCCCCCCCGAGACATTCTACAGAGGCCTGACTGTCAGAGGGTGGGCGTTCAGTGACTCAAGGTAGGCACCCCAAAAATCGAGGCATCACAAGGCACTCTGAGAAATCTTGGTCCTGGTTTCTCCATATAGGCCAGATGTGGGAGAATAAAGAGACCATTTAAGGACACATTTTCCAATATATACATCTACACATCGGTCATAGGTACAGTCCCACGTATCCGGTGAATAACAAACACTACATAGCCTTGTTAGCCAAGCCTCCATTATCTGAAACACCCAGAGATCACAGATAGTTATGAGCTGTTTATTCAAAACAAGTGCTACAGGTGACAGTGGGAATTACAGACCAGTTAATGTTTAGTTCAAGTGTCCTGTACATGTTCAAAATAGAACGTTAAAACACCTAGCTGGTCACGACACAATAGGAACAAACCAACCAGCTTCTACAAAGGAAAGTCCTGCTTTGCTACCCCACTAAAATACCGTGTGTCAACAAAATAGGAGATAAAGGACAGCCAGGTGACGCAATTTATTTGAACTTTCAAAAAGTGTTCGACAAAACCCCTCACAAGAACTGTGAACTAAGTGTGTGTGTGTGTGTGTGAAAGAAACTTCTGTCATGGATCAGAAACTAGTGATGGCAGTGTACACACAACAGCCTTGCTCCTGCTGTTGTAAGTTCTGTACTGCACCGACATCATAACTCCACGAGAGCCGTAGGGCTTATGTCGGTGTCATTAGGGTGACACAGTGTGTGTGAGGATCCTGCTGGTTACTTACATCAGCTGTTGGCTCACTCTTGTCAATTTCACGTCTCCCTGCTGGAGCTGTGAAATTGACAAGAAAGCCTGGCTCACAGCTCCAGCTGTCACCCCTGGGCAGGTGGGGGGCTCCAGCTAGAGCCTGGCTGCCCCTGAGCTCCCTGCTCCCAGCCCAGCTGCTGCCTGGAGGCTCCCCACTCGCCCCAAGGAGCTGAGAGCCTGGGGGTGGGGCTGTGTACAGAGCTGAGAGCCCAGGCTCTCAGCCCCGGACACTGTTGGTAGAAGCGCTTCTGGTGAGCACGCGCACCACCAACACGGGGAGGGTAGTGTGGACATCAGCCACCGCAGTAATCACTATGGTGGTTGTAAGTTGACCTAACGTAAGTTGACTTAAGTTTCTAGTGTAGACATGCCCTGAGAGGGGGATTCACGGAAGCCAGAGTGCTGAGCAGAGAGCTGCCTGAGCCAGCCAGGGTGAGAGGCAGAGGACAGGGTGTGTGGCCTAAGCCTTGCCCCTCAAAGGGACTTCAGGCTGGAGGGAGGCACTTTGCTCACTCGGAAGTCACAGCCATGAACCCTTGCCCGGCACCTAAACCAGGTCAGCAAAAAATCTCAGTGCAGACATGGTCTCCGTATACCCCAGGCTCAGAGCACTCTACAGGCTGTGGGAGACCCAGGTTTGAATCCCCACACTGCCTGATTCAGAGTAGGGCCTCACATCCTCATCTTCTACCTCCTGGTTGAGCACCCTAATAACAGGCTATTGGCTATTTTAGTGGGCGGGGGGGGGGGGGGAAGCTATTCCATTAATTTAGATGGAATCAAAGAGTCAAAGGTGTTAACATGTTGCACAGTGACAGGGCTGGTAAGCAAGGTTTGGGGTTTAGTATACAGAGACCTCAGCCTGCTCAGCACCCGGGGCATTCAACCATTAAACATCTTTTAACTCTTTATTAAAGATACAGGGAAAACATTCACAATGTAAAGTATTAAGTAAGGCTTGTATTGTAACACCTCCCTCATTGCCTTTGCCTTTAGCTGGAGAGTATTTAGGTGGAAGCCCCCCTTTGACAATTTTAGATGGTATCAGAGTTGGTATGAACTGTCCTTGGGGCAAAAAGCAGAAGTTAGCCAGGCTGGGCTGGAGCTGTCCTTGCTGTGGTTGTTAGTCTGATCCTGGTTCCTAGCAGACAAACCCAGCCAAACACACACCTGCAAGAGGGGAGAACAGAACAGCCAGGAGAGGAAACACAGCTTCTGTCTCTGGGGTTGACTCTCAACTGCTACGACAGTGCTGGAAAACCCAGGCCCAGCTCATGGTCTGATCAGTCACTCTGGCTACATCTACACAAACACCGCAATTCACACTTGCGGCTGGCCTGTGCCAGCTGACTTGGGCTCGTGGGGTTCGGGTTAAGGGGCTGTTTAATTGTGGCATAGACATTCAGGCTTAGGCTGCAGACTGAGCTCTGGAACCCTCCCACCTCTCAGGGTCCTAGAGCCTGGGTTTCAGCCTGAGCCCGAAAATCTATACCACAATTAAACAGCCCTCAACCTGAGCCCAACTCATCTGGCACAGGCCAGCCACTGGTGTCTAATTGCAGTGTAGACCTACCCACTGAGACCTGGCAACTCGTGCCAGAATCGGGCCGTTGAGGGCATTGCCTCTTTCTGCTCACAGCAGTGTTGTAAAATATGGTCTCGGCCAGTTGAGCCAGACTCTTATTATAGCAAGGTAAAAGGAGAGAGAGAGGAAAGAATCATAGGACTGGAAGTGACCTTGAGAGGTCTCCTAATCCAGTCCCCTGCACTCATGGCAAGACTAAGTATTATCTAGACCATCCCTGACAGGGGCTTGTCCAATCTGCTCTTAAAAATCCCCAATGATGGAGATTCCACAACCTCCCTAGGCAACTTATTTCAGTGCTTAACCACCCTGACAGGAAATTTTTCTTAATGTCCAACCTAAACCTCCCTTGCTGCAAATTAATTAATTTAATTTAATTTAAGCAATTGCTTCTTGTCCTATCCTCAGAATCATAGACTATCAGGGTTGGAAGGGACCTCAGGAGGTCATCTAGTCCAACCCCCTGCTCAAAGCAGGACCAATCCCCAACTAAATCATCCCAGCCAGGGCTTTGTCAAGCCTGACCTTAAAAACCTCTAAGGAGGGAGATTCCACCACCTCCCTAGGTGACCCATTCGAGTGCTTCACCACCCTCCTAGTGAAAAAGTTTTTCCTAATATCCAACCTAAACCTCCCCCACTGCAACTTGAGACCATTGCTCCTTGTTCTGTCATCAGCTACCACTGAGAACAGTTTAGAGCCATCCTCTTTGGACCCCCCCTTTCAGGTAGTTGAAAGCAGCTATCAAATCCCCCCTCATTCTTCTTTTCCGCAGACTAAACAATCCCAGTTCCCTCAGCCTCTCCTCATAAATTATGTGCTCCAGCCCCCAATCATTTTTGTTGCCCTCTGCTGGATGCTTTCCAGTTTTTCCACATCCTTCTTGTAGTGTGGAGCCCAAAACTGGACACAGTACTCCAGATGAGGCCTCACCAATGCTGAATAGAGGGGAACGATCACGTCCCTCGATCTGCTGGCAACAATTATTCTCCCTCCTCCTTGTAACAACCTTTTATGTACTTGCCCTGTTCTCATGTCCCCTCTCAGTCTTCTCTTTTCCAGACTAAACAAACCCAGTTTTTTCATTCATCCCTCATAGGTCATGTTTTCTAGACCTTTCATCATTTTTGTTGCTCTTCTCTGGACTTTATTGAATTTGTCCATGTAGCGGGCCGGTCACCCTGCTCTGGCCCTGAAGGGGTTAAAACAGCCCTGGGAAAGGGCTGCCCCTGGGAATCAATAGGCTAGCCTGGTGGGGGAAGCAGCCGCTGCTAGGGCCACATCCCAACTGAGCCACAGCTGGCCCTATGAAAGGGCTGTGAGCCAGAAGCTACGGATGCTCTCACTCACTCTCTCTCACTGTAGAGAGAAGGACCTGGGTGCCTGGGAGCTGAGCAGGGTACCTAGAGTGGAGCAGGGCTGGGGGAAGGCCAGAGGAGCTGGGGAGCTCCAGCCTGGAAAAGCCCCAGGCTGCAGGCTACAGAAGGGGAACCTGGGAATAGGCAGAGGTAGCTGGTCCAACCCCCCTTGCTGATGAGTGGTTCAGAGACTGCAGTCTGCCCCAGGGAGCAAGGGCTAGATGATGACTGGCAGTAGCCAATGAGGCAAGGTGGGGATAGAGGGTTGGGGGTTCCCCTGGGGGGGTCCCAGATTGTGGGTTACTGCTGGGGGCAGAATCCTGAAGTAAAGGGGCACCGGGGTCTGGGAGGGACACGGGGGCCAGAGGCAGGCAAGACACTGGCCTGCAGAGGGTGCTCTGAAGCTGGAGAGCTAATTCCCGAGACAACCAGCAGGAGGGGCCGCACCGGTGAGTCATCACCTCACTACAGTGGAAGAATTGCTTCTCGTGTCTAGTTTACAACACTCCTGCTAATACATCCCAGAATGATGTTTGCTTGTTTTGCAACAGTGTTACTCATATTTAGCTTATGGTCCACTATGACTGCGGAAAAGGACCTAGGGGTGACAGTGGACGAGAAGCTGGATATGAGTCAGCAGTGTGCCCTTGTTGCCAAGAAGGCCAATGGCATTTTGGGATGTATAAGTAGGGGCATTGCCAGCAGATCGAGGGACGTGATCATCCCCTTCTATTCGACACTGGTGAGGCCTCATCTGGAGTACTGTGTCCAGTTTTGGGCCCCACACTACAAGAAGGATGTGGATAAATTGGAGAGAGTCCAGCGAAGGGCAACAAAAATGATTAGGGGTCTGGAACACATGACTTATGAGGAGAGGCTGAGGGAACTGGGATTGTTTAGTCTGCAGAAGAGAAGAATGAGGGGGGATTTGATAGCTGCTTTCAACTATCTGAGAGGTGGTTCCAGAGAGGATGGTTCTAGACTATTCTCAGTGGTAGAAGAGGACAGGACAAGGAGTAATGGTCTCAAGTTGCAGTGGGGGAGGTTTAGGTTGGATATTAGGAAAAACTTTTTCACTAGGAGGGTGGTGAAACACTGGAATGTGTTACCTAGGGAGGTGGTAGAATCTCCTTCCTTAGAAGTTTTTAAGGTCAGGCTTGACAAAGCCCTGGCTGGGATGATTTAATTGGGGATTGGTCCTGCTTTGAGCAGGGGGTTGGACTAGATGACCTCCTGAGGTCCCTTCCAACCCTGATAGTCTATGATTCTATGACCCCCCAGATCCCTTTCTGCAGTACTCATTCCTTGGCAGTCATTTCCCATTTTGTATGTATGCAACTGATTGTTCCTTCCTAAGTGGAGTACTTTGCATTTGTCCTTCTTGAATTTCATCCTATTTACTTCAGACCATTTCTCCTGTTTGTCCAGATCATTTTGAATTTTCATCCTATCCTCCAAAGCACTTGCAAGCCCTCCCAGTTTGGAATCGTCCGCAAACTTTATAATTGTACTCTCTATGACATTATCTAAATCAATGATGAAGATATTGAACAGAACCAGACCCAGAACTGATCCCTCTGGGACCCACTCAATATGCTCTTCCAGCATGACTGTGAACCACTGATAACTATTCTCTGGGAATGGTTTTCCAACCAGTTTTGCAGCCACCTTATAGTAGCTCCATCTAGGTTGCATTTCCCTAGTTTGTTTATGAGAAGGTCATGTGAGATAGTATCAAAAGCTTTACTAGCGTCAAGATATACCATGTCTACTGCTTCCCCCCCATCCACAAGGCTTGTTACCCTGTCAAAGAAAGCTACCAGGTTGGTTTGACATGATTTGTTCTTGACAAATCCATGCTGACTGTTACTTATCACCTCATCTCTTCTAGATGTTTGCAAATTGATTGCTTAATTATTGCTCCATTATCTTTCTGGGTACAGAAGTTAAGCTGACTGGTCTGTAATTCCCTGGGTTGTCCTTTTTATAGTTGGCACTATATTTACCCTTCTCCAGTCCTCTAGAATCTCTCCCGTCTTCCATGACCTCTCAAAGATAATCGCTAATGGCTCAGATATCTCCTCAGTCAGCTCCTTGAGTATTCTAGGATGTATTTCATCAGGCCCTGGTGACTTGAAGACCTCCAACTTGTCTAAGTCATTTTTAACGTGTTCTTTCTCTGTTTCAGCCTCTGATCCTACCTTACTTTCACTGGTATTTACTATGTTAAATGTCCAATCATCATTAAACTTCTCGGTGAAAACCGAAACAAAAAAGTCATTAAGCACCTCTGCCATTTCCACATTTTCTGTTATTATCCCTCCCTCCAAGCATTGAATAATGGGCCTACCCTGTCCTTGGTCTTCCTTTTGCTTCTAATGTAGTTGTAGAATGTTTTCTTTTTACCCTTTATGTCTCTAGCTAGGGGAAAGAGAAGAAATAAGGTGGGGAAGGCAAAGATCACACATGGGCTGGGGGGAGGCAATGGCAGACTCACATCCTAGATGGTATTTGGGATTATGCAGAGCCAATAGAGGTGCTGGTGTCATTTGGGTCCCTGTCTCTGGCCCAGTCTGGTCAGAAGGCAGCATGCTGAATGGGGAGCCCCCGAACCAGCCAATGGGAGATGCCAACATCAGGAGTGTTCCAAGTCTCCCCCCACCCCCCAAGACAGGCACCTGAGTTGGGGTTGCAGGGAGGTGCCTCGCTCTCCTAGTGATCTGCGAATGGGAAGCTGCTACCGGAGTCAGGTCGTGTCCCTGGCGGTACTGAGTTAGAGGCCTTCTTGTGCCACACTGAATGGCCGGTGGAGGAGAGGTTGTGCAGCCCAGGAGATAGAACACTGCCTGGGGATGGGGGTGGCCCAGGGTCAATCCCCAGCTCTGCCTTAGGGGAGAGAGGCTTTGAACAGGGGTCTCCCCCTGCCAGGAGCATGCTCTAACCACTGGGTGAGGGGACAGTCAGATGCGGGGCTCCTGCAGACTCTCCTGTGGAAGCTGTTCCACAGTGGGTAGATAAGGAAAGGGTGACTGGAGCAGGGGGCTGGACCATGGGGCTCCCTCCTGGTGGTGCCCAAGCACTGGGCTACAGAATCATTCTCTCTCTCTCGGCCCACTGACTGCTGAGATATTTTTCTGCAGTGGAACAGTCATGGGGCCCAAGAGAGAAGCTCACCATGGAGGGGGCGCTGTGCTCAGCCAGAAGCTGCTTGGATTCCACTGGGATCATGGAGGAAATCCCCCTCCATCTGGGCATGTAAGCCATCTGAGAGTAATGGGGGGGGGCGTGGTGGTACTTCCCTCCGAGGGAAGGGGGAGGGGCCTGGCACTTTGCAGTGCCCACGTGGAGGTGGACCACGGTGAGGAATGGTGGGACCTGCCCCGGGCTGTGAGGCCCCGGTCCCTGCCCTCTATGGCTGGCCTCACTCACCCCATCTTCGCGTTGCAGAGGCAGGTAGCAGGGGCTGTGACCGTGGCACTTACCTGGCAGCAGACAGCAACAGTGGCCTCACTGAGCCGAAGAAGCTGCCGAACCCGGTCCGAGAGTCCAAGACCCACCAGGAGCTCCATCGGGAGCTGCTGTTCAGCCACAGCAGGTGAGTGATGCTGCTGGGTGCCAGGAGGGAATGGGGCCCAGGGAAGCATTACTCCACCTGGCACAATGAGGAAGCGCCAGGTCCTTGGCCTTTCCTACTTTATGTGGGAGCTCCTTGGCACGCCTGATCCTCAGGCACCTCCCGCAGCCTAGCTGAATTTGCCAAACAGTGCTGGTGCCCCCAGTTATTGGCTGCAGTACCCTCAGCAGGCCTGGGTCAGTGGGCCGGGAGCGGGAGTCCCTGAGAATGCTCCTGAGGTCACAGTCTCTCCCATGACAGCATGGATGCCTCACAGACCTGGGCAGCTTCCCAGAGCCCCCTGGAAGGGGACACTGAGGGGGACGTGTGTCCTGTACTGATCGCTCCAGGGGGCAGGGACGTGAGCAGACTGGTGCCAGGCTTGGGGGCAGGGAGCTTGGGGAATGAATAGATTATCCCCAGGAGAGCGAATGCAAGGACCTGAATACAACCAGGCCAGCTCTGCTGCCGGGGGGAATGTCAGGGCATCCCGCAGGCTCTGTCTGGACTAGGGAGCAGAGGAAACAGGGTGGGCAATTGAAAGAGAGAGGGAGAAGGGAGGCAGTGAGAGAAGGCAGGTGCAGAAGAAACAAGGAAGCACCCCACTTCATTAAAGTCCCTTTCATCCCCTCTCCGCAGGGGGCTGTTGCCAGGACACAAACCAGAGCTCCAGAAGGTTCTGGAGACCAGGAGATTCAAGCAGCTGAAGCAGCAGCAGGAGTCACAGAGGCCCCGAACGGATCTGGAAGAGGAGCTGAGGAAACGACACCGGATGCTGGAGCAGGTCTGTGCCAGCCAGTCATTCACTAATCCAGCACCTGCCACAGGATCGGAGCCCTTCCCTCACAGCCAGCAAGAAACAGCAACCATCTTCCTCTTTTTCGCCTCCCTGACTGCAGCCTCATTAGTTTATAGGGTCATCCTCTGTTCTGTGGTGCGTGAGTGGGCACTGAAGGGCAAGTGAGTGGAAGAATACAACTCACGAAGGGGGAAAGCTAAGTCAAAATGAGAGTCTGCTGTGAAGCTCGTGAGCAAGGTGATGGGAGGGACAGCTCAGTGGTTTGAGCATTGGCCTGCTAAACCCAGGGTTGTGAGTTCAATCCTTGAGGGGGCCATTTAGGGATCTGGGGCAAAAATTGGGGATTGGTCCTGCTTTGAGCAGGGGGTTGGACTAGATGACCTCCTGAGGTCCCTTCCGACCCTGATATTCTATGTTATACAGTATTTCGATGTTATCTTATCTCTAGGGGCAGTGAGTTCTCCAAGTCCAGCCCCTGTGAAAGTTGTGTCTTGCGCTCTCCTCGGTCTCCCAGGACCAGTCGACAGTCTTGTTGTTCCAATGGAGCATAGCCATGGGGGTTGGTCATGGTCTTGGAGGGAGAGGAGCCAGAACCAACCCTGTCGAGAGGTTTGAATATCAGGACAGAGATTTTTAAACTGGCCTCTGATTCTGTGGGGAACTGGTGCAGTGAGCAGAGCACCAGGGCAGTAGTTGCCAGTGGCCTGCGTCGCTCAGGAGATGGGCTGGGGTGTTTTGCATCATTTAGAGCATTTCCAGGGCACACAACTTCATTCCTAGGCCTGGTCTAAACTTACAATGCAGGTCGGCCTAGCTACATCACTCAGGGCTGTGGCAAATTCTGTGCCCTGGGTAATGTAGTTCGGTCACCCTGCCCCCCCGCCCCACTGATGCAGCTAGGTCAACAGAAGATTTCTCCGAGGCAATGGATCTGCTACAGCAGTTACAGAACGCTTTCCACCACCATAGCGTCTACGCTACAGCGGCGTAGCTGGATAAACCTGCCCCTAGAGGCAAGTTGTACCGACCAAACCCGGAGGTCACTAAGGCCTGGCTTACTGTGGCAAGGCCAGCACCCCAGCATATTCTCTGCTGTCCAAGTCCACAGACTGGGTGAGCGCTTCCCGCAGACTAGGCTTTCCAGTGCTCTCTGAGGGAGGCCGGGCAGGGGAGACTGTCAGGTGGCCCTGGAGCCACTGTGCGCAGACAAGACTGTGGAAGGCAGCACAAGGAAGAAGGGCGAGAGAACGCGTCGGAATCTCTCCTCGTGCGGCTTGAGCTGTTTCTTGGGCAGGTACAGTGTGTGGTGTGGAGACACCTGCACTGGCTCCATACCTGGAGACTCATGTCCGTGGCACATGCAGTCTGACTGGGGCACAAAGATTTACGCTCGGAAGCCTTGGAGACCAGCTGCCATTTGCTCAGTGGCTGGCCTCGGGATGGGCGTATTGAGGGGAGCCAGCCCAATGGGCTTGGAAGGCTATGCTCAGAGCCTGGTGAATAGGGCTCTCTGCAAACTACTGTAGACTCTAATAAAATCTAAAGAAGAATCAAGTCTTTCCCATAGAACTTTTAAACCACCCTGTGCCATTTTAATAGAGAATTATAGCCCTGGTGTAGGAATCCTCAGGAGGTTTTAAAAATTCAACAGAAAGGATTTCACTCTTTATGAAAATCAGCAGGACTCCTCCATAAGGGAGGCTCTGGTGTCTTCCCCGGCTTACTTACCTTATTTCAGAACTACTATCACCACTTTTACACAAACATTGATATCCGTGGCAAGCTGCTGATTTACACCCGCTGAGAATCTGACCGAGAGAGCTTAACTATTCACTGGATCTTAAAATAACATGAAATCAGACGTGGGGGATGTGTTTAAGAAGAAAAATAGAGAGTTCATTAAAAACATGGAGGGTCATAGTCTCTCCTCACACCAGTGCCTCTCCATTGGAATCAATAAGGCTGCACTGTTGTAACTGAGGAGGGGAGAAATTTGGGTTTGGTTTGGTATTCAGTTAGAGATTTGGCAGAAGGTTCGGGTGTGAAGTAGGGTTGGGTTGGGCTGTGCTATGATATATGGCGGAAGGTTCGGGTGTGGCATAGCGTTGGGTTGGGCTCTAGTATGATATATGGCAGATGGTTCAGGTGTGAAATAGGGTTGGGTTGGGCTGTGCTACAATATATGGCGGAAGTTTTGGGTGTGGAGTATGGTTGGGTTGGGCTGGGCTGTGGCGTGAGTAATGGTCTCAAGTTGCAGTGGGGGAGGTTTAGGTTGGATATTAGGAAAAACGTTTTCACTAGGAGGGTGGTGAAACACTGGAATAGGTTACCTAGGGAGGTGGTGGAATCTCCATCCTTTGAGGTTTTTAAGGTGAGGCTTGACAAAGCCCTGGCTGGGATGATTTAGTTGGGGATTGATCCTGCTTTGCGCAGGGGTTGGACTAGATGACCTCCTGAGGTCCCTTCCAACCCTGATGTTCTATGATTCTATGATATGGCAGAAGGTTCAGATATGAAGTAGGATTGGGTTGGGCTCTGGTATGATGTATGGTAGCAGGTTCACGTATGAAGTAGGAGTAGGTGGGCTGTGGTATAATACATGCTAGAAGGTTCGGGTGTGGAGCAGGATTGGGTTGGGCTGCGGTATGATATATGGCAGAAGGGTCGGGTATGGCGTAGGATTGGTCTATGCTATGATACATGGCGGAAGGTTCAGGAGTAAAGTAAGGTTGGGTTGGGCTATAGTATGACACAGGGCAGAAATTTCAGGTGTGCAGTAGGATTGTGTGGGCTGTGGTATGATATTTTGCACAGTCAAGGCATTAGGATATGATTGGAATAACAGAGACTTGGTGGGATAACTCACATGACTGGAGTACAATCATGGATGGATATAAGCTGTTCAGGAAGGACAGGCAGGGCAGAAAAGGTGGGGGGAGTAGCACTGTATGTAAGGGAGCAGTATGACTGCTCAGAGCTCTGGTATGAAACTGCAGAAAAACCTGAGAGTCTCTGGATTAAGTTTGGAAGTGTGAGCAGCAAGGGTGATGTTATGGTGGGAGTCTGCTGTAGACCACCAGATCAGGGGGATGAAGTGGACGAGGCTTTCATCCAGCAACTAACCAAAGTTACGAGATCGCAGGCCCTGGTTCTCATAGGAGACTTTAATCACCCTGATATCTCCTGGGAGAGCAATGCAGCGGTGCACAGACAATCAGGAAGTTTTTGGAAAGTGTAGGGGGCAATTTCCTGGTGCAAGTGCTGGAGCAACCAACTAGGGGCAGAGCTCTTCTTGACCTGCTGCTCACAAACCGGGAAGAATTAGTAGGGGAAGCTAAAGTGGATGGGAACCTGGGAGGCAGTGACCATGAGATGGTCGAGTTCAGGATCCTGACACAGGGAAGAAAGGAGAGCAGCAGAATACAGACCCTGGACTTCAGAAAAGCAGACTTTGACTCCCTCAGGGAACTGATGGGTGGGATCCCCTAGGGAATAACATGAGGGGGAAAGGAGTCCAGGAGAGCTGGCTGTATTTTAAAGAATCCTTATTGAGGTTGCAGGAACAAACCATTCCGATGTGTAGAAAGAATAGTAAATGTGGCAGGCAACCAGCTTGGCTTAACAGTGAAATCCTTGCTGATCTTAAACACAAAAAAGAAGCTTACAAGAAGTGGAAGATTGGACAAATGACCAGGGAGGAGTATAAAAAATATTGCTCAGGCATGCAGGAGTGAAATCAGGAAGGCCAAATCACACCTGGAGTTGCAGCTAGCAAGAGAAGTTAAGAGTAACGAGAAGGGTTTCTTCAGGTATGTTAGCAACAAGAAGAAGGTCAGGGAAAGTGTGGGCCCCTTACTGAATGGGGGAGGCAACCTAGTGACAGATTATGTGAAAAAAGCTAATGTACTCAATGCTTTTTTTGCCTCTGTCTTCACGAACAAGGTCAGCTCCCAGACTACTGCACTGGGTAGCACAGCATGGGGAGGAGGTGACCAGCCCTCTGTGGAGAAAGAAGTGGTTTGGGACTATTTAGAAAAGCTGGACAAGCATAAGTCCATGGGGCCGGATGTGCTGCATCCGAGAGTGCTAGAGGAGTTGGCGGATGTGAATCAATTCTGAAGCACTTAAAGGAGAGGAAAGTGATCAGGAACAGTCAGCATGGATTCACCAAGGGCAAGTCATGTCTGACTAATCTAAATGCCTTCTATGACGAGATAACTGGCTCTGTGGATGAGGGGAAAAGCAGTGGATGTGTTGTTCCTTGACTTTAGCAAAGCTTTTTATATGGTCTCCCACAGTATTTTTGCCAGCAAGTTAAAGAAGTATGGGCTGGATGAATGGATTATATGGTGGATAGAAAGCAGCTAGATTGTTGGGCTTAACGGGTAGTGATCAATGGCTCCATGTCTAGTTGGCAGCTGGTATCAAGCAGAGTGCCCCAAGGGTCGGTCCTGGGGCCGGTTTTGTTCAATATCTTCATTAATGATCTGGAGGATGCCGTGGACTGCACCCTCAGCAAGTTTGCAGATGACACTAAATTGGGAGGAGAGGTAGATACCCTGGAGGGTCGGGACAGGATACAGAGGGACCTAGACAATTTAGAGGATTGGGCCAAAAGAAATCTGATGAGGTTCAACAAGGACAAGTGCAGAGTCCTGCACTTAGGATGGAAGAATCCCATGCACCGCTACAGACTAGGGACCCAGTGGCTGGGCAGCAGTTCTGCAGAAAAGGACCTAGAGTTTACAGTGGATGAGAAGCTGGATATGAGTCAACAGTGTGCCCTTGTTGCCAAGAAGGCTAATGGCATTTTGGGCTGTATAAGTAGGAGCATTGCCAGCAGATCGAGGGACATGATCATTCCCCTCTATTCGACACGGGTGAGGCCTCATCTGGAGTACTGTGTCCAGTTTTGGGCCCCACACTGCAAGAAGGATGTGGAAAAATTGGAAAAAGCCCAGTGGAGGGCAATAAAAATTATTAGGGGACTGGAGCACATGACTTATGAGGGGAGGCTGAGGGAACTGGGATTGTTTAGTCTGCAGAAGAGAAGAATGAGGGGGGGCTGCTTTCAATTACCTGAAAGGGGGTTCCAAAGAGGATGGATCTAGACTGTTCTCAGTGGTACCAGATGACAGAACGAGGAGTAATGGTTTCAAGTTACAGTGGGGGAGGTTTAGGTTGGATGTTAGGAAAAACTTTTTCACTAGGAGGGTGGTGAAGCGCTGGAATGGGTTACCTAGGGAGGTGGTGGAATCTCCTTCCTTAGAGGTTTTTAAGGTCAGGATTGATAAAGCCCTGGCTGGGATGATTTAGTTGGGGTTGGTCCTGTTTTGAGCAGGGGACTGGACTAGATGACCTCCTGAGGAGCCTTCCAACCCTGATATTATATGATTCTATGGCAGAAGGTTTGGGTATGGAGTAGGATTGTGTTGGGCTGTACTATAATATATGGGAGAAGGTTCAGGTGTGAAGTAGGGTTGGGTTGGGCTGTGGTATGATATATGGTGGAAGGTTCAGGTATGGCATCGGATTTAGTTGCGCTGTGCTATGATATATGGCAGAAGTTTCAGGTATGGAGTAGGGTTGGTTTGCGCTGTGCTATGATATATGGAAGAAGCTTTGAGTGTGGTGTAGGTTTGGGTTTGGCTGTTGTACGATATATGGCAGAAGGTTCAGGTGTGGAGTAGGGTTGAGTGGGGCTGTGCTATAATACATGGCAGAAGGTTTGGGTGCGAAGTTGGATTGTGTTGGGGTGTGCTATGATATATGGCGGAAGATTCGGGTGTGAAGTTGGGTTGGGCTCTGGTATGACATATGGTGGAAGGTTCGGTTATGGAGTAGCATTGGGTTGGGCTGTGGTATGAGAAATGGCAGAAGGTTCGGGTGTGAAGTTGGATTGTGTTGGGGTGTGCTATGATATATGGCGGAAGGTTCCCATGTGGCGTAGTGTTCAGTTGGGCTCTGATATGATGTATGGCAGAAGGTTTGGGTGTGGAGTAGGTTTGGGTTGGACTGTGCTATGATATACAGCAAAAGGTTCGGGTATGGAATAGGGTTGGGTTGGGCTATGGTATGATATATGGCGGAAGGTTTGGATGTGAAGTGGGGTTGGGTTGGGCAACTATGTATGCTAGAAGAAAAGGAGGACTTGTGGCACCTTAGAGACTAACAAATTTATTTGAGCATAGGCTTTCGTGAGCTACAGCTCACTTCATCGGATGCATTCAGTGGAAAATACAGTGGGGAGATTTATATACATAGAGAACATGAAACAATGGGTGTTACCATACACACTGTAACGAGAGTGCTCACTTAAGGTGAGCTATTACCAGCAGGAGAGCTGGGGGGGAAAACCTTTTGTAGTGATAATCAAGGTGGGCCATTTCCAGCAGTTGACAAGAACATCTGAGGAACAGTGGGGGGTGAAGGGGGAGAATAAATATGGGGAAACAGTTTACTTTGTGTAATGACCCATCCATTCCCAGTCTCTATTCAAGCCTAAGTTAATTGTATCCAGTTTGCAAATTAATTCCAATTCAGCAGTCTCTCGCTGGAGTCTGTTTTTGAAGTTTTTTAGTTGAAGAATTGCCACTTTTAGGTCTGGAATGTTATAATTCTTGATGTCTGATTTGTGTCCATTTATTCTTTTACGTAGAGACTGTCCAGTTTGACCAATATACATGGCAGAGGGGCATTGCTGGCACATGATGGCATATATCACATTGGTAGATGTGCAGGTGAACGAGCCTCTGATAGTGTGGCTGATATGATTAGGCCCTATGATGGTGTCCCCTGAATAGATATGTGGACACAGTTGGCAATGGGCTTTGTTACAAGGATAGGTTCCTGGGTTAGTGGTTCTGTTGTGTGGTGTGTGGTTGCTGGTGAGTATTTGCTTCAGGTTGGGGGGCTGTCTGTAATCAAGGACTGGCCTGTCTCCCAAGATCTGTGAGAGTGATGGGTCGTCCTTCAGCATAGGTTGTAGATCCTTGATGATACGTTGGAGAAGTTTTAGTTGGGGGCTGAAGGTGATGGCTCGTGGCGTTCTGTTATTTTCTTTGTTGGGCCTGTCCTGTAGTAGGTGACGTCTGGGTACTCTTCTGGCTCTGTCAATCTGTTTCTTCACTTCAGCAGGTGGGTATTGTAGTTGTAAGAATGCTTGATAGAGATCTTGTAGATGGGGGGTCTCTGTCTGAGGGGTTGGAGCAAATGTGGTTGTATCGTAGAGCTTGGCTGTAGACGATGGATTGTGTGGTGTGGTCTGGATGAAAGCTGGAGGCGTGTAGGTAGGAATAGCGGTCAGTAGGTTTCTGGTATAGGGTGGTGTTTATGTGACCATCGTTTATTAGCACTGTAGTGTCCAGGAAGCGGATCTCTTGTGTGGACTGGTCCAGGCTGAGGTTGATGGTGGGATGGAAATTGTTGAAATCATGGTGAAATTCCTCAAGGGCTTCTTTTCCATGGGTCCAGATAATGAAGATGTCATCAATATCTCGCAAGTAGAGGAGGGGCGTTAGGGGACGAGAGCTGAGGAAGCGTTGTTCTAAGTCAGCCATAAAAATGTTGGCATACTGTGGGGCCATGCGGGTACCCATAGCAGTGCCGCTGATTTGAAGGTATACATTGTCCCCAAATGTGAAATAGTTATGGGTGAGGACAAAGTTACAAAGTTCAGCCACCAGGTTTGCCGTGACGTTATCGGGGATACTGTTCCTGACGGCTCGTAGTCCATCTTTGTGTGGAACGTTGGTGTAGAGGGCTTCTACATCCATAGTGGCCAGGATGGTGTTTTCAGGAATTGGATTGTAATTTCCTCAGGAAGTCAGTGGTGTCTCGAAGATAGCTGGGAGTGCTGGTATTGTAGGGCCTGAGGAGGGAGTCTACATAGCCAGACAATCCTGCTGTGAGGGTGCCAATGCCTGAGATGATGGGGCTTCCAGGATTTCCAGGTTTATGGATCCTGGGTAGTAGATAGAATACCCCAGGTCGGGGTTCCAGGGGTGTGTCTGTGCGGATTTGTTCTTGTGTCAGCCAGCAGGGATAGAGCCACGACCCTTCTATCTTCCTGCCTGGCTAGCCTCTCCGCACTGAGCTCCTCCCTGGGTTTATATGCCTGCCCAGTCCTCAACCCAGCTGGTTTCACTTGGCTAGCAGATCACCCTGAGCCTACCCTGGTTTGGGTCTGCCCCTGGGCTCCCTGCTAAGGGTTTCAGCCATGCCCCCAGCCACCCTACAGGGGAGCAGGGGGAAACCCTGCAACATACCTCCCCCCTTCAATGAGCCTCCGGGCCCAACCAGCCCCAGCATCTTCTCTGCCAGACATATTGGCCCTTCGGAGGGGGTTCGTTTACCCCTGCTGGGGGTTTCCGCGGGTCCTCTCTGCGGTTTTTAGGCTCACTCCTGCCTCCTCGCTAGGGGCAGGTCCCCCATGCATGTTCCTTGGCCCGACAGAGTCCACACTCTGGTTCAGGCCGTGGCAGAGTGTTCCCTTGCCTCCCCCGACCCTTCACTGGGCATGGCTGGGTGCCTGGATTCCCCGACTCTGGGGTCAGCTCCAAGGCCCTATGTCCCTTGCCTTCCTCGGGCTCGCAAGGTCTGCACTCCTGTCCGGGAGGTCCTTCGCTACCACACAACCAACATTCGCTGGATCCCTTGCATTACTGACTAGGAGTTTCTTTTTCACCCCCCACACCTTCCCAAGGCACAGCGGGTGTGGAGAAGTCGGGGTTTCTGGCCTGGCCCCCCTCCTCCTGTCGTGGTCTCTTCTCCTCCACCACAGGCTCCCCGCTCTCCCTTTCTCTTTTCTTCTTCCCCGGTGGTCTAGGGTTTCTTGCTACTCTTGGGGTTTCTACTACCCCCACCACTTCCATTCACCTCCCTAGCTGGATTCTCCCTTCTGCCCTGGGACTCAGGCTCTCCGTCCAGCGGGTGGCTCGAGTCTGACCCTGTCCAAGGTAGCGGCCTTCACAGTCTCATAGTCTCTGGTTTGGGCCTCTCCCAAAGCCATAAATGCCGCTTGGGCTTCACCTCCCAGGTATGGGGCTAGCCGCAAGGCCCAAGTTGGCCTCTCCCAGCCTGCTGCCATAGCCACCCTTTCAAATGTCCCCAGAAAGGCATCTGGGTCATCCGTGGGGCCCATCTTAGAGAGCCCCCACCCTCCCATCTTGGTTCCGTTCCCGCTCGCCAGACTCGCCACCCGCTGGAGGGTCTGCTGTTGGGCCACGGATTGCTCCTTGATGAACTCTTGGAGGGCTTGTTGTTGGTCCCCCTGCCATGCCATCAGGGCCTGTCTCTCCGTCTGGTGGGACTGCTGCAGTTCCTGCAGTGTAGTAACAAGCCATTTCAGGGTCTCCTCCTGTCATAAATATAAAGGGAAGGGTAAACCCCTTTAAAATCCCTCCTGGCCAGAGGAAAAATCCTCTCACTTGTAAAGGGTTAAGAAGCTAAAGGTAACCTCGCTGGCACCTGACCAAAATGACCAATGAGGAGACAAGATACTTTCAAAAGCTGGGAGGGGGAGAGAAACAAAGGGTCTGTGTCTGTGGGTATGCTGCTTTTGCCGGGGATAGAACAGGAATGGAGTCTTAGAACTTTTAGTAAGTAATCTAGCTAGGTATGTGTTAGATTATGATTTCTTTAAATGGCTGAGAAAAGAATTGTGCTGAATAGAATGACTATTTCTGTCTGTGTGTCTTTTTTGTAACTTAAAGTTTTGCCTAGAGGGATTCTCTATGTTTTGAATCTAATTACCCTGTAAGGTATCTACCATCCTGATTTTACAGAGGTGATTTCTTCACTTCTATTTACTTCTATTTCTATTAAAAGTCTTCTTGTAAGAAAACTGAATGCTTTTTCATTGTTCTCAGATCCAAGGGTTTGGGTCTGTGGTCACCTATGCAAATCGGTGAGGATTTTTACCAAACCTTTCCCAGGAAGTGGGGTGCAAGGGTTGGGAGGATTTTGGCGGGAAAGACGTGTCCAAACTACATTTCCCAGTAAACCCAGTTAGAGGTTGGTGGTGGCAGTGGATATTCCAAGGACAAAGGATAAAATTAATTTGTACCTTGGGGAAGTTTTAACCTAAGCTGGTAAAAGTAAGCTTAGGAGGTTTTCATGCAGGTCCCCACATCTGTACCCTAGAGTTCAGAGTGGGGGAGGAACCTTGACACCTCCATACTGGCAGCCACTGGTATCGGTGGCTAAGAGGGATCCCGGACAAGCCCCCAGTGTCACAGGGTGGCACAAGTTTCTTTCCCCTTGTCCTAGCGCCCTGCACTTGAGCTGGCAAAAGAAAAGTTCTCAGACGCCTCTTGCAGGTGCCTCACCCATGTTTCCTTATTGACAGTGGCTGTGCAGTCCCAATTCCCCCCCCAACACCGGTCCCTGCCCAACCCCTCACTGGGTCCTCTGGCCTTTGGGGCTTGTGTCAGCCAGCAGGGTTAGAGCCACGACCCTTCTATCTTCCTGCCTGGCTAGCCTCTCCGCACTGAGCTCCTCCCTGGGTTTATATGCCTGCCCAGTCCTCAACCCAGCTGGTTCCACTTGGCTTAGCGGATCACCCTGAGCCTACCCTGGTTTGGGTCTGCCCCTGGGCTCCCTGCTAAGGGTTTCAGCCATGCCCCCGGCCACCCTACAGGGAAGCAGGGGGAAGCCCTGCGATGGTTGGGATCAGGTTCAAGGTTTACCTGACATCTTGGGTGTGGTGTAGGTGTTGGGTGTGGATTAAGTTCAAGGTTTGTCTGGCAGTTCACATGTTCAGAAGCAATTGAATAGGAATCTAGGTTGAGATTTGGCAGATGGTTTGTGTGTGGAGTAGTGATTCGGGTTGGGGTCTGGTTCGAGGTTTGACTCATGGCATGGGAGTATGATAGGGGCTGGGTGTGGATAAGGTTCGAGGTTTGGACACTGATTTGGATGTCAAGATTGGTTTCAGTTGGGATCCAGTTTGAGATTTGGCTGAAAGTTCGGGTGTGGAGTAGCAATTTGGTAGGAATCTGGTTTAAGATTTGGAGATGGTTTTGGTGTGGAAAAGTGATTGATGTTTGGTGGACAAATTGAGTGTGGAATAGGGATTGGGTCGGATGTGGGCTGAGATTTGGCTGAAAGTTCGAGCGTGGAATAGGTGCTGAATGGGGTCAGATTTGAGATTTGGCTTGTGTGTGTGCGGTAGTGATTAGCTTGGGGTCTGGTTCTCAGTTTGGCTGACGGTTTGGGTGTGGAGTAAGAGTTGGGCTCACAACTGGTTTGCGGTTTGGTTGACAGTTCAGATGTGGAGTAGAGTTTGGGCTGAGATCCAGTTTGAGATTTCACTGGCAGTTTGGATGTGAAGTAGGCATTTGATTGGGATGTGGTTTGAGGGTTGTCTGATGTTTTGGGTGTGCAGTAGGATTTGGTTTGGGATCCAGTTTTAGGTTTTTCTGCCAGTTCATATGTGGAGTAAGGGTTGGATTGGGATCCAGTTTGTGGTTTGACTGATGTTTCAGTTGTGGGGTAGGGCTTGGAATAGGATCAGGTTTGTGATTTTGCTGACAGTTCTGGGGGGAAGTAGGGGTTGGGTTGGGATACAATTGGAGCTTGTTCTGATGTTTTGGTTGAGGATTAGGGTTTGATTTGGGGATCCAGTTTGAGATTTGGCTGTCAGTTCAGGTTTGGAATAGGGATTGGGTTGGTCTGAGGTTCAAGGTTTGCCTGATGGCATAGAGGTTGGACGTGGCTCAGGTTTGAGGTTTGGCCACCAATTCAGGTGTGTAGATTGTTTGGGTTGAGATTCAGTTTGAGATTTGTTTGTCTGTTCAGGTGTGGAGTAGAGGTTGGATTTGAATCCAATTTAAGTTTTGGGTCATGGCCGGGTGTGGAGTAGGGGTTGGTTTGAGATACAGTTTGAGATTTGGATGACAGTTCAGGTGTGGAGCAGAGGTTGGATGGGAATGCAGTTTGAGATTTGGCTTACAGTTCTTGTTTGGAGTAGGGGTTGTGTTGGGATCTGGTTTGAGCTTTGGCTTATGGTTAGGATGTGGAGTAGGGGTTGGGTTGAGATGTGATCTGAGGTTTGGCAGATGGTTTGGGAGTGAAATAGGGATAGAGTTGGAATCAGGCTCAAGGTTTGCCTGAGAGCTTGGGTGTATAACAGTTGGGTGTGGATAAGGTTTGAGGTTTGGCCACTTATTCTGTATGAAGAATGGGTGGGATGGGATCTACTTTGAGGTTTCTCTGACAGTTCAGGTGTGGCGGAGTGATTGTGGGATTGTGGTCTGGTTTGAGGGTTGGGGACCGTTTGTGTGGGGAGTAGGGGTCGGGTTGGGATCTCATTGAGGTTTTTCTGACACTTTGGGTGTATAGCTGGGGTGGGATTGGGCTTGGATCTGGTTCAACGTTTGACTTGGGGTTGGGTGTGGAGTTTGGGTTGACTGGTGATCCAGTTTGTAGTGTGGGATAGGTATTGAGATGGAATACAATTTGAGATTTCTCTGAAGTTTTGGGTTTGGACTGGGGTGGTGCTTGCATTTAGTCTGAGGTTTGACTGATGGTTTGGATGTGTTGGATCAAGTTCAAGGTTTGGCTGATGGTTCAGATGTGGAGTATAAATTTTGATGGGACGTGGTTTGACCTTTGCCTGACTCTTTGGTTGTGGAGTATGGATGAGGTTTGGCTGACAGTTCATGTGTGGAGTAGGCTTCGGGTTGGGATCTAGTTCAAAGTTTGGTGACAGGGTGTCCAGTAGGGTTTGGGTGGGTGTAGTGGGGCAGTTGCCCCGCTCCTAAAAAAGGTAGGCAGATTGGGTGTGGCTGCAGCTGTGGCCGCTTAGCCAATCAGGCCACAGCTGGCCCTGATAAAAGGGCTGAGGGCAGAGCTTGGTTGGAGTCTCTCTCTCTGGAGAGAGAAGAACCTAGCTGCCTGAAGGAGCAAGGGTACCTGAGGCTGAGCAGTGCTGGAGAAGGGCAAAGGAGCTGGGGAGCTCCAGCCTGGCAACTCCCCAGGCTGAGGCCTTGGTTAAGGCCTAAGAAGGTACTGGGGCTGCAGAGGGGCAGCCCGGGGACAGGCAAAGGCAGCAGGTCCTACCCCCTTGCTGTTGATGAGTGGCCATTACAGACTGCAGTTTGCCCCAGTGAGAGGGGGCTAGATGACGATGGGCAGTAGCCACTGAGGCAAGGTGGGGATAGGGGGTTGGGGGTTCCCTGGGGAGGGAAGACCCAGAGTGTGGGGGTACTGTGGTGGGCAGAACCCCAGGGTAAGGGGCACCGGGGTCTGGGAGGGACACGGGGGCCCTAAGGCAGGCGAGACACCGGCCTGCAGAGGGCGCTCCGAGCTGGACAAGAGCTAATTCCCAAGATGACCAGCAGGAGGCACTGCACTGGTGAGTCTTGCTCTGCTACAGTGGGGATGTGGTTTGAGGTTTGGCTGACTGTTCGGGTGTGGTGAAAGAATTGGGTCTGGATTAAGAGCTGAGTTGTGACCAGTTTGAGGTTTGGCCGATGATTGCGCTTTGCAGTGCGGATTGAATCTAGTTTGGGATTTGAATGATGGTTTGGGTATGGAGTAGAGGCAGGGTTTGGATCTGGTTTGATCTTTGGTTGATGGTTCGGGTCTGGAGTAGGGGTATCGTTGGGATCCAGTTTGAGGTTAGGCTATCATTTTGAGTATGGAATAGTGTTTGGGTTGGGATATGCTTCCAGGTTAGGGTGATGGGTCAAATGTGGTGCGTAGTTGTTTGGTTTGGATCTTGTTCAAGGTTTGTCTGATGGCTTGGCTGTGGAGTAGAGATTGAATTGGGATCTAGTTTTAGGTTGTCTGATTGTTCTGCTGTGAAATAGGATCTGGATTGGAATCTGGTTTGATGTTTGGCTAATGGTTTGAGTGTGAAATAGTTGTTGGATTGGGATCTGGTTGGAGGCGTGACTGACAGTTTGGATGTTGGAGTACCAGTTGAAGTTTGAGGTTTGACTGATGGTTCTGCTTTGGAGTAGGGGTTGTGTTCAAGATTCAGTTTGAGATTTGGCTGATGTTTTGGTGAGGAACAGGGTTTGGGTTTGGATGTAGTTGAAGTTTTGATTGAGGGTTTGGGTGTTAAGTGGGGGTTAGATTGGGAGCACATCCAAGGTTTGTCTAACTGCTCAAGTGTGGATTCGTGGTTGGGTTGCGATCCAATTTGAGGTTGGGATATCAGTGCAGTAGGAGGTGGATTGGGATCAGGTTCTAGGTTTTACTTGACAGCTTCATGTGGATTAGGGGCTGGGCAGTGTCAAGGTTTGGATACCAGTGCAGTTGAGAAGTATTGGCTGTGTTGGGATCCAGTTTGAGGTTTGGCTGACAGTTTGTGTGGAGTAGGGGTTGCGTTTGGGTCTGGTTTAAGGTTTAGTTGGTGGTTCATGTGTCAAGTGGGGCTTCTGCTGGGATCTGGTTCGAGGCTTGACTGATGGTTTGGGTGTGGAGGAGGTAGGGTTTGGATCTGGTATGAAGTTTGCTGATAGCTCAGGCATGGAGTAGAGGCTGGGCTGGGATCCAGTTCTAGATTTCGCTGATGGTTTGTGTGTGGAGTAGGGGTTGGGCTGGGATCCAGTTTGTGGTTTGACTGATATTTTGGTTATGGAGTAGAATTTAGGTTGGGATCAATTCCTGGTTAGTCTGATGCTTTGGTTGTGGAGTAGGGGTTGGAATGAGATCAGGCTTGTAGTTTTGCTGGTTCTGGGGAGGAGTAGGACGTGGACTGGGATTTAATTGGAGTTTTTTCTGATGTTTTGGTTGAGAATTGGGGGTTTTGTTGCAGATCCAGTTTGAGTTTTGGCTGGTGGTTGGGTGTGGCTTAGGGATTGGATTGGGATGTGGTTTGAGGTTTGTCTGATGTTTCAGTTGTAGAGTAGGGGTTGTTTTGGTATCTAGTTTGAGGTTTGGTGGATGGTTTGGGTGTGGAATAGGGATTGGGTTGGGATGACTTTAGAGGTTTACCTGATGACTTGGATGTATGATAGGTGTTGGATGGGGATCAGGTTCAAGGTTTGGCCACTGATTTGGGTTTGGGGTTGTGATCCAGTTCAAGGTTTGGCTGGCTGTTTGGAGTAGGGGATGGGCTTGGATCAAGTTTAAGTGTTGGCTCATGGTCGGGTGTGGACTGGGGTTGATTTTAGATCCTATCCAGGATTTCGCTGGCAGTTCGGGTGTGGAGTAGTGATTGGGTAGGAATCTGGTTTGAAGTTTAGCTGATGATTCTGGTGTGGAGCAGTGACTGGATTGGGAACATATTTGACATTTGGCGGACAGTTCGGGTATGGAGTAGGGATTGGGTTATAATCTAGTTAGAGGTTTGGCTGACTGGTTATACAGGAGAAGTTTGGTTGGGATCAGCTTTGAGGTTTGGCTGATGGAATGGGTGTGGAGTAGGTGTTTGGTTTGGATCTGGTTCAAGGTTTAGCTGATGATTCATGTGCTGAGTAGGCGTTGGGTTGGGATCTGGTTCAAGATTTGGCTCATGGTTTGGGTGTAGAGTAGTGTTGGGTTTTATCAGGTTTGAGGTTTGGATACTGGTTCAGATGTGGAGTAGGAGTTGGGGTGGGATTAAGTTTGAGTTGGATGATGGTTTGGGTTGGGAGTAGGGGTTGGGTTGAGGATTGGGTGACAGTTCAGGTCTGGCATATGGGTTGGGTTGCAGTTTGGATTGAAGTTGGCCTGATAGTTCTGGTGTGGAGTTTGATTTGGGTTGGAATCTAATTTGAGGTTCGGCTGATTCATGTGTGGAGTAGGGTTGGGTTCAAATCTGGTTCAAGGTTTGGCTGCTGGTACAGGTGTGGAGTTAGGGGTTGGGTTTTGGTCTGGTTCAAGGTTTGGTGATGGTTTGGGTGTGGAGTAGGAGTTAGTTTGGGATTTCATGAGAGGTTTGTCTGATGGTTCAAATGGACAGTAGGGATTGGGTTGGAAACTGATTCAAAGCTTGACTTAAGGTTTGGGTGTGGAATTTAGGTTGGCTTGCGATCCAGTTTGTGGTTTTGTTACCAGCTTTGCCTGTTACTTTGGGGTACGCTCATTTATTAGGTTTCCTCTTCCCTGGGGGGGTTGTTTCTGTATTTCTATCAATGTACTGCTTGTATCACTTGTGTTCTCATACAGAGCTCTGCTTCTTCCTGCTGCAAGTTCCCTCCCAGTGGAGCTTCCTACAGGACGTAGGTTCCCCAGGGCTGGGTTCTTCCAGCCCCACCCTTATAGGCCCTTGGACTCAGCAGGCTGGGTTGAACAGCACCTCCAAGCTGGCCCCCTCATAGGCCGTGGCTACCGCACCGGAACAGAGCACGCCTGAGCAGGCCGGGCCGAGCAGCACTTTCAATCTGACACCCTCATATGTCCCAGGTTCAGCACGTCCCTATCCCCACGTTCCCATTACAATTGTTCTGGTCATAACCCGCTTGATGAGCAAACCCCACAGGATTTTTGGGGGCTGCAGGGATCTTTTAGCTTAGGTCAGAGGAGCATTGCTGCAGAGCGAATGGGGAAGCCAAAACACCCACCGGGGGAGAAGGAGAGAGAGCGTGTGCGCTGTGTTCTCACCACTCCATGAAGCTTGAATTGATCGGGGGTCCCAGCTGAGGGTCTGGAGTGCTGGAGACAGGCAGAGCCCCCAGCACGATCAGTCAGGAGAAGGTGAAGTCCCAATGGAGCTGATGCAGAGTTTGGATCCAGGCATCAGAGCACTTACTTGAGCATGGGTCGGGGTTTTTGTAGGGAAAGAACAATGGTTTGGGGAGAACACTAGATTTGTTCGTGTGTAAACAAGGGAGAATACCAAAGTTGTTTTGTTCAGGCTAGACATGGGAACTGATCATTCCTGGCAATGGGCAGTGTTCCTTGGAGGGAGTTCACAATGCAATTAAGGAGCTTCATTATTTTGGATACCAATAAAGGATTTATTACTAGAATTGGTCTGATAACTGTTCGTTAACATCTGGAGCAGAGATCCCCCCCATCATGCAGTGCTTCCCTGCTTTTCTGGTCCCAGAGTTCCATGCGGTTCTTGCTTTGGAATCTGTTCTCCATTCTGTATGCTAATGGAGATGCCTACTTGTCCTATCTTTGATGCAAATGAGGCTAGGGGAATTTCCTGTCACCCTTATCCCAGGGGCTTAGGTGTGTCTCCCACGGCCTTTTCGTTGCTTTATGTAAGGGCATGGCTCGACCTGCAGATGTCGAGCGCTTTGAGTTAAACCAGCCCTTGGAGAGCGCAGCAGGGAAAGCGCTGCTGTGTGTTCACACTGTCAGCTGCAAGCGCTCTGGCGTGGCCACATTTGCGGCACTTGCAGCGGCATTGGGAGCGGTGCATTATGGGCAGCTATCCCACAGAGCGTCTCTTCCCGTTCTGGCGCTGTGGCTTGTGGGAAGGGGGCGGGGAGTGCGGGGCATTCTGGGTCCTGTCCCAATGCCCCATGATGCATCGCTTCGCATCCCAGCAATCCCTGTGCTTCCGTCCACATTTGGCACCATCTTTCAGAGTTTTTTGTACTGAGTGCGCTGTCTTCCCTTTCGGTCTGCGGGAATGGAGCCCGAACTTGCGAGGAATATGTTGATGGGTCTCTCCAACACGTCACGAATTGCAGTCGAGTTACTCAAGCTACAAACTGACAGGGAGGAGTCCGATGATGATGTCGACTCGCATAATGCATATGACACGAAACTGCTTGTGGCATTCATGGACATGCTCACCAGCATGGAACGCCGCTTCTGGACTCGGGAAACACACACTGAGGGGTGGGATCACATCGTCATGCAACTCTGGGATGACGAGCAGTGGCTGCAGAGCTCTCGGGTGAGTAAGCACAGGGGCAAGGGGGACTGATTGTTTCAGGGCCATAGTGTCCTCTGGGGTTGGTTCTGTGCCTTGGGGAGAGCCAACAGCTGCAGGGGCCCCCTATACTGAACACTGTCCCCACATTTTCCACAGGATGAGTTCATCCTGGAAGATATCTCGCTGCTGAGGGTGACCTGGGAAGCAAGGGAGGGTCTTCTACTACAATGCAGCTTCCGCCCTGGCCCATATGCAGCTTGCCTGTGTGCAGCAATGGTCCCCCTACCCCTCACCACACAGTGGTGGGGACATGTTAGCCTTACTGGGACAAGGAACACAGTAGCTCTGCCAAGGAACCTGCGCAAGCAGATTGCCCAAGTTCTGGATGAGACCTTTGAAGACATCACTGAGGCCAATTACCGCGATGTGAGAGAGCACATCAACCCCTTATTCCACATCTAGGCATGCATGCAGCCCTAACCCTCCTCACTCCGAGATCCCACACCGAACAACTTCCTTCCCAAAATAAAAGCCACTTACCGGGCACCTCCTCTGCTGTTTGTTCTTCCCCAGGCACATTCTGCTGAGACTAGCTACCTTCCTCCTGGCTTGAAAACAGCTCCCCGCTGCATGTATCTAGGGATGCCAGGCCAGCCGCTGGCTCTGGGCCCCCCTCTGCGTCAGCACCCTCGCTCCCGCTTTCCTCCTCCTGCCTTGTTGTACTCTATGCTGCTATGGCCTCTGAAGTGTCCATGGTGGTCCTCAGACTGGAGATGGGGTCGGCCCCCAGTATCGCGTCCAGCTCTTTGTAGACACGGCAGGTCCCAGGCACAGCACCGGAGCAGCTGTTTGCCTCGTGGGCTTTGCGGTAGGCATTCTGCAGCGCCTTCACTTTAACCCTGCACTGCAGTGCGTCCCGGTCATGGCCCCTTTCCAGCATGTCCCTTGATATCTGCCCAAAGATATCGTAATTCCTACGGCTGGAGTGCAGCTGGGACTGGACCGCTTCCTCCCCCCAAACACCAGTGAGGTCCAGCACCTCACCATTATGCCATACTGGGGATCGCCTGGTGTGTGGAGGCATGGTCATCTGGAAAGATTCACTGAGAGCACTCCGCGCCTTGCTGAGCAAACAGGAAGGGGAATTTCAAAATTCCCAGAGAACTTAAAGGGCGGGTCTGACGGTTGGTCACCTGAGGGCAGGGCAGCAGAGTTCAAAGTGATGACCAGCGTGGCTAGAACAGGCATCGTGGGACACTTCTGGAGGCCGATCAGAGCGCATTAATAGACTACACTGCTGCGCCCTGGCTGGAGTGCCGCAGTGCCAATCATTATGCCTCTCGTGGAGGTGGATTACCAGGAGCGCTCCAGCTGCAGAGTCCAGACACTCTACGTGCCTTGCCAGTGTGGACACCTCAGGAGTTAGAGCACGTTAAATCAGCCCCGGGCGCCCTAACTTGCAAGTGTAAACAAGGCATAAGTCTTTCTTCTCATGCGGATTTGGCTCAAGCAGAGGCTGGGGTGGAGGCGGGGAAGGTCTTTTGTGAGTCAGACAGGCTGGGTACTGCTCCCTGGTTCCCCAAGAACACAGAGCTGCTAGGTAACAGTTTGGTTTAGTGTTCTGCATAGGGTGTAGGTGTTGAGATGGATTCTGGTTTGAGATGTCTGACAGTTTGGGTGTGGAGCAGGAGTTGGGCTGGCATGTAGTTTGAGGTTTGGTTGACCATTTGGATATGGAATATATATTGGGTTGGATCTGGTTTGAGGTTTGGCTGCTGGGTGTGGAGTGGGGGTTGTGTTGGGATGCAGTGCGAGGTTTGGTCGTGCAGTATGGGTTTGGGTGGAATCTAGTTCAAGGGTTGGCTGACAGTTCATATGAGGAATAATCAATGTATTGGGATCTCGTTAGAGGTTTGGTAAGTGTGGAGCAGGGTCTGGGTTGGGATCTGGTTTGAGGCTTGGCTAACGGTTCAGTTGTGGAGTTGGACTGGCAAGACAATTTGGTGTGGTGCGGTGCAGGGTGTCACGGAGTCACCGGGCCAATACACTGGAACTACTCCCTATGAAGCCAGTCAGAACTGTGCGGGAACCTCCTCTCTCTGAGCATACTGTCTCCAGGGCAAGAAGCGTACACAGCTTCGACCTTCCTGGGTCTGACCTCTGAGCATTTAGCATCCCCTTCTCACACCGTGCGCTTCCCTCAGTGAGTCCACTGGGCGGGGCTCCCGGGGAAGTCAGAGGGCCCTACACCCCAACTCCGCAGTCAGACGTGACTCTCAACCAGTGTAAAACGGAAGGTTTATTAGTCAACAAGAACACAGCATAGACTGAACTTGTTAGCAGAGAAATCAGTGACTTTCAGACAAGTACATCTTGCGGGAATCCCGGGCCAGATGCCCTGGACCACCTCTCCAGTCCCCTCAAGCAGACTGCCCAGTTTCCAGTGACCTGACCTCTGACACCCCTGTTGCTCCTCCTGGTCTTTGTCTTGCTTCCCTGGCAAAGTGTCACCTGGTTGCATCCCCCTCCTGGGTCTCAGGTTACAAATGACACCGGCCATAGCCTACATGCAGGCAGCTGGAGCAGTCTCACTTGCTCCCAAGGGTCTCATCGATAGTCACACATCCTTATTCCTACCACCTAGGCATTGGTGCAGCACACAGGGAAACTGAGGCACACACAGTATTCATGCAAAACAGTAAAACTCACATAGGCTCACATACAACATAAGGGAAAATCCCCACTTTGTCACATAAGGATAGGGTCTGTATCTGGTTTGAGCTTTGGCTTATGGTTCTGATATCAAGCAGGGGTTGGGTTGGGATCCGATTTGATGTTTGACTGATGATTTGGGTTTGAAGTAGGGGGTTGGATTGGGATCCATTCTGAGGTTTGGCTAATGGTTAGGGTGTTGTAATGGTTAGGTGAGTTGGCACCAGTTTGTGGTTTGCCTGATGATTCTGCTTTGGAGTGGGGTTTTGGTTGGAGATCTGATTTTGAGATTTGAATGACGGTTCAGATCTAGAGTAGGGATTGAGTTTGTATCTGGTTTGAGGTTTGGCTGATGGCTCAGGTGTGGAGTAAGGTTTGGGTTGGGACCCAGTTAAAGGTTTGATTGGTGGTTCATTGTGGTGTAGGGATTTGGTTTGGGTTTAATGTTTGGCTGACAGTTCAGGTGTGGAGTAAGGGTTGGATTCAGATCCAGTTCGAGGTTTAGTTGATTGTTTGATGTGTACTAGGGATTGGTTTGGGGTCACATTTGAGGTTTGTCTGACAGTTCTGGTGTGGAGTAAGGGTTTGCTGAGATATGGTTACAATTTTGCCTGATGGTTTGGGTGTGGAGGAAATATTGGGTTGGGATAGAGTTCAAGAGTTGGTTCGTGGTTTGGATGTGGAGTAGGGATTTGATTGCAATCCTGTTTTAAGTTTGGCTGATGGATCAGATGTTGAGTGGGATTTGGGTTGAGACTGACTTCAAAATTTGGCTGACGGTTCAGTTGTGGAGTAGTCGGTGGTTTGGTATCTGGTTTGAAGTTTTGCTGATGGCTTGACTGTGGAGTAGGGATTGAGCTGGCATCTGGCTTGTTTTGGCTGATGGTTTGGGTGGGGAATAAAAATTGGGTTGATATTCAGTTCAAGGTTTGGCTAATAGTTCAGGTGTGGATTAGGGGTTTCGGTTTCAATCCAGTTTGAGTTTGGTGTGGAGGGTGGGTTGGGATCCATTCTGAGATTTGGCTGATAGTTTGGTTGGGGAGTAGGGATTGGTTTAGGATCCAGTTCAAGACTTGGCTGACAGTTCAATTATGGAATAGGGGTTAGGTTGTGATGCAGTTCAAGGGTTGGCTGAAGGTTCGCATGTGGAGTATTTGTTTGGTTGAGATCCGGTTTGTGGTTTGGCTGAAGGTTCAGGTGGGAGTAGAAGTTGTGTTGGGATCCCTTTTGAGGTTTGGCTAACGGTTTGCATGTGAAGTGTGTTTTGGGTGAGGAGTAAGGGTTGGGTTTGGATCCAGTTTGAGTGTAGGCTGATGGTTCAGGTGTGGAGTAGGAGTTAGCTGGGATACAGTTCAAGGTTTTGCTGATGGTTCAGGTGTGGAGTAGGGATATGTCTAGGATCTGGTTGATGGTTGGTTGACTAGTGTGAAGTAGGAGTTTGAGGTTTGGCTGGCTGACTGGATGTGGAGTAGGGTTGGCCTTGGGATCCAGTTTGAGGGTTGACTGACAGTTCGGATATGATGTTGGAGCTGGGTTGAGATCCTTTTCGAGTTTAGACTAATGGTATGTGTTTTGAGGTGCACATGATTTGGGATTTAGTTTGAAGTTTTGCGGATAGTTTGGTTTTGGAGTAAGGTCTGCAATAGGATCCGGTTTGAGGATTCACTAGTGGTTAGGATATGGAGTAGGGATTGTTTTGGGATTCGGTTGCAGGTTTGTCTGACGGTTTGGCTGTGAAGTAGATGCTGGATTGAGATCTGGTTTTCAATTTGGCTTAAGTTTCGAGTGTCAAGTAGGGTTTGGTTTTGGATCCGGTTTGAGGTTTGGCTGACAGTTTGGGTGTGGAGTAAGAGTTGGGTTGGAATTGTGTTCAAGGTTTAACTGACATTTCAGGTGTGAAGTAGGGGTTTGTTGGGATTTGGTTTAAGGTTTGGCTGAGAGTTCCAGGTATGGCACTGGGGTTGGTTTGGGATTGGGTTCTAGATTTGATTGATTGTTCGGGAGTGGAGGAGGGGTTTGTTTGGGATCTAGGTTTGGCTGATGGCTTGGGTGTGGAGTAGGGGTTGGGTTCCGCTCCAGTTTGAGGTTTGGCTGATGGCTCAGGTGCAGAGTTTGGATTGGGATGTGGTTTGAGGTTTGGGTGTTGAATAGGGGTGGATTGGGATCACTGTTTCCTCTAAGCTGTGTGCGTGCACACAGATCCTAAACCCCGCGCACACGGCAAAACACCGCGCGCAGAACACATGAATCAATGCCTCGAAGCCAAAATGTCATTTATGGGCGACTTTTGACATTGTTCACCCGCCATCTATCAACACAGCCAGATGCTACTAGCTAGCAAGCCGGGGGAAAGGAGGTTAAATTTCCTTTTTCTAAGGATTTAAAAACGACATTTATAAAATAACATGGTGTAAAACTATCATCACAAATTGCAAATTAAAACTTTTTAAATGTATAAGCATTTTACTCGCTTGGGCGCATTTGTCTCATGGCGCACAAATTTGAACTGTTTCAAAAATTTGCACAGAAGAAATTTTTTGCGCACACGGCCTGTCAAAAATTAGAGGGAACATTGATTGGCTCCGGTTTGGCTCATCATTCAGATGTGGCCTTGAGGTTTGCACGGAGTCTGGTTTGGGGTTTGTCAGAAATTTCTTGCTGGCTGTCACATTCCACAGACCGGTTCAGCCAGGAGCTGTGCATTTTCTTTTCTCCGCAGTCTGAGCGAGAGTTGGCCTTGAAGGGGGAGCAGGAGCGCAGGCCTGAGTTCATCCTCGTCAAGGAGAGCCTGAAGAAGATCAAGCTATCTGGAGAAACAGGCATGAGGCAGACCTGAGGGGCAGGTGGCAACATCATTTCCTGGGGACTCTTGTAGAAGCAGGGGCTGAGGCATTCAGCAT